>NC_137066.1:9781832-9919332 GCF_032717465.1 Coenobita brevimanus
GAGCTTTTGGCCTTGATTTTGGGTTTACAGCATTTTTCATTTTATTTGTGTTCTGGTTTTGACCCCATAGTCATTTATACCGATCATAACCCACTGAAATTCCTTAGTAAGTTTAAAGATAAAAATCAGAGATTGACAAGATGGAGTCTACTTCTTCAGGAGTATTCATTAGACATACAACATGTCAAGGGGAAAGAAAATGTTATTGCAGATTGCTTATCTAGACTTTAGACAGATTGTTTTAGAGTAATAAGAAATTTCCTTTGTAAATTTCTTTTTCTTTGTGGGGAGGTGTTACATAGCCTATGATTTCATCATCCTTTGTGTAATTCTAACGTACAGTGTGCTGCATGTTTGATCACGAGCGTGTTCTGCCTCAGTCCCCCCCTTCTACCGTTATAGTAGAGTAAGTCGTCCTTTCTGTTGTTCAGAGCGGGATTGTCAACTCTTTGTCCCCATGGCTTCATTTGCGCGTCCTTCTTACAAGTTGTATCAAGCTCTGCTGGCCCCTATATAATGAGCTCAGTCTCTGCATTCATTGCCACTTAGATCTACTCCTCATTTTGTTCACATCTCTGTCCTCCCCTGTACAGTTATTATTGTGAGTGCTCAGGAAGTCTCCAACCATCTAGCAGCTGTGTAATTTGAGTATAACTGTTATTGCATTTTGTTCTTGTACTGTATAGCATAAGGTGTTAATTTGTAGGCCTAGTGAGGTTTATTTTGTAATTTGTGAGGGATTCATTTAGTCAGCCATCATTAATAATATTTTGTATCTGTAATAATTTATCTTGCATTAACTGAGCATTACCCAGTGTATTTTCATTTTATCAGGGCTGACTTAGGTAAATTTACTCTTGCTAATTTCATGTTAATAGAGGCTATTGCAGTTAACCATATATTTAACCTGTTTTTGCCATTACATTATCCTTATGAGTCCTGAATGTTTTGTTGTTAGTTTGAGCATTAAACTTTAACTTGTAATTTTACCTAACTCTTTTGTTTTGAACCTGGAACTTTACGGGACAGTAGTGACTTTTAGTATTCTCACTTAAAGTGTACATTATCTTTCTCTGTTCCGTAACATAAATTTGGCGACCTCTCATCAGGATATTCAGGATATTATCATAAGGATATTGCTTGATATTTTGTGACTGTGATTTATTCATGATGTCTACTATTACTACACTTGATGAAGCCAAAGATTTTTTGTCAAATGTGCAAACAGTGTGTGATGTAGAAAACAGAACAAAGAATGAACTTAAGCTTGTTGCTCAACAATTGGGAATTGCTGTTCGCTCTCATCATTCTAAAGATCAAATTGTTGACATGATTAATGAAAGCTTGTTTAATGTAACTCCTCCAAATGAGCAAACGCAGATTGAATTAGCTAAGTTACAGCTAGCCCTGCAGGAGGCTCAGGCTAAGGAGGCGGAGTCTCGTGTTAAGGAGGCTGAATTTCAAGCACGTGCTTAGGAGGCTGAGTCTCAGGCTCGTATTCAGAAGGCTGAATTTCAAGCAAGTGCTAAGGAGGCTGAATTTCAGGCCCGTTCTAAGGAGGCTGAGGCACAAGTTGAAATTGCTAGGATTCAGGCAGACCATGAGTATCGCATGAAACAAGGTGGAACTGGATCATCTAGCTCTGATGATTTTGATGTGGCTAAAAATGTTAAACTTGTCCCTCCTTTTAATGAATCTGATTTAACAAAGTATTTTCAGTTGTTTGAGAGGGTAGCTACAGGTTTTAATTGGCCCAAACAGTATTGGCCAGTACTCCTTCAAACTGTTCTCACCGGTAAAGCTCAAGTAACTTATGCATCTTTGCCTCAGGATCAATCTGATAATTATGATGTAGTTAAGAGCTTGATTCTTAAGGCCTATGAGCTTGTTCCTGAAGCTTATAGAGTAAAATTTAGGACAACTTACAAGCAAGATAAGCAATCCCATGTTGAGTATGCAAAAATCAAAGAAGATCTGTTAGAGCAGTGGTTAAATTCTAAGAATGTGGATTCTGATTTTGGTAAATTTAAGCAGATGATTTTGCTGGAGGACTTCAAGAGGTGTATTTATAAAGATGTAAGCCTATATCTTGATGAGAGAAGAATAGATAATTTGTCTGATGCTGCAGTTTTAGCTGATGAATATGTTCTCACTCACAAGAGATATTCTAAAGAAAAAGGGAAAGCTGAGAGTAAGTACGTTGCCTCTACTCAGAGTACAGGTAACAGGAAAGAGAATAAAGATGATGTTTCTCAGGAAGTAAATACCAGCTTCACCTCTAGATTTCAGAAAAGTAAATGTACTTATTGTAGTAAGCTTGGTCATACTACGGAGAAATGTTTCAGGAGACAGCGTGATGTGAACAAAAAGGAGTCTTTAAATATTCAGTCAATTGGTCTAGTGTCCACTCTTGAGAGTTCCCAGAATTCTTTAACTGAGTTAACTGAACCTGCTTTGAGGGGTAACTTAAATTCTCATGATGGAGCTCCTCTTTTGAGCAGTAACGTGGGTGACACTCTCAAGAGTTCATGTGCTAATTTCCTGTCTGATGGTTTTGTCAGTCCTCTGGACAGTAATGACAGGAAATCAGTTAAAATATATCGTGATACAGGTGCTTGCCAATCCCTTATGCTGACCAGTGTTCTAGGCTCTAATGTTAATTCCTCTGATGAAACTGTAATCTTACAAGGTGTAGGGAATAATTACTTCTCTGTCCCTCTGTGCAGAGTGAATTTAGAGTCTGGTTTTGTTAATGGTTCCGTTATGGTTGGGTTGGTTGAGACACTCCCAATGTCAGGTGTAACTTTCTTACTTGGAAATGATATTGGTGGAAGTCAAGTGTGTCCAGCTCCTCAGTTGTCTAGTGAGCCAGTGGCTGCGACCCGGGATTGTGATGTCCCTGATGTGTTCCCTGCATGTGCTGTCACTAGGGCTAAGTCTAAAGTTACTGGTGATTTAGAGGATAATGATGATGATGATGTTATCCTAGCTGACACTTTTCTTGCTAATTTGGACCACTCACCAGATGAGGCAGTACCCCGTAGTGTTGATAATTTGTCTCGTCAAGAGTTGGTTGAGTTGCAGGTTGCTGACCCTGAGTTGAAAGGTCTAGCTAACTCTGCTTGCAGTGAGGAAGAGTCAGCCGGTGCTTCTACTTGTTATTATATAAAGTCAGGAGTACTTATGAGGAAGTGGAGACCCCCAACAGCATCAGCCGACTGTGAATGGGAGGTTGTACATCAAGTTGTCATCCCTCGTGTTTGTAGGCAGGATATCATTAGAGTGGCTCATGATTCCAGTTTGGCAGGACACCTTGGAGTGAGGAAGACTGTGGCACGCATTTTGAAACACTTCTACTGGCCAGGTATCTTCAGGGATGTTTCCTGGTATTGTAAGTCTTGTCACACCTGTCAAGTTGTGGGGAAGTGTAATCAGACCGAAAAGGTTGCACCTCTAGTTCCCATTCCTCCTTTTGAGGCGCCTTTCACCCGTGTGTTGGTGGATATTGTGGGCCCTCTTCCTAAGACTTCTTCAGGATTTTCTTATGTGTTGACCCTGATTGATATGGCTACTCGTTATCCTGAAGCCATTCCACTTAGAAATATCTCAGCAAAGAACGTGGTTAAGGAAATGCTAGGGTTCTTCACAAAGTTTGGTCTGCCCAAGGAGGTACAGTCAGACCGGGAAGTAATTTCATGTCAAATGTTTTCAAGCAGTCTCTGAAAGAGTTGGGCATCACCCAGATCACGTCTTCAGCTTACCATCCCCAGACCCAAGGAGCGTTGGAGAGATATCATCAAACACTCAAATCGATGCTCAAGAAATACTGTTTGGAACATCAGAAAGACTGGGATAAAGGTCTTCCATTCGTTGTGTTTGCCACAAGAGAATCTCCAAATGAATCACTGGGCTTCTCACCTTTTGAACTACTGTTTGGCCATGAAGTAAGAGGACCCCTTAAGCTACTCAAGGAATGCTGGCTGTCGGAGGAAGATGACGTCAACCTGCTGGAGTATGTGATGAAGTTCAAAGAACGGCTGTCCACTGCTTTACAGCTGGCGAGAGAGAATTTAGGAGCTGCTCAGGAGAAGATGAAGACTTGGTATGATAAGAAGTCCAGGTTACGCCACTTTCAGCCAGGAGATCAGGTTTTGATTCTGCTACCAGTGCATGGGCAACCTCTTCAAGCCAAGTTTAGTGGTCCTTATTTCGTGGAGAAGAAACTCAGTGATGTCAACTATGTCATCGCCACACCAGATCGTAGAAAGAGCAAGCAACTATGTCACATCAACATGCTAAAGTTATATCACAGGCGGGACGAAAATAATCCAGTCTGCACTGTAGCTGTTCCACCCGAGTCTGCAAGTGTAGCTCTCCCATGCAGTATGAGCCTGAGTGATAGTTTGGGGAAGAATCCTGATATCATGAATGATCTCCAGACTAAGCTTTCTCATCTACCTCCCGAGGAAAGGCAGGAGTTTTCGGCATTACTGCAAGAGTACCCGCAAGTGTTCCGTGCTACTCCAGGAAGAACCACTGTGTTGATGCATGATGTCGATGTTGGAGACGCAAAGCCAATTAAACTGCCTCCTTACCGTGTGAACCCAGTGAAAGTTCCTCTCATCCAGAAGGAGCTTGGCTACCTGTTGGACCACAAGATGATTGAGCCATGTCAGGGCGAGTGGAGTTCTCCTGTCACTCTGGTCCCTAAGCCAGGTGGGTCACAGCGGCTTTGCATTGACTACAGACGTGTTAATCAGATAACCAAAACAGACACTTACCCTCTCCCTCGTGTGGAAGATTGCATAGACAAGATCGGAAAGGCTAGGTACATAAGTAAGTTTGATTTGTTAAAGGGATACTGGCAAGTACCTATGACTGAACGTGCTAGGGAGATCTCATGTTTTGTAACTATAGGAAAGACTTTTGCATGTTCGGTAATGCCATATGGTATGAAGAATGCACCAGCCACATTTCAGAAGCTCATGAATGTTGTAACAGAGGGTTTGGCAGGGTGTGTTGTTTATATTGATGATGTATTAATCTTCAGTGACAACTGGAAAGATCACCTATGCCATATCAGTAAATTTCTTGACCGTTTAGTTCAGGCTAATCTTGTAGCTAATTTATCAAAGTGTGAGTTTGGTCAAGCTAAAGTTCAGTACCTTGGGTACGTGATTGGTGATGGACATGTTGCACCACCAGCAGCTAAGGTTCAGGTTATAAGTGATCTTCCCAGACCTAAAAGTAGGAAAGAGCTACAAAGATTTTTGGGAATGGTAGGTTATTACAGGAGATTTGTTCTTAACTTTTCAATTCTTGTATCACCACTTACAGACCTACTGAAAAAGGGAGTTAAATTTGTCTGGACCGATAACTGTGAATCCTCTTTCAACAAACTTAAAGCTATTCTATTAAGTCAGCCAGTGCTCGCTACTCCAAATTTTGCTAAGCCTTTTAAGATGGCTGTTGATGCAAGTGATACAGGAGCTGGGGCTGTTTTGCTGCAAGAGGATGATCAGGGTATTGAACACCCTGTATCTTATTACAGTAAGAAGTTCACTCCACCTCAAAAGAACTACTCCACTATTGAGAAAGAGCTTTTTGGCCTTGATTTTGGGTTTACAGCATTTTTCATTATATTTGTGTTCTGGTTTTGACCCCATAGTCATTTATACCGATCATAACCCACTGAAATTCCTTAGTAAGTTTAAAGATAAAAATCAGAGATTGACAAGATGGAGTCTACTTCTTCAGGAGTATTCATTAGACATACAACATGTCAAGGGGAAAGAAAATGTTATTGCAGATTGCTTATCTAGACTTTAGACAGATTGTTTTAGAGTAATAAGAAATTTCCTTTGTAAATTTCTTTTTCTTTGTGGGGAGGTGTTACATAGCCTATGATTTCATCATCCTTTGTGTAATCTTAACGCACAGAATGCTACATGTTTGATCACGAGCGTGTTCTGCCTCAGTTCCCCCCTTCTACCGTTATAGTAGTGTAAGTCGTCATTATTGTTGTTCAGAGCGGGATTGTCAACTCTTTGTCCCCTACAGCTTCATTTGCGCGTCCTTCTTACAAGTTGTATCAAGCTCTGCTGGCCCCTATATAATGAGCTCAGTCTCTGCATCATTGCCACTTAGATCTACTCCTCATTTTGTTCACATCTCTGTCCTCCCCTGTACAGTTATTATTGTGAGTGCTCAAGAAGTCTCCAACCATCTAGCAGCTCTGTGTAATTTGAGTATAACTGTTGTTGCATTTTTTCTTGTGGTGTATAGTATAAGGTTAATTCTTAGGCCTAGTAAGGTTTTTGTAATTTATATAAAGGTTCTTGTTGTTAGCCATTGTTCATAATAGTTTGTATCTGTAATAATTTATCTTGCATTAACTGAGCATTACCCAGTGTATTTTCATTTTATCAGGGCTGACTTAGGTAAGTTTACTCTTGCTAATTTCATGTTAATAGAGGCTATTGCAGTTAACCATATATTTAACCTGTTTTTGCCATTACATTATCCTTATGAATCCTGAATGTTTTGTTGTTAGTTTGAGCATTAAACTTTAACTTGTAATTTTACCTAACTCTTTTGTTTTCAACCTGGAACTTTACGGGACAGTAGTGATTTTTAGTATTCTCACTTAAAGTGTATATACATTATCTTTCTCTGTTCCGTAACAATATATATATATATATATATATATATATATATATATATATATATATATATATATATATATATATATATATATATATATATATATATATATATAATATATATATATATATATATATATATATATATATATGTATATATATATATATATATACATTAAAGGCATCGTAATTGTGAAGGAATTCATTTTTAGTTATCACTTTATTATAGACTTTAATTATGGATGGAGTAGTGATGATGTGGCTGCCTTGGATGGACTGATAGATAGATAGATAGATATAGGAAGATATACAGATAGATTCTCCCTAGTTTGACGGACAGAAGCCAAAAGGCCAGCGCTG
Organism: Coenobita brevimanus; assembly: GCF_032717465.1. Taxonomy (NCBI): domain Eukaryota; kingdom Metazoa; phylum Arthropoda; class Malacostraca; order Decapoda; family Coenobitidae; genus Coenobita; species Coenobita brevimanus. The sequence goes on from NC_137066.1 coordinate 9,788,855, forward strand.
GTGGACAACTGAGTCTGGTTAGTGAGGGCCCGGGATGGATCAAATACTGATTTTTTAGAGGTAAAATACAAATACAAATACTTTTGTCATTGTGATGCAAAAATACAAATACAAATACTTCTTCTTCTGGGAGCCAAAATACAATTACAAATACAAATACAATGAAAATGTGTTTAATACAATTCAAATACAAATACAATTGTATGTGATCCACCCCTGGTGATAGTATAGGAAAACTCAAGAGCTCTGAGGACTCGGGAGTCACGGCTGCACGTCTGCCCAGATGAACGTTGACTCTCGATCTGAGCCTGTGATCTAACTCAGCGAGTCTGACAAAAGTGACGAGGCATTTAAATTCGAAATACAAATACAAATACAAAATACTTTCTCTTCTGGGTGCCAAAATACGATTACAAACACAAATACGTTGAAAATGTATTTAAATACAATTCAGATACAAATACAATTGTATTTGATCTACCCCTGGTGAGGGCCCGGAGTCGAAACCATAGACACAACTCGCTTCTTTTACGTATCATCCCAAGTTCTTTCCATGAATTTCAAATTGATTTTTTTTTTTTTTTGCTCCATACAATTCACTCTCTCTCTCTCTCTCTCTCTCTCTCTCTCTCTCTCTCTCTCTCTCTCTCTCTCCATATTAGTCTTGCTATCTCCATACGATTTTCTTCAGCTCAGATGGTAATTTACGAACTACAGGGGTTTGCTTTGGCCGTCCTGAAACACGCTTCATTCGTTGCCTGTTTTCCTGTACCGAATAAAATCGTCTAGCAGGATCAAGAATAACAAAAATATGTTCTCGCACTGAAGGGATAAATTTTATTTTGATCATTTTCTAATCATTATTTTGTCAGTTTTATGCACTGACGTCATTACCAGGTTTACTGACATCCCACATATCACTGGGCAGTACGGTTGAGGTGATGATGATGATGATGGAGCAGTGATGAATGGCCACTGGGAGGCTTACAGTCATTTTCTTGTAGCCAGCATGCATGAACTCAGGGAGGGCTGGACGTCAGATACTAGATGAATGAAAAAAAAAAAAAAAATAGTGAGCCTAACGCTAATCGCCCGCAAGAAAATGCTGTTGGCCAAGACCAAAATTTAATCCATATCATGATACCCTGAAAGTTTCATGTTGATAACTCAAGCCGTTCATGAGATATAACAGTGCTAAAGGTGGGCGATAAAAACTATTTGACCTTTGGCAGTCGTTTTGGTGACCTTGACTCCGAGTGTTCGTTTTTGAACTGGTCCAAGATTTTGACGATATCTTGATATCCTGAAGGTTTCATGTTGATAGCACAAGCTGTTAATGAGATATTGGTCCTAAAAGCGGGTGACAAATACTAGTTTACCTTTGACAACCATTTTTGCGAACTTAACCTTGACCCTTAGTGCCCATTTTCGAACTCATCCAAGATTTGGTTCACATCTTGATACCCTGAAGGTTTCTTGTTGGTAGATCAAGCCGTTCATGAGATATAATGGGAACACACACACACACACACACACACACACACACACACACACACACACACACAAACACACACACACATCTCTTGTAAAATCTGCTTCCAAGAGATTAGGTGTGCTAAGCCGACTTCGTACCTCCTTTACCCTTGCACAGTAGTTGACTTTATACATGTTTTTTTTTTTTTTTTTTCGCCCCTGTGTAGAGTATAACTCCCATGTGTTGGGAGGCTCCCCTCATACCGCTCATCTCAACAAGTTGGAGTCAAAGGCTTTTCATCTCATTAACTCTCCTCCTCTTACTGGCCCTCATCAACCTCTGTCTTTTCGCCGCACTGATGCACCTTTATCTCTTTTCTATCGCCACTTCAGTGGTCACTGTTTCTCTGGACTGTCTGCTTGCATCACTCCACATCTACGACGGGCGCGTAGCACCCGTCTAATAACAAACTCTCTTCACTTTTCTGTTCAAATCTCTAATGCAAGAATTAACCGTTACTCCCAGTCATTCATTTATGCAACAGGTCATCTCTGGAACTGTCTCCCTCTGTCTGTATTTCCTACTTCGTATGATCTCCAATCTTTCAAACACACACACACACACACACACACACACACACACACACACACACACAGAAAGAGAGAGAGAGAGAGAGAGAGAGAGAGACAGACAGACAGACAGACAGACAGACAGAAACAGAGACAGACAGACGGACAGACAGATAGACAGTCAGACAGACAAACAGAAAGACAGACAGACAGACAGACTGACTGATAATGACAGGCCGACAGATTCATTAAATTAGAAAAACTGGATAGAGACCGCTAGATAAACAGACAGGTAAGGAGACATAGGTGTAGAGACAGACAAACAAGATAATGATGATAAAGATAGAATATTAATGAGAATAATGAGGATGAATGAATGATAGATTAATTTACTGATTGACATAGACACCCACATGTATGCAAACAAAGGCAGATACATAGATAGAGTCTGACTGACAGACAGACGGACAGGAAAGTAGGAAGATAGACAGAGACAGAAATACAGAGTTGTAAATGTATATTTTCCAGAGATAAATGGTCCACAAACTGGCACAGCCAACACAGGTGGATATCTGGGTCTGGACAGTGAGGGGCCGGAATCGAACCCATAAGGTAAGGAAATTCTTTTTCGATATCATGATGGGGTTCAATCCTCTGTTCGCGTTTGATTTTTATTCCTTGTTTTATTTTGTTTTTAACTTTCTTCGCTTCTTAATGTCGGTGTTTTTCTATAATTTCTAAACCATCTCGAGAGCTCTCTCTCTCTCTCTCTCTCTCTCTCTCTCTCTCTCTCTCTCTCTCTCTCTCTCTCTCTCTCTCTGTCAGAAATAACCTCTTCACTTAGATTACTTTTTCATTTTATTCATGTTACTACCAGATAACTTTCTTCAGCTGAAGGGTACAGGAACCGGAATCCTGACTAAGAACCAGATATACCAGATATCGATCCCATTCCAGGAAAATATTGGTTTTATTTATACCGTTGTCATGGTGGGCACAGTTCTAGTATTTAATATCAAGCAAGGCCAAGTGATTTTGTTCAGGTAAGAGTGAGCATGACAGCCTGAACGTACTGTACTACCATTAACCCTCTAGTCACGGAACACGTCTAGTATTCTATTCCAGCTAACGCAAGACAATTGTACAAGCTTACAGTGAGTCATACCAGCCTGAGAGTTTTAATAACAAAATCCTTAACCCTCTCATGGTCGGGAAAACTCTAATATTCTATTCCAGATATCCTCGCACGACTTTATTCAGATAAGAGTATGTCACAGAAGCCTGAGTGTTAATATATACCCTTTTTACCTTAACTTGGCACAGATTTTTGTCCTCTTGCAGCTTATTTCACGTAGCTCACTGCCATAGTAACACAGTGCTACGGTTCTACATCCTTTCCTTAGCACTTTTTCGTGACTAGCATCATATTCTAGTGCTGATGTAGTGTTACAATTCAGCATTCACGATGGAGAGATGACAATTTTAGGTCAGGTTAAAGTATAAAGACTATAGTAACCCCTGTCATGGTGGGAAGAAGTGGGGTATTTGACTCCAGATAACGCCAGACGATTGTATTCAACTGACTGAGAGTTGACGGATCTTGAGTTCACAATATTTTTCATTACCGAGTTATTGGCTCAGCTACTTGATTTTTTACTAACACTCTCAGGCAATTATGAGTTAATGTAAGCTACGTCAATTTGTTTGGCATAAATTGTAATAACATACTAGAGTTGTCCCGACCATGTGAGATTTAATAGTGACAGGATCCACACTCTTAGGGTCTTATGACTCAACCTCAGCTTAAAACAACTGCCTTACCTGAAGTTCTATATTAGAGTCATCGTAACTATGAATGAGTTCATTTTTACTTATCAGTTTATCAATGTAGTGATCATGTGGCTGCCATGGATAGATGTATAGACAGACAGGTAGACAGGTCGATAGATAGAGGTACAAAGATGGATACATGTAGATAAGTAGACTCACGAGTAAGTAGATAAATAAATAGAGATGTTAACTGAATGATAGAATGATAGACAGACAGACAGATAGACAAGTTGATCCATGCAGATAAACAGACACAGAGATAGACTGATAGACAGGCAGATAGATACATGTAGATACAGATAAATGGATGGATAGCCTGACAAGTAGATAGACAAATAGATTCTTGCAGATATATGGATAGATACACTAACAGACAGATAGACAGATAAATAGATAGACAGAACCTACATAGATGGATAAATTGAAAAGATAACGTGTCAGTTAAAGAAAGAGAGAGAGAGAGAGAGAGAGAGAGAGAGAGAGAGAATTTCCCCTACTGACAGAGGCCACAACAGCCAACACTGGTGGATAACTGGGTGTGGTTAGTGAGGACTCAGGATCGAAATCAGAGTGAAGTACAGGCTTCTTTTTCCTTACCATCCCAAGTTCGGTACTTGATTTTTTTGTTTGTTAATATCTTTTTCATACGAAATGAGTAAAATTGTGTGAGGATAATGAGAGGAAAGGAAAGAAAACGAGGAGAGGAGAGAGTATGTGATTAGAGTGTTGAAGGCCATAGTCTCTCTTTCTCTCACTCCCTGCCTAGACACCGTCTGATGCAGAGCTCTGACTGTTTTCTCACTGGTGCTGGACTCAGCTTTTGCCACTTTTGAGACTTAGTCTCTGGCACTGAGAAAGGTTTTTTTTAGACGTTTTTCCAGGTTTTCCTGGGACTCTGTCTCTGTTTGCCTGAGTGTGATTGGCAGTGTGTTAGTTTTTTTTTTTTTTTTTTTTTTTTTTTTTTTGGCCTGCCGTTAGTGTCCCTCACTGTAGTACGACGCTGAACCCTGAAGGGGTGCCGTTAGGACACTTCCATGAAGGGGGGCCTTTAGGGCCTGGTTATAGGAGGCAGTAAGGGCGGCTCTGTTAGTTTAGGGAAGACCCGAAAGGGGCAGTGGCGGGGCCTCCCATCGCCCTTTAGAGGGCGGGAAGCATAGGTTGCCCGTCACTGTAGGGACCTTGGCCACTTTTGCTGTTTTTTGTTTGTGCTGTTTGAGTGGTTGTGTGTGTGAGGTGTGTGTGTGTGTGTGTGTGTGTGTGTGTGTGTGTGTGTGTGTGTGTGTGTGTGTGTGTGTGTGTGTGTGTGTGTGTGTGTGTGTGTGTGTGTGTGTGTGTGTGTGTGTGTGTGTGTGTGTGTGTGTTGACTGAGTTTTTTTTTTTTTTTTTTGCTGCTTCTGTGAGCAGTATGAAGGGATCTAGCATCCCTAGGCCCCATGGGTATTCCCGCCTCCCGCTCCCTCAGTCGAGGCTCTCCAACCCGTGTCCTACTACAGGCACGAAGCGGGAGCGTCATTTTTCCAACTCAAGCTCCCACTCGTCAGCTCACGAGGTTTCTTGTGCTGACCCCTCTCTACCAAAGTCTACGGGAGTGGTACCTCGCTCGCGTGGTGCCTCTACCCGTTCTGCTAAGGCAGCCCGCCGACATGAGGCTATGGAGGAGGTTGCACCTGCTCCACCCTCTCTCTCTTCCACTAAGGGCACTTCAGCTTCCCTACGTGCAGCTGCCAGCCCTAATCCACGGCAAGGCACCCCCATGAACCGAGCCCTTGGTCCGCAGCCTTGCGCTCCCACCTGCGCACCCTCTCACGAGCCTAGGCCGGCTAGGTCTCCTCGTATTCTCAAGCGGCTGGAGGTCCCGTCGGAGGCTCCTATTGCGACTCAGATCTCCCCCTCTGCTGATCCTGCTCTGCATGATGATGAGGGTTTCACCCCCGTGGTACGCAAGGGATCGAGGCGTGGTCGCCAGGGAAACGGCCCTTCTCCGGCAGTACACACTGGGCCTCCTCTCAGGGGTCCCTCTGCTGCTCGTCCCTCCGTGTCAGTAGCTGTGCGTCTGCCGCCCCGCTCTGCATTCCCAGCTTTCTGTGTGCCGGTACAGGACCGGCATGCGACGAGTTATGACTCTGTGGCTGCACTAGAGCATCACCTGCCAGGGCTATGCTGCTCCAACCTGATAGGTCGGGATGGAAGCTCGGTGTTGGTGCTGAAGGACGAGGGAGCCTATGACCTTTGAGAACAGCTCTGTAGGACGAGGCCTGCCCTGTCAAGCTAGTCGAGCTGACGTCCGGCCAACAGTCTACGAAGGCAGTTGTCATGGGTTATCCCTTGCGAATGCCTATGGAGATACTGCTTCAGCACCCTCAGGTCGAAGAGGCAACCCGCTGCCAGAAAGCGCGGACCAGGGAGGAGACTCGATAGGTCATCGTCACCCTGCGGGGTCCTCTGATCCCCGTGATCGACGTGGGGAACTGGGGAGAATATCACCTTCGCCCCTTCACCCCGGAGCCACTCCGTTGCTACAGGTGCCAGCGTTATGGGCACCACAGAGCCACTTGTAACCGGGCCACAGTCTGTGGGATGTGCAGCGGCCCGCACAAAACGGAGAGGTGCTTGGCCAAGTTCAAGGCCAAGGAAGCTATCTCTACCCGTTGCCCCAACTGCTTGGGAAAACATCATGCGTGGCACCCCAGCTGCCCAACCAGAGTTGCTCTTGTCAATCGAGGGCGAGAACGCCAAGTTACCTGGGTGAAGGAGAAACAGGCAAGCAGCAACAAACCGGCACCTCCAGGAACTTTCATTTGGGGGCAGCAACGCCATCCAGCAGCGACTGCACCCCCCGTGCTAGACGAGGCAGCGTTTCCGCCCCTCCAACCTGCTCTCACTCGTCACACGACGACTGCGGAGGTCCATCACCCTCCTCCCCCCCCAGTTCGGCAGACAGTCGAGGAGTTTACTCCACCCACGTCTCACAACACGGCCTCTCCTCTCATAGTCTTCACCAGGGAAGAATTGCGTACGCTGGGGACGGAAATTGCTACGAACTTGGCTCAGATGCTAGGGACGCTTCTCGGCAGGCCTCTGGAAACGGCACCATTGGTATAGGCTGTGAACGTCATCGTCGACCAAGTGGTGGAGGCAAAACAACACCCGCGCTCTTCTTCCCTGGTACCTCCTGCATCACCTCCCACACAGACAACCATGGGAGAGCCGCTTCCCACCCAGCTTCCTCTGCCTTGCCCTCGTATGCCAGTCAACATTCCTTCGGGATTCACACCAGCCACAGCAGCAATCGAGGAAGAACGCAGGGCCCTTGGCCTCCAGACAGATCATCCTCAGTGCCAGACACCGCTGTCAGCCTCCGAGTCCTACAGTGGAACTGTTTAGGGGCATGGAGCAAGCTCCCCCACCTTCAGGAGGGGACCGTCCTCATGTAATTCTACTGCAAGAGACCCTGCTCCCGGATAATACCACTTTTCGTCTCTCGGGGTACACCACCCATCTCCTTCCGTATGTTCGTGGCGTCACACGGGGATGTGCCGTTCTGGTTCAGGACCACATTGCGTGCACAGATTGTGAGCCCCCTTCTTTCTGTGGACCTGATGTGGAGGTCCAGGGCGTGGTTCTCCATCTGGCTACGTCGCCCCTGACGGTATATAATGTATACCGGAGTCAAAGGGGCACCCTGGAGTTGGAAGACCTGTTCTCCCAGGCTGCCAGGGGTGCCGTGTATATAGGGGGTGACTTTAACGCCCACCACGCCTTTCTATCTTCGCCTCTTCAGTCCAATGAAGCAGGACGGCACATCTCTTTGGTTCTGGAGGAGATGGGTGGTGTCTCCCTACTAAATGATGTGGCAGAGGCCACCCATATTGCAGGAGGTCGCCTCAATCTTTCCCTAGTGTCGGCACCACTAGTGGGCTTGGCGTCGTGGTCACTCCACCCACACCTTGCAAGTGATCACTTTGCCATTATTGTTTACCTGCCTCTCGCTCCCCTCCCGCCACCCCCACCTCCTCCACCACAGTGGGACCTATGCAAAGCAGACTGGATGGCCTTTGCCCATGCTCTCACGGCGGCCTTTGAGACATCTCCTCCTGCCTCGGACCTCGAGAGCAGAGCAGATCAGGTAGCAAGTATTTTGGCACAAGCTGCTTCTCTTGCTATCCCGCTACGGCAGCGCTCGACGAGGTGCTACTGAGACGGCTGGTTCTACTGCGACAGGGTCAAGGAACTGAACCGGAGACACAATGCGGCACGCAAGCAGTACCGACGGCACAGTACATCTCCGCACCGCCGGTACCTGGTTGCCGTCACGTGGCATGTGGCTTCCGAGAAGCGCCGCCTTCGGGAGGAGGCATAGATCAGATGGTGTCGTACCCTAGACTCTCACTCCACTCTCCGTGAGATGTGGAGGAGAATCAGGTCTGTCTCTGATCCACGCCCTCCTCGCCCTCCCTCCCATCCTGACCCTGCCGCTGAGGCCAGCCATCTTGCTCAGCACTTCGCTGACCGCTCTGCCTCTTCTAATCTCCCGCAGTCTGTCAGAGCCCTACAGGCGCAGCTGTCCGCCTCTTGCGCTGCAGCAATTCAGGCAGCGTGTGATAGGCCTGACCCTGCTGACTGTCCGATCACAAGTGGGGAGCTTCACAAAGCGCTGCAGCGCAGGGAGGACACTGCTCCGGGGCTCGACGGGCTCACATACTCTCTCCTGTCACATGCTGGAGATTGTGGCACAGAACGTCTATATGATTTGCCCAACCTCTCGTGGTCTGAGGGGCGTCTGCCGAGGTCGTGGAAGGCAGCTGTTATCCACCCAATTCCGAAGCCTCGTGATCCCGCCGCCATGCGCCCTGTCTCCTTTCTCAGCTGTGTTGCTAAGACGGCTGAGAGGGTTGTGCGAACTCGGCTTGCTTGGCGGCTGGGACCGCTGCACCCAGGGATTTACGCCTACCATCCAGGCAGGACTACCACCCACTGCCTCGCGTCATTCCTTGGGGAGCTGAGGGGAGGAAAGGGAATGGCTGTCTTCCTCGACCTCAAGAAGGCCTTTGAACAGGCAAGCCCCACTGTTATCCTGGCGGCTCTTGCGGCCAGGGGTGTGGGAGGCAAGCTCCTATCCTGGATCCAGGATTTTTTTAATGATCGATCTGCGGGGGTCCGATTCCAGGGACACCTTTCCCCCTTTCACCTACATCCTAACGGCACCCCCCCAGGGGAGTGTTTTGAGCCCTCTCCTTTTTAACATCCTCATGGAGGGGCTCTTAACTGTAGATTATGGGCCTGGCATTACTCTCCTCTGCTATGCGGACGATCTGGCCCTCGTCTTTACCAGGAGGGACTGCTTCACGCAGGCGGACTTGGCCCTTTCTCATCTGCACGCCAAATGCACTGAAGATAAATTTTAATAAGACGAAGTGTATGCCTTTTGGACTCCGTCCCCCAGACTTTCCTATGCTGCTTGGGGGGCAGCAGCTCTCTCTTGTTACTGTGCATCAGTATCTGGGAGTCTGGCTTGACGGGGGTTTTACCTTTGCCTGCCATGTTCGGTACCTGCGGGAGCACGCTTCCACCAGACTGGCTGCTCTGCGCTATCTCTCCAAGCGGAGTTTGGGGGCGTCGTATTCAGTCCTCCGAACATTTTATATACATGCCATCCGATCCCTGGTGGACTACAGTGCCATCTGATTGACCGGACTTGCTCCACCAGTCTCCAGATCTCTGGAGGTTATACAGAACACTGCATTCCGTATCATGCTGGGTGCTCCACCCTGGACCCGGATTGTCAATCTCCGTATGGAGAGTGGTTTACCTTCTCTGGCGCATTGTGTTGCGCTACGAGCGGCAGTCATCACTCTACAGCTGATACGGTGCCGGCCCCACCTGCCTGTCTCTACCCTCCTACGACGTCTTTTGTGCCTCCCACCCGAGCCTGCCACTCAGCGTGACTGGGCCCGGACTACAACTGCTGTTATCCAAGGACTGGGAGCTGCTGCGAGCCTCTGCCAAGATCCTGATTCTCCCTTTCCTGGGTACACTGATCCGCCACCATGGGACCCGCCCCTTTTTAAATTTGTATGCCCCTCTGAAGCCAAACCTCGAACTTCCATTCCTGCACTCCTCTGTCAAGAGGGTCTTAGTCGGGTTGCGGCTCTAGATTCGCCAGACACAGCCACTTATTTTACGAATGGTTCAGTATCCTCTGATGGCTCTGCTGGGGCGGCCTTTGTCTCTGGGCATACAATTGAATCTTGGCGACTCTCTCAGGGTGTATTCGCATTTCAGGCAGAGCTTGCTGCCATCCTGGGTGCTTTGCGTCACGCTCATCACCATCATCATCACCGTGTCGTAATTCACACAGACTCCCTTTCCTCCCTTCAGAGGCTAAAATCTTTCTCCTTGAAGGACAACGTCTTTCTTCAGACTGCAATTTTTACTTTTGCATCCCTTCTCGTCCGTAGGGGTGCCACTATTACTCTCCATTGGCTCCCAGGTCATGTTGGAATCAGCGGCAATGAGCGTGCTGATGACACAGCACGCTCAGCTTGCTCGCTTCCTGACGTCACATTTCAACTGCGCCCCAGCCCATCGTACGTCATTAGCACTCTCACTGCTACCATTAGCAGGCTCTCTCGAGAGGAACATCAGCTTTTGGTGACAGAAGGCTCCTGCTCTGCTACATGGTACGCCACCGCCACTTCATATTCTCTTTTGTTACCCTTTAAAGGTATACCCAACTATATTGTAGTGAGGCTCAGGCGCTTACGTCTGGGGTTTCCATGCTACAAACAAATTGTCGGTACAGAGCCAGACCCGTGTACCCATTGTTTAGTCTCATCTGTGGAGCCCCTCATTCACTATCTTCTGTACTGCCCAGCCACTACGATGCTCAGGTCTCACCCTGACACGACTTTTGCTCGGACAGGGGATGATTTCATGGATGCCGCTTGCATCGTTGCACGTGCTCCTCTACAATTATTAATCACCACAGTCAGGGCATACCAACCCCCTCGATAATTCAAGCTCGCGCAAGTTAAGCGCATCTCTGACGGGCTCTTTGTTTGCCCGTGTCCCAGCATTGCTCGGACGAATATCTCAAAAAAAAAAAAAAAAAATCTCTCTCTCTCTCTCTCTCTCTGCTCCTGTGTATAATAATTCTCTTCAGTATTATTATCACCAGCAATCTTAACACTTTTCATGCTACATTATTACCCAAACTCTATCGATAAGTACCCTACCATATATTTACTTTGTCTAATACACTAGGGACATAAATACTCATGATTGGTACACACTTCTGTCCCTCTTTCCCTCTGTATTTGGAATAAAATTAATCAAGTTCTGTTCGATCCTTTAACAAAAAACATTCACAACCAACAGGGAAAGATTCCAGATCTGTGACTGAGAACCAGGTTTCGAGCCAATCGTAGAAGAGGTTGTCCCTTTAAATAACCACATAGCATTTTACACCATTGCTTCTCATGATAAACATTCCATGTATTATTCATCAATTCTTCCACTCTGGACACTTTCATCTGGGGAATGAACCAGATGTGTGACTGAGAACCAAGTTTTGATATAATACTTATGATGGGGTTTTGTTATTTTATTTCTAACGATGATTAATTTACTCTTTCTTTTCACACATGAACACCACTACTAATACATCACCAGGTGTTCATTTGCATCGAACATTTCCTTCACCTTCCATAATTCATCCCTATTTCTTTTCTCACACTTTATTCAGAAAAACACGTATATATGCTTTGTCCATTACCTATACTGCTGCAGAAATGCATTATAGACATCCGTTACCACTTTTCCAAATCTATACGCTACTACTCTGACGGGCTTCACTTGCCCGTTTCCACTCTGACATTCATGTGGATAAATCTATAACAACAACAACTTTTTCAAATTACCTGGTTCATCCTTCACCAAACAGTTAATATCTGTCATATCTTTATCACTGCTCTTACATATACCTTTCCTACAACACTGGGCAGACTTATTCCATAATAACTTCAGCACTCCCTTCTGCCACCCCTTGTACGAAGGTAATATTACACCCTTTCTCATATCCAAGGGTACAGTCCTCAGTCCTATTAATCCAGGCATATTGACATATTACTCACTGACAGTTCACTGCACTTTCTCCACCACACTGTATCATATCTTCATATACCTGACAACAATTTAGCACAAACACACTTAAACATAAACAAACCAAAAACAAACCTCACAGACAGACAGGAGCAAGGTCCTGATCCATGACTATCAACCAGAATTCGATTAATGGAGCAACATTTGTGTATTTTAATTTTAGTATTTTTTTGTCATTTCAGTCATCCCACATGGGGTATATTTGTTACCGATTTATTTTCGTGTTGTAATTAAAAATTATCTTTGTAACCTCTCTCTCTCTCTCTCTCTCTCTCTCTCTCTCTCTCTCTCTCTCTCTCTCTCTCTCTCTCTCTCTCTCTCTCTCTCTCTCTCTCTCTCTCTCTCTCTCTCTCGTTTGTATCCTGCCAGTGATGGCCTTTGCTAAAAATAACTGTCTCTATTATATCATCTAAAACGAGACCGAACCATAACCATCTCTTTTTCCTTCTATCCCTATTAATTAACTCCTCCTCCTCACATCAGTAACACGCCACCCGCCCTCATACACTCCCCCACCTTGCCCCTCCATCTTATTCTTGGTCTGTGTCAATGGTAAAAATTACAACACAAAGCCAAAGCCAGGAAGTCACTGGTCATTGCAACCACTGAACATATGCAGGAGGAGGCCAATATTTAACCCTCCCATATTTCGTACAGCTGCTATGCGGTACTCCACCTAATGCCAAGACAGTTTTATTCAGTAAAGTGTCAGCATACCAGCCTTAGAGTTGCAAGATTGTCAACAGAAAAAATTCCATACTTTTGTTCATTGTGGCTCTTCGTTCGTTTTCGTATAAATGTCTCTCTCTCTTTCTCTCTCTCTCTCTCTCTCTCTCTCTCTGGGGGGCGCGGTAGCACAGTGGTAGCTCGCTGAGCTTGTGATCGGGAGGTCCCAAGTTCGAGCCTCGCCCTGGGCTACCGTTGCCGGGAGGGGTAGCTCCCTCCTGTAACCCCAGCGGGCCTTAGTTGCCTAGCTCGGGGAATTCATTTCTCTCTCTCTCTCTCTCTCTCTCTCTCTCCTCTGTTCTACCTGCAGTGAGTTTTCGCCTATGGAGGGAGCGCGACTCCCTAGGGGGACACGAGCAATTTCCAAGTGGGGAGCGAAAACCTCGAAGCACATAGATGGTGGACTGAACAACTGTGTGTGTGTGTGTGTGTGTATGTGTGTGTGTGTTTGAGATCGTGCGTATATGTGTGTGTGTGTGTGAGTATGTGTGTTCTTGTTTTTGCGCTCGTGTGCTTGCGCGCATGTGTTCACGAGTGTGTGTGCTCCTGAGTTCGCATGTGCTTGCTCCCTTGTGTGTGTGAGTGCATGTGTGTGTGTATATACCTGTATGCTCGTGTGTGTGTGTGTGTGTGTGTGTGTGTGTGTGTGTGTGTGCGTCACGATGAACCGTTGGTATAAAATCATTGTTCACGTTGTCTGTTCTCCATCCTTTAAACCTCATGTTTCTTTGTACGTACACACACCTGGAATTGATTTCTTTCTTAGTCGCCTCGTCGCTCATGCTTTTTTTTTTCTACTCTGTTTTTTTCGAGAGAATGGTACCGATACCAGGGATATCATACTATCGGATGTATCGCACGTCGTTTAATAAAATTGGAACATTATGATGTGTTTTGTTCGAAGTCTGCATTTAAATCTGCTTTTGCCAGTTACATGTTTTAAATGAAATCAAACTAATTTCAAATGCAAGCCGCTCGCCATGTCCGAAGGTGACAGCTTCCAGTGTCTCTCACTCGCATATTTGTTTGTGACTGATACCTAATTAAGTGAACCAAACAATAATAACTGTCGGCACGTCAGGAAACTGATGGAATTCAAATCGGTCTGTCTTTTGTAACAAGAAGGAAAATTGAGAAGTATTAATGAGATGACGAGCTTATATTTGCTGGTTTAATGTTTGAGACTGTGAGGTGTAATTTTACGACCATATTGTTGAAGTTTTGATAATGAACATGCATGTGTTGCATTGATGTTTATGACAGAGTCAGTGTTTTACACAGTGTGGCAGTGTTAATAATCAAGTGGTGATGCTTTATGACCATTTGGTAGTGCTGATGACCATGATTAGAAGGTGATGTCTTTGACAATGTGATGAACATGACCACGTAGTGGTACTAATTGCTATGAGCTAGTGTTTATGACCATAGTGGTGTTTGTGAACTTGAAGTAGTGTCTATAGCCATGAGATGGGGCTTATGACCATGTGATGGTGTTGTGAACTTGTGGTGGTGTCTATAACCATGAGGTGGGGTTTATGACCATGTGGTGGTATTTATAAACACCTGGTGATGTTTCTGTCCATTTGGTGGTGTTTATGATTCCTCTTGTGTCAGTGTCATGATCCAGTGGTGTTCACGATCAAGTATATCTGTGGGATATAAAATTCCGCGTTGCTTCCTCTCAGGATAAAATGTAAAAATAATCTGAATACTCTACTGATGTGCATTGTTCTCTCTGGCCAATTGTTCTCTCTGGCCAATCAGCAACAAACCATCGATGTTATGTATTCGATTTAGTTTAATTAATACAAAGCAAGATTCTCGTTTGTCCTTTTTGAACTAGGTAGGTGCAGGAGAGGACACCTTCATGCGGTGGCACCATGCCTGGCGGTGCCATTGCCTGGTTTTATAAACGACCTCACCTCCCCCACCCCGAGTCCCCCGAAAAGGGAGATGGGGACTGCATGAGAAGAACTAATTCAGCCTGTATTAAAATGGGTTAACGTCCACTTGAATCTAAAGATGACTGCAGTAAATGGGGTGGGGGGGGCAAAGCTAAGGGGGCGCCACCAGAAAAAGGCTGAGAACAGCTGCTGTAAACTATGTAAGTCAACCTGTTATGGATAGAATTTCCTACATTGTCTTCTCCGTTCACGAACTTATTTTTAATAACCAACATCCTTCGACTGAATAAAAAAAAAAATCCTCACACGAACTCTTCTATGTGCAGCAAACACACACACACACACACACACACACACACACACACACACACACACACACACACACACACGCACACGCACACACGCACACACACACACACACACACACACACACACACACACACACACATTCGTCAACAATCCACTCCCTCTACACACACCTGCACACGGACTTTTCAGGAACTCACGCTAATCCAACGCACACTCACATCTACTTTCAAATACCACAGTTACCATGTTCTCAGACTTCCTCTCCTTCTCCCGCAGATAATCACCACAGCCACCCAGGAACACAACCACACTAACATATCCTAACAACAAATACGTCAGAGTGGAGAAAGTTGGCAGAGATATGTGTCTTACAGTGGAGGGAAACCCGAAAATGATGGTGATGATGACGTAGTATAATAGGCTGATGAAGTAAGAGAGAAACAGTCAGGTAGGCAGGCAGACAGGTAGAAACCATTACAGCCAACACAGGTAGATAACTGGGACGGGTTTGTTAGACCCGGGATCGAACCCGGGAATTTGGATGGTTTCTTTTATATATTTCAAGCCACTGTTCGTCACTTTGGCCTTTTTTTTTTTTTTTCATTTTTTCTGTCGACGCATGTCTTTTGCATAGTCTCTCTCTCTCTCTCTCTCTCTCTCTCTCTCTCTCTCTCTCTCTCTCTCTCTCTCTCCTTTACTAGCTGCAGTGAGTTGACCATCTGTGGAGTGCGACACGCTAGGGGGACACTAGCAATTTCCAAGTGGGGAGTGAAAACCTTGAGGCACATAGATGGTGGACTGAACAACTGTGTGTGTGTGTGTGTGTGTGTGTGTGTGTGTGTGTGTGTGTGTGTGTGTGTGTGTGTGTGTGTGTGTGTGTGTGTGAACAGATGATATAGACTCATTGTTCATGTTCTGTCTTTTCTGCAACCTTTAGTACATGTTTCTTTGTTCTCATATATTGAGTTGGTTCCTTTCCTTCTCTGTCAGTCGCCTGGTCACCAACTGATATTTTTTTTCTTCTAATCTGGTTTTATCGAGAGAGAAAAAAAAGATACCTGGAATCTCATACTGTAGGATGAAACGCAACCCATTTACTAAAGTTTGAACATCAAAATGTTCTTCGTTCCTAGTCTGCATTTAAATCTGCCTCAATTTATAGAAAAAGAATCAATTGCAAGCCGTACTCAGTGTCCACGGGTTTCAACTTCCTGTGTCTGGCTCTCGCATATTTGTTTCTTCGACAGACTGACACTTAATTATGTGAACCAAACAATAATAACCGTCGCTACGGCACTAAACTGATCGAATTGAAATCGGTTTGTGTTTCGTAACAAGCAGAGAAATTAACAAGTATTAGTGAGATTAAGAACTTGTCTCGTATGTGTTGGATTAGTGTTTGAGACTGTGAGGTGCTGGTATACGACCATGTTGTGGGATTTATGATAACGAACAAGCATGTGTTGCATTGATGTTTAGGACAAAGATATGTTTTATACAGACAATGTGACGGTATCTATAACCAAGTGGTGATGCTTTATGACCATTTGGTAGTGTTGATGACCATGACCATAAGGTGGTGTTTTTGACTATGTGGTGAAACATGACCATGTGGTGGTGTTAACTGCCATGAGCTAGTGTTTGGCACCAAGTAGTGATGTTTGTGAACTTGGAGTGGTGTCTATAACGATGAGGTGGGGTTTATGACCATGGGGTGGTGTTTGTGAAACTGTGGTGGTGCCTATAACCATCAGGTGGGGTTTATGACCATGTGGTGGTAATTGGGACCATGGCCAGGACCATTATGTGGTTTTTAAACAATTTGGTGGTGTTTACGAGCATGTGGCTCTGTTGAAGACCACGATGTTGTAATTATGGCTATGATTATATCGTGATGTTTATAATCATGTATTGATGCTCATAACCAAGCAGTGATGTTTATGACTATTATGTGATGTTTATTACCAAATGGTAGTGTTTTTGACCATGTCAATCATTTCCTGTGGCACCCCACGGGATGCATAGGGCCTCAATGAACGCTCTCCACCAATATTTGTCTCTTGCCATCTCCTTCAGGTCCCACCAACACTCCTCTCCTGCTTCTTTTTTCATTGTCCTCAACCAGGTTTCCCTCGGCCTACCTCTACCTCTTCTTCCTCTGGCAGTCCACTCTGGCACATCCTGTATTAAACTACCTTCTTTTCTGTATATGTGCCCCAGCCACTTCCAGCGAGACAGTCTCACATATTCATTAACTGGTTCCACTCTCGTAATATCCCTTACACTTGCATTTGTGACTCTGTCTTGCCACTTTACCCCAAGAATCCTTCTCAGTATTTTATTCTCAAATCCTAATACTTTCTGATCTGTTGCAATTGTACTGTACCATGACTCATGCCCATAAATTAATATTGGTCTAACCATGGACTTGTAAATTTTCACTTTAGTATGTACCGAAAGTATATTATTATTCCAAACAGATTTCAACATTCCAACTGCTCGCCAAGCTTGTCTAATCCTGTCCTCAATTTCATTGTTTAATGATCCATTAAATGATACAATCGTTCCCAGATATTTAAAGTTTTCTACATTCTTCACCAAATTATTCCCAATTACACAATCGATTTGGTTCTCCACGTTCATATTAACAATTTCAGTCTTTCCACAGTTTATTACCAATCCTACTTTTTCTCCTTCCTCCACCAGACAATCAAGCACCCTCTGCATCTCGTAAATACTTCCGCAAAGCAGTACAATATCATCAGCATATTCCAAATCCATCAGCTTCTTATTTTCTTTCCAGTTAATTCCTGCACCTGTTCTCCTTACAACCTTTTTCATAACATAATCCATAACCAAAACAAACAGCAATGGCGAAAGAACTCCTCCTTGAATCACTCCTGACCTAACTTGAAATGGATCAATCAAAGAACCACCCACTATTACCTTACAGAAAGTACTGTACCTTTATGCAGGCTTCTAATAATATTTACAAACTTTTCTGGTATACCATAGAATCTCATAATTTTCAACATAGCTCCACGTGAAACACTATCAAACGTCTTTTCAAAATCCACAAAACACATACTAAGCGGCATTTTCATCTCATTAGCTTGTTGCATTAGATGCCTTACAATGAAAATCTGATCATTACAACCTCGACCCTTTCTAAATCCCGCTTGTTCTTCTCTTAAAATTTTATCAATTACTGGTTCTATTCTGTTCAACAAGATTTTTGACCATGTGGTGATATTTATTAACACATGGTGTTTCTGTCCATTTGGTGGTGTTTATGGTTTCTCTTGTGTCAGTGTTTTGATCCAGTGGTGTTCACGAACAATATTTCTTTAGTAAATAACATTCCGCTTTGCTTCCTCTCAAGGTAAAATGTACAAAAAAATCAGAATACTCTACTGATCTGCATTGTCCTCTCTGGCGAATCAACAACAAAGCATCGATATCAAAATATTTAATGTGTTGTGTACTATTGAGTTGTTCCTATGTAACTGATTTAGTTTAATTAAATGCAAAACAGAGTTTTTGTTTGTCCTTTCTTAACAAGGTAGGTGCAGGAGAGGACACCTTCAAACGTTGGCACCATACCTGGCGGTTCCATTGCCTGCTTGTATAAACGTCTCTCAACTTCGTCCCAATTCCCCTAAAAGGGAGATGGTGGATTGCAAGAGAAGGGCTAATTCATCCTGTACTGACCTGGGTTAACGTAACCTTGAACCTGAAGATAACTGAAGTAAATGGGGGTTAGGGAGGTGGGCTAAAACTAACAGGGGCGCGACCCGGAAGTGGTTGAGAACCGCTGCTGTACAGGTGGTGTATGTAACTCAACCAGTAACGGACTGGGTTCTCTGCATTGTCTTCCTCTCGGTTAACATACTTATTTTTTAGTAACGAACATCCTTTGATTTAAAATAATTTCACACGCAGTCTTCTATGAACAGCCAAACACACACACACACACACACACACACACACACACACACACACACACACACACACACACACATATTCGTTAACAATGCACTCCCTCCACAAGCACTTGTAGACACACTTTTCTAAAATACACGCTAATCCTACGCACACTCACATTTACTTTCCAAAAACAAAGTTACTTCGTTGTCAGACTTCCTCTCCTCCTTCTCCCACAGATAACCACCACAACCACTCAGGAACACAATCACACTAACATATCCTAACAACAAACAGATCAGAGTGGAGAAAGTTGGCAGAGATCTGTGTCATGCAGTGGATGGAAACTCGGAGATGTTGATGATGATGGTAGTGATGATGATGACGATGATGATGGTAGTGATGATGATGACGATGATGATGATGATGATACATAACATAACAGGCTAAGGAAATGAGATAGAAACACACAGTTAGGAATAAGCACACACACACACACACACACACACACACACATTGAAAACAATACCAGCTTTGTTATCGCGGTTGGTAACAACTGTGTAGAATTAGTCAGGCCTGGGAGTGAACCAGGATGTGTGGCTCGGTTTCTTTTTCACATTACAAGCCTCATTTCGTCACACTGGCCGAATAGTGTTCTCTTTGTGTCCTCGCATGCCTAGTGCATCATTCTCTCTCTCTCTCTCTCTCTCTCTCTCTCTCTCTCTCTCTCTCTCTCTCTCTCTCTCTCTCTCTCTTGTTTGTATAAGTGAATGAGTGAGTGAGTGTGTGTGTGGGGGGGGGGAATCTCGATATCAACATTATGATAATATGATAATGCTAATGTTATATTTCAGTACTTCTACAGAATGCATTCATTTCTCTTAATTTGGGCGGATAGTTCAAAATATAATCCTTGTATTTTTTTCATCATCGTCACCATCATTATCATCACCATCGTCACGGTCATCATCATCATTCTCATCATCATCATCGGTATCATCATCAGCAGCAGCAGCAACAGCGTCGTCACCATCATATTTACCGAGACCCTTTTTCAAACCTAAGTCAGTAGTGGGGGATGGCACAGAGATTAAGGAAAGAAAGAAAAAAGAAAGACAAAGTAACACGAGCAGAATTCACAAAAAAAGCATGCCCAGTGATAAGCCACACTCTCATTCAGTCGCCATTCCATCCCCCGGAATCCATACTCCACCTGCCAGTTCTTAAACTAAACACCAGGCCTCACCGACAAACAGCAACGGGATCTGGCCACAGATTGTGAACCAGGTTTTGATCACAATTTCTGATGAGATTCAAGGGATTCCTTTTTATCTAATCCCTTCAGTCTGATGACGTATTTGTTTTATTTTTGTTTCATTTTTTTTTTTTTTTTTTTTTTGGGGGGGGCTGATGTAGAAGAATTTAATACACCTAAAAATAGACTGACACAAGCAAGTACACGCTAAAACTGCAGTATATATCGAACATTTCAGGAGGCAAGATTTAACTCAGCTTTGTAGCAACTTCATTAAAAACGACGAAAATAAATCTATAAGTGCCAAGTTTTCAAAATTCGGGCATCGTTTTCGGGGAAACAGAACAACGAGAGCAATGTATTCTCCTCTGTTTTATACTTGTTACGAGGCTTTTTCAGTACTTCGGTAGTGTATGATGGTATTTTGCCACACAGGTTCTCACATCAAAAGAAAAATCACAGTAACTGAACACATGCACTGGACAGAGATGCTGCTAACAGTGAGAGACATCTGGTGGCACACGATTTCCAGAAGTCCCTCTGTAACGAAAGTGAATAAACAGAAGCCTCCCGAGCAGAAAGGAAGAGAGTCTTGACCCGCGGATGAGAGCAAGGTTTCGATTCCAAAAAGTTAAAACTTCTTCAGTTGTCATTTATATACTGTATATATAAATTTTTTTGTATTTAGTAGTTCCTAATAAAATAATATGTATGCTATTTTCATTGTCGTGTAGTTTTTGTTATTGAATTAATGTGGAAAAATCACACACACACACACACACACACACACACACTTTTCTCTCTCTCTCTCTCTCTCTCTCTCTCTCTCTCTCTCTCTCTCTCTCTCTCTCTCTCTCTCTCTCTCTCTCTCTCTCGTTGCATTCTTCAAAAAGATGATCCATACAAAAATAACTATTTGTGCTCCCCCTTTAATTAACAACGCTTCCTCCTTCTCCCCACCACAACAAGCCAACGCTCCCTCATACACTCCCCCATTTTGCCCCTCCATCTCGTTCTTGGTCTGTCTCAAGGTATGAATTACAACATCAATCCAAAGCAAGGCAGTCGCTACCCATCGCAACCACTGAACATATGGAAAAGGAGGCGAGCATTTAACTCTCTTGGTTTTGACAGCTCTTATCCTCTACCCTACCTAATAAGAGACGATCTTAGTCAGCTTAGTATGAGCACAGGAGCCTGAGAGTGTTACAGTGTTAATACTGTAACTGTTAAAGCTTCCAATGTCGGAACAACACTAATATTCTGTTCCTGATAAAGCTGGATGATTTTATCCACATGAGAGTGTGTCACTGGAGCCTGATTACTAAAAACCAAAAAAATTAATAATACCCACCCGGGATGGCCTCTGAGAAATACACATGTAGAAACAACAATACATTTGAGAGTCTATGGATGAACAAATAAGAGGGAGATTTACCGATCAGTGGTGTGCTAAATAGAATTTTGTAACAAGTAAACAGACACATAAAGAGGAAAAATATACAGAATAATGGACAAATATATAGGCTGATGAAAACAGTAACAGACAGATAGCCAGGCAGATACGTAGAAACCACTACATCCAACACAAGTAGATAACTGGGTGTGGTTAGTGAGGCCCAGGATCGAACCAGTTACCTGCTGTCGGTTTCATTTTCACATTTCAAGCCACGGTTCTTTACTTTGACCTAATTTTGTTCTCTCTCTCTCTCTCTCTCTCTCTCTCTCTCTCTCTCTCTCTCTCTCTCTCTCTCTCTCTCTCCCTGTTAAAACGAAGGAGGTATGGTAGTCACGATGAAGATAAAAGCGACAATCACAATGATGAACAACAATGACGATGCCGATGATGATGATGATGATAATAATGATAATGATGATGGTGATGATGTTAATGGTGATTTACTGGTACAAATCTGTACATACATTTGGGCATACGGGTACAGCACATCAGCATTGGACTCAAGGCACCACGATTTCCATATAAGGTAAATGAGGATAGCGATGACACCCGCCAGAATTTTCCTTTATTATATCCACCAACTTTTCGGACACCACAAGTGGCCGTCATTAGGGTACAGACGAAGGATCCTACCAAAGAGCATACACCAAGGAGCAAACATACAATAATAAAAACAAAAGACAAAAAAAAAAAAAATCAGAAACAAAATACGAATTACCATAACTATTCGTAATAGTGTAATTCACAATGATAATGAAGAATTATCAAAACAATAGTCCTGTTATATCTTAAAGAATATCACGGGCAAAAGCTGCATATAAATAATAGAAAATAATGGAATATGCAATGCACAAAAAACGGACGGTGAAAGAAACAGAATAAAATACACCAATGGGTCTTCAGTCATCACTGTGTATGTGTATTTCTTTTAATTAATTTCCTACTGATTGGTGAGTTTTTTCCCATTATTTATGCTCTCTCTCTCTCTCTCTCTCTCTCTCTCTCTCTCTCTCTCCTGACGTTGCAACCTCCAACACTTGGTTAAGTAAAAAACAGTGTAGCCTAGTTCTTATTCTTTCCCTCCCAGTTAACAACACGGCACCTTCCCTCTTACACCTTGTCACTGAATCTCTTTTTGGTTAACGTGGTCTCCTTCACATTCCAGGATTTCTATACAATTATTTCACTACACGTGATCTCCAGTAACACCTGTCCCGATTATGTAACAATCACTCCTTACACAACACGCAACCCTCCCCCATATACTCCGCCACCTTGCCCCTTCATCCTGTTCTTGGTCTGTGTCAAAGGTATGAATTACAATAAAAAGCTAAGTTAAAGCCAGGAAGTCCCTGGCCATGGCAACCACTGACCCTGAGGACGATCAGGCAAATATATGTAACCCATCAATACAGTGACGTCTTTTATATATATTATCCCGGCTATGACCATGAATTTACTCAGCTCAGCATAGTGGGCCAGCAGTGAAGGCACTAATGAAGGCTGTATCTAACCCTCCAGCTCAGCATAGTGGGCCAGTAGTGAAGGCACTAATGAAGGCTGTATCTAACCCCTCCAGCTCAGCATAGTGGGCCAATAGTGAAGGCACTAATGAAGGCTGTATCTAACCCCTCCAGCTCAATATCTTTCCTAAGCTGAATATAATCGCCTGCAAACATTAAAAATATAACACAAAAGTAGTCACCGCACAGAAGAGGTTAAGGGACCAGAAGTATTACCCACCCAAGATGAACTCTGGGATTTGACGCTTGCAGGTGGATAGATGGGTGTGTGGATGAGTGGATGGTGTGTTTATGGGTATGTGGATGAGTGGATGGTGTGTTTATGGGTATGTGGATGGTGTGTTTATGGGTATGTGGATGAGTGGATGGAGTGTTTATGGGTAAAGATTGATATGTAGATGAGTAAATGGTGTATTAATGGGTAAAGATGGATATGTTGATGTTTGGGTGTAATTATGTATAAAGAAAAAGTAAACAGTTATGAGGATTATTGTGTGATGTGTTTTGAGGGTAAAGAAAAAATATGGATAAGTGAAGGAATCTTTGGTGTTTCTACGAGTAAAAGGAAAAAAATAGATGCATAAACAATTAAGGATAAACTGGAATAACGGAAAACACGATAACAGACAGAAAATTTATTAAAACACAGCTAGGAAATATAAAATGTGCAGAAATACTGAATGATCGAAGGCTGCCTTAACCTGCCCCATCCCGACCACTTTTCCACCACTGACTCCCCCCAATCCCAACCATTTTTGGATTTTTTTTTTTTTTGTCTCAAACCTTCGCTTTTGGTGAGAAACATCATAAATTCATAGAGAAATCGCTCACCTGAGGTTTAAAATGCTCGATACAGGTAGGAGTACCTCCTTACCTTACTGGGTTTTCTAACAGGCTGGCACCAAAGAAAACGAGTTCTATGGGAGGATAACTATTTCACACAACTCATAAACGGTATTTATTTATTTACTTGGTACGAATTTATATGTAGTACGAGAGTATATTGGTTTTCAAGCAGTAATATAGGCATTATAAGCATTGTTTCACTCACTAACTCATTACCATACCTGACCCTTTTTTGCAACATTACCTGATCATCATTTCTGACTGTTTCTTCCTCTAATGCTATGTAAAGTTTGTCCTCCATATTGTCATTGACTGAGGAATCACTCTGGCCCTGAATTTCGTACTGTGGCATGACATGGCTTTACTGGCCAGGACACTGATAACATGTGAATTGCTGAGACAATGGTGTGCAGGGGGAGGAGGAGGTCATGCTGGGTAAGGGATTGTCCCTGCCTGGCATCTCGTAGAGGAAGGTGTCACGTGTATGTAGTGCCACAAATTTAGTATTCATGTACAGGTTTAGAGGTACTGTAATTTCTAAGTTAGATAGGGTGTAATCTGAATACTAGTCTATAAATTCCTGTCCTAAGTAGTAGTTCATATGTTAATGACTGATGTAGGGTTAACTTTATTTTTATATGTATACATCCCTGTATCTATCCATGGGTGATGTAATTGTGAGTGTTGAGCTATGGGAATTCATCCATCTGGTAGAGTAATGTATAACAGATGCGTGCAACCTTCCCCTTGCTTGTGCGTCATTGCCGGGCGCCAAGTTTAAACCTTAAACAGAATAATACTGGGTATGCAATTCTTTCCGTATCATTGTTGTGAAATGCTTACTAATGAAGCTGCTAGAACCCAAATATGTAAGATTAATAGTCAAAAAGGCCAAAATAATGTAATTTGAGAGGACCAAATAGTCCCGCTTGCCTTAGCCGTCACTAAATGGCATAAGCTACCCCAGATTCAAGGCGGGATGGCAGTAAATTCAGTATTTAAATGTAGTAAGGATTTAATCCCAAATTTTCCCCAATTCAATCAAAAGTCCTAACGTCATATGTACACTACTACATAAATAGTGAAGAGAATTAAAACCCACCATATCACAAAAATGCAATCTCATTTGATCTAGCAGTGGCATCCCTTGGTGCCCGACTTGCCTCATTCGTTACCAAGCCCTGGTGGGTAACAGACGTTGATTCAGGTGAGCTGTACACATTCCTCCCTTCTCCCCCCCCCCCTTGCTTATTTAATCCTTACTTGTCGTGAACCATATGAAGTAATGTTGTTAAAAGCTTAACGTAGATTCGTTACCAAGCTCTGGTGAGTAACAGATGTTGATTCAGTTCACAGACACCGTGACATCGGGGGTGTGCATGAGGCCATCATGTGATATTGCCCATAGACTTGTCTTACACACACACTTACACTACCCATGAATAGTTTATAAACTGAATGTAGTAGAAATGGTATTATGAATCAATCAGGTGAACTTTATTTTTTTTTATAAATAGGGTATAGAATTTTGAAAGTTAATGTGGTCATGTAACGGAAAGGCGAATTCAAACTCATCAACCATTTTCTTTCTCTTGTATTAATATGTTAGAAAATTGGGAGCGTTGAAGGGAACTTAGTGGTTGTGAACAAAAAAATGTAATTTTTGAGTTGTTGCTCGAGGCTAAACAAGCCCGAGTGATTATGTATTTTTGGTGATTATGCATTAATGATTATCAATTATTAATAATTATGAATTGATAGTGATTGTGAATTATTAGTGAATTGTATGATGAGATTATACTAAACAGACGAAATAGAACACGAGTGAATATTTTTTTTTTTGGTTCGATGCTATGCCAGCCCGAAAAGACAATTCATGCCAATAAATGTGCCAGTCTTGAGGCTATTGACGAGCCCAAGAACAACCAACAATAAAGAGCGAGGTATGATGATCTCAGAAATCACTTGAATATTCCAGTTGTTTCGCTTGGTGACAATATTGTATGATGTTCACCCCAAACCATGGCTTTACTTTACAACCCTTTTACATATGATTAAGGATCAGGTAATTCAAAATGTCTGTTGATTAACCAGTATAGAATTATTAAAGTAGAGTAAAGTATATGTCATTTTTTATACCCAATCAAGGGAATTATGTCCTCTCACGCATAACTCACTTCCCTTCCAGTTCAAGATTCCTCCGCTTTGGGAACGACGAACACACGTGGTACTGATTTAATCTCGACCCAGCCAAAACTACAAACGCTACAAAAACTATCTGTTAAACAATTAACCTTTATCAGTTTTTACTGAGGTGAATATTTTATCAGTCATTGAGGGGAGACTAAGTTGAGTACCATTTGTATTATCAACGAGTAAGTTAAACAGAACCAACAACGGTGGGAAATCCAATTCCCAACCATTACACTGGTAACACCAGTAAGATTAAATATCTGGCGTTACACTGATGACCAATAACGGTGGGATCAAAATTTCCTGGCTTACATTTATACGTACCAAAAATCACTCGCGAAAAGTGAAAATTGTGCAAATTAGAGACCTTGCAATTGATTCGTGTTTATGTATGTCAACGGGATTGGCAGTGACAAAACGTGTGGACGTTAAAGAATGTCGACAAGATGCCGTGGGTTAATTAACAATTGGATAGAGGTAGATATACTGAAGTAAGTGCAGGCATGTACTGTAGTGCAATATGCACATGAAGGTGTACACCGTGGGTGGATATTATAGTGCAACATGCTGACGTAGAAGTAAGCCATGGGTGAATGTAGTGCAACATGCGGACGTAGGTGTACACCGTGGAAGGATGATTTCCTTCAAACGTGACCCAATGCTTTATAAAATTTTACAATCAACTTTAATTTTGACTGACAACGGTAACATTTTAAAGATAATTTTGGCCTCTTTAGCTTCGGATATTATTCCATATTTAAATTGACGCATATATTGCAAGTATTTTACAGATATAAATATCAGTGTGTTAAATAAGAGCTGCTTTAGATTTACATCATCATCTACCAATCAGCAGCAGCGAATCAAACACACCCTACTCGCCCCGTACATCTCAGGTGCACAGGTCAATCATATAAGGTATAGTATTCGACTCCAGATAATGCAAGACGATTTTATTCAGCTGAGTGAGACAGAGGTGCTTGAGAGTGTTTACCCTCGTGTGATTCAGTACATCTCTCTCTCTCTCTCTCTCTCTCTCTCTCTCTCTCTCTCTCTCTCCTTCCACCAAGCTGTTTCCATATTCAGTCTGTCACTACTTGTCCACATCTCTGCATTTTCTCCATCCTATATATTCTGTAATTACCAGGTGTACTTTTAACAGTGTCAGCGTCCTATGATTTGCTCTCAGCTGAATAAAATCGCCTGGCATTAGGTGGAATGGAATACTAGAGCTTCACCGTCATGAGAGGGTTAATGGTAACAATATTAACTCTCTCTGGCTTCTATGACTCATTCTCAACTGAATAAAATCGTCTGTCGATAGCTGGAATAAAATATTGGATTGGTTCTAACCTTGAAGACAACTTATGGAAGGACTGGCGATGTTCTGTCCACCTTAGATGTGATAGGTAGACAGGTGGATATATGGAAAATTATGTAGATGGATAGATGGGCTGAATACAGATAGACAGTCAGAAAACAGATGCATTGACTGATTTTAAAAAATGAAACACCCAGACAGCCAAAGAAACAGGAAGGTGGATGGATGGATGGGGGACTAAAGATATAGACGGAAAAAAAGAAAAGAAAAAAAGACTGCCTGATTTGAGAACTGACTGCCTTGTTGATTAATGATGGTGCTTGAAGTGACTTATGGATAGATAGATAAATAGATACATAGATCTGTAGATGTATAGATACCATTTCTTTAAACATAACTGACAGAAGCCACAACAACCAAGAGTGTTGGATAACTGGGTCTGGCTAGCATGGATCCGGAATCGAATCCATTCTGTAATGAACCGGCTTCTTTTTGCAATAATGTGCCTTTTCGTTACCGGCGTTCTTATTGCGTTCGTTAATGTTTCTCTCTCTCTCTCTCTCTCTCTCTCTCTCTCTCTCTCTCTCTCTCTCTCTCTCTCTCTCTCTCTCTCTCTCTCTCGTCTCATCCACCAAAAAGATGATTCGGACAAAAATAACTAATTGTGTCCCCTTTAATTAACTCCACTTCCTCCTCCCCGCCACAACATGCCTCACTCCCTCATACACTCCCCCACCTTGCCCCTCCATCTCGTTCTTGGTCTGCCTCAAAGGTATGAATTACAACACAAATACAAAGCAAGGAAGTCACTGGCCATCACAACCACTGAACATATGGAAAAGGAGGCAAGCATTTAACTCTCTTGGTTTTGACAGCTCTTATCCTCTACCCTACCTAATGACAGACGATCTTAGTCAGCTGAGTATGAGGTAGGAGCCTGGGAGTGTTACAGTGTTAATGCTGTCACTGTCAAAGCTTCCATTGTCGGAACAACTGTAATATTCTGTTCCTGATGAAGCTGGACGATTTTATTCAGATGAGAGTGCGTCACAGGAGCCTGATTTATAATAACCTACAAAATTAATAATACCCATCCGGGATGACCTTTGAGGAATACATATGTAGAAACAACAATTCATTTGAGAGTCTATGGATGAACAGATAAGATAGAAATTTACCGATCAGTGGTGTGCTAAACCGAACTTTGTAACCTATAAACAGACACATGAAGAGGAAAAGTATAAAGATGGACAAATAGATAGGCTGACGAAAATATAGAGAAATAGATAGCTAGGCAGGCAGATAGGTAGAAACCACTATAGCCAACACAGGTAGATAACTGGGTCTGGTTAGTGAGGCCCAGGATGGAACCATTTACCCTCTGTCGGCTTGATTTTCACATTTCAAGCCAACGATCTTTAATTTGGCCCAATTTTGTTCGTTTTGCCACTTTGTCTCAGTAATTCTCTCTCTCTCTCTCTCTCTCTCTCTCTCTCTCTCTCTCTCTCTCTCTCTCTCTCTCTCTCTCTCTCTCTCTCTCTCGGCTATAACGAAATGGGTAGTCACTATGATAAAGACAACGGCAACAATCACAGTGATGAACGACAACGATGATGATGATGATGACGATAATGGTAATGATGATGGTGATGATGTTAGTGGTAATTTACTGGTACAACTCTGTACATACATTTGGGAATACAGCACATCAGCACTGGACCCAAGGCACCACAATTTCCATGTAAGGTAAATAAGGATAGAGATGACACCTGCCAGCATTTTCCTTTAATATATTCTATCAAATAATCGGACACAACACGTGGCCGTCGTTAGGGTACAGATGGAGGATCCTACCATAGAGCGTACACCAGGAGCAAAAATACAATAATACAAAAAATAATAATAATAATAATTCGTAATAGTTTAATTCACAATGATAAAGAAAATTACCAAAGAATTAGTCCTTTCATATCTTAAAGAACACTTCAGCAAAAACTACATACCAGTATAAAAAATAAAAATAATGGAAAAAGCAATGCATAAAAAACGGACAGTGAAAATAACAGAATAAAACTCACAAATGGGTCTCTAGTCAGCATGTTTTTTTTTTTTTTTTTATAGTCAAGAACAGATTGGCTCACTTCTCTGCCACTAGACTGTTTGTCTGACTGTTCTCCTAACCTTCTTCCATTCTTTCTCTTCCTTTTTTTTTTTTCATTCTTCTCTCAAAAAATCCTGTTCTAACATCAATTTCTTCATTTTGTTGTTGATCTTTTCTCATTTCCCTGATTTTTTCTCTTCTCTTTTTTTCCTTCTACGAAGTCAGCCGCATTCCAACATCACACTGCATTACTATTTGTACTCGTTTTCCTTCTTTAGCTTCCTTTTTTATTCCCTTCCTGTTATCCTGCAGTTTATCAGCTTATCAGCATTATTAAACACTCGCCCGTACATTGTACCTTTTTCTTCTTTCTTCCTAAATACTTTTTTTTTTTTTGCTGTTGTAGGTTACATCCCTACTATAATACTGTGGAAGAAGTGTCCTTATAATTGAAAATTAGTGAACTTCTTGTTTTTAGTATAAAAAAGTGTAGAAGTCACCTCCCAAAATTTTTCCCCGGCACATGGCATAGTGGCCACTAGCAGTGCTGCCTGGCGCCTGCCTGGTCAACCTGCGTCTCTCGACCACACAAAACAAGTATTCAACCCTCTCTTCCTCTGGCCCTGGGCCTGCGGTCCTCTATTTTCTTTCAATGGTTAGAGGAAAGATTGAAATTTGTGTGACTAAAATGTGAACATGTTTGGGTAAATATCTGTCTTCCGTCTATAGCCAGACCACCCAATCAGGTTAGGGACAGCAACAAACAAATAGCCTCCATGTCTCCCTGTGTCCTATCATCACGCTACCATTCCCCCAAATCACACTCCCCTCTCTCATGTACCTCTCCACTCCATCCCTCTATCTCATCCTCAGTCTTCCCCTCCCTCTCTCCCCCTCCACCCCACTGACATATCCTCTCCTCGTTAGCCTCTCACTCTCCATCCTCTCCCATAGCCAAACTACCTCTATGTATTTCTCCTAATGCTTTTTATCACTTCCACCTCCACACCAGCACACTCCTTCACTTACTCATTTGTCAGTCTGTCTGTTTATGTAACTCGACATGCTCCGCTCAAATAACTCATTTCCACTGCTCTCACTCTTGACGTATGTCCTTCTAACAAGGTCCAAGCTTCACTTCCTTATGTTTTTGGTATCATAGTATTATAATGCAGCGACTTTTCTATGCTCACTTCCCTATTTCTTATCACTGCTTTCAAAGAACCAAGTCTTTCATCCCATTTATTCCCTTTCAAAAACTTCATCCTCTATACTTCCATCCTTATTCATCGCACAACCCAAGTACATAAATGCCTTCACATTTTCCGTTTCTTCACCATCCAGCTTTACTGTGAATTCAGTGACTTTACTTCAGTCGACGACCACAACTTTACTCTTTTCTGCATTCACCATTAGATTCCGTTTCTTACACACTCTCCAAAACTCATTCGCCAAACCTTGCAGTTCCCCTTTGGATTCACTTAATGACATCTGCAAACAATAAAACAGAAAGTTTCCAAATGCTGTCCTCTCTCATTAGGGGAGCTTCAACATCCACTGCCCTACTTGGTATCTCTTTTATGACTCCATCTATGTACAGATTGAACAACCATGGTGACCAGACACATCTCGTCTCAATCCGATAATCAGATAGGAAAATTTATTCAGATGACAGTTCACACGTCCTGCAGCCCTCTCGCCTTCATACATACTCTTCACGGCACTCGGTAAGTTCCCATTTATTCTATATATTCTTAATATTTTCCACATTCCTCGTATATCCACTCTCATATGATTTCTCCAAATCCGGGAAGGCCACATACAACTTCTCTCCCTTCTCTAGAAATTTTTCCACTAAACACCTTAGGATGAATATCTGATCTACACAACCTCTTCCCTTCCTAAAACCTTCCTGTTATTCTCCAACTAATTCTTTTGTTACATCATTATCTCTGTCAATAAGAATCGGTCCACATATTCTTTTTCTTTTACATTAAGAAGACAAATGTCTCTGTGATTACCACACTTCTTTTTTTTTTCATTTTCCTTTGCACAGGGAAATAACTATACGTGGCCTTCAATTCTCAGGAACTCTTCCTTCCTCCCAGGCCAATCTACACATCTTCCATAGCCATTCTACCAAAATCTCTCTCCCGTGCATCAGCATTTCACCACACACTCCCTCAAGTCCTGGGACTTTCCCCATTTTGACTTTCCTCACTGGTTCCACTACTTCAGTACCACTGGTCTCTTCCTCTCTTCTCATCTCACTCCTTCTTCCAGTCATTTCCCAGCCACTTATACTTGGGTTACTTTTAACAATTCCTTGAAGTGTTCTCTCCATCGGCTCACCTTTTCTCCCTTCTTTTCTAGCCATCTGCCATTTTTTTTATCACTCCCTACTAGCTTCTTTATTAACTGTCTAACTCTACCTGCTTCCAAAACATTTTCTTACATTCCCTCCATTTTCATTCATTTCCTTCCAAACTCCTCATCCACTCTCTTCTTAATCTCCCTTACTAATCTTTTCACCTCTCTCCTCTTCTTTACATATAGCTCTGTTCTTCTCTCAACTTCCTCCGTGCCTATACTTCCCAGCCACTCGCTATATGCTTTCGTCTTCTTTTGTGTCACAGCTTGTCTCTCCTCTTCATTCCACCATGCTGTTCCTTGCACCCCTTCAGTCTTGTCTTCACCCTACGCACAACCTCAAATGCTGCACAGATTTCCTCAGTAAATACCTTGCACACACTTTCCACCTCTCCAAGCTGCACCAGATCACATTTACTCAATCGCTCCCCCACTTCATTCTTATACTCTGGCTTTTTTTTCTTTTTTTTTCCATCCTCTTACAACCTTTGTACCCTCTTTGTACGAAATGCTTCCTCCTGCCCTTCAGTCCTTCTAGTTATCCATCGCATTTGCACCTTAACTTTCACCACCACCAAGTGGTGGTCAGAGTCCACTTCTCCAACCTTTGTATGCTCTCGCATCCAGTATGCATGTTCTCATTCACTCATCCAGACACACATAATCAGTCTTTCCTTCTGTTCATTCAGTTCATCACCCATCCTTCTCATCACTCGCCATGAATACCTGTGGATCATTTTGTGCCTAAAGAGGGTATTGGCTATCACCAATCCCCTCACCACACAAATGTCCACCAGAGCAGAGCCATTTTAATCCACTCCTGCAGGCACACCCTACTCACCAACTACTCCACCCACCTTCACACTCCCCGCTTTTCCATTCATATCTCCAGTCAAAAACAGTCTCTCACTCCTCTCAAACTTTTCTATGCATATTTCCACATTAGCCCAGAGGTCTTCTTTCGTTCTGCTTGCACGGTCTTCTGTTGGCTCATATACACACATATAATCGCCCATGTTTGTATTCCTTTCAGTCTTACTCAACCAATCCTCGAACCATTTGATTAATCTTCTAATATTCTCTTTCCATCTCTTGCATATAACATTACATACAGCCTCATTTGCCTTCTCATTCTCACGTACTTCAGCACATTTACCCAGTCCATTTTCCTAGTCTCACACTCTCACAAATCGTTTGGTCTCAGTCAATCCACATATGTCCACTTTCGCATCCTCGAGCGTCTGGACAATCTATCTTTCACCACCAACATTCGCACCCCTCACATTCCGCAATGAAAATCGAGACATGTCCTTTGTGCGGTCCGTGTTCGTCATCTGTTGGTCGTTCCTGATCCGAGGCATTTTGTTTGTCTTTTTAGTTAGTTGTTTTCGGAGAGGGGCACTAACCCTCCTCCAACCCACTTGCTGACACGTGTGTAACACGCACTGGTTGGTCATAAAGTTACCACCCAGCGAATTAAATGATTTATTGACTTACAGGAAATCGTTTGGCTTGTCATTCAGTGTTGAGTCTCCCTACAGTAGAGTAGCACTACACGAGTCAATGAAGGGCGCCATTAGTATGTAAAAGCACCCTACGTTTCTCGCATTTACCAAACAATGAAATAGTGTTAAAAACACACCTCTACAGCCGAAGGATAAAAGACTGACGAGCTCGTTGAGTGTGTACCAGCAGTTTTTTGCCATGTTCAAGGGCGGCCAAACGAATTCTGTGTCACTGTGTCACTTACTGAGTCACTATATTAATTGGAAGGATGGGATCTGGCAAGTTAAAATCATAGATATTTTTGATCATTATATTTATAGGAGGAGAGATATTAAGGAATGGGGAGTGTTGGTGACAAATCTAGTGTGTCTGGGATGTTTCTGAGGTGTATCTGAGTTAAGTGTGGTGCGCATCTTGGGTGTACCTGGGGTGGGTGGGAGGGGTGTGTCCACAAACTAAAGACACTTTTAGGGATACAGTAGGTTAGTGTGATGAATACAGGGGGTGTGGCAATGACAATCTTCTCATTTACTTGCCAGCTGGGTCAGTAATGAATATCCCCAAACCTGAATTTTCCGTCTTAACTCGTTCAGCCTCACAACATTTGATCTGATTTACTTATTTATTTATTTCTTATTTTGCTTCTGCCAGGCAGTTTTGTTAGCCTCATGCAGTAATCTGGTAGAAGAAAGTTTAAAGAATCCTATATATGAATTATCTAGTTCAAAAAGACTCACGCCATAAAAAGAGAATAATATCTTTCGAAAATAGTAACAGTACAATGAAAAGGCTGGTTGTAGTGGAGAGGTCACCGCATGCCCTAAGGCAGTCAAACCCTCAAATTTTTTTACGGCTGTACGCAGGTAGTTATATTAACCTAAGATAACCCCTCACCGACAAAGGGTTAAACATTAACCAGTCTGACCTTTTTATTGCTTATGAAGCTTCAGCGTGTGTCGGCTCAGGAAGATGGACTTTCCTACCCAGCATAGTCCCCGGTCACCCTTGGGCAGGGCGTAGCACTCGTTAGCCAAAATAAGGTAGTTGGGTGTTTATCATCGTCCAGGGAGATGCGTCAATAGGAAGGACGTGAGGCCATGATCCGATAAATGGCCATGCACAAAACTCCCAGGCGGGGAACTCAACTGTATTTACCAAGTACTCCAACTCCACCAGACGCTACTAATCATACATATCTCTTATACTTAGCTCATCCTCCATTTTTTCATATTATGTAAATCCTTGCTGCCAACATAATAGTACATTCCGCTCCAGGCAAAGCAGGAAAGAAAGTATGTAAAGGGGAAAAAAATGAATTCAGAAAAAAAAAAAAAAGTGGAAGACAAAACGAAAGTACTATAGTCGCGGCGCGCGACTCTGAGGTTGTTACCATCGTGCCCTGGCAACCTACCATTCAAAAGTGCGTCTGATTTCGTGTATAATATGAGACGCATGTGATTCGTGTATAATATATTCGCGTGCAATAATATTCGTGTATAATATGTTCGTGCATAATAATATGTTCGTGCATAATAATATGATTCGCGTATAATATGATAAGAAATCGGACGCACTTTTGAATGGTAAGTTGCCAGGATAAGATAACTACAATCTCAGAGTTGTGCGTTGCGACTATAGTTGGATAAAAAAAAAAAAGTGAAAATATTAACTGAGATTAGAACTAAGTAACGATTGCTGTTTCTACTGCACTGTTATTAAGTACCGGTCGATAATATTCCCTTATCGGCAAATAAAGCTTTGGACTCATTATTTAAGAGAGAGAGAGAGAGAGAGAGAGAGAGGAAAGGAAAGATGCTAGGATGGGAAGGAGAGAGATGGCTAAGGGTATATGAGAAGGGAAGGAGGGATTAAGAGAAAGGATGGCAAGAGGGAGAGAAAAGAGGAAGGGAAGGAGAAATGGGGGAGAAAATAAGATGGATAAAAGGAGGAAAGAAAATAAAGGGTGGGGAAGAGGAAGAGATGCAAAGAAAATGTACTAGTAGGAAGAAGGGAATAAGAATATGAAGGAAAAGGTGAGAATGAGAGACGGGATAAAGGCAAGAATAGGGGAATGGAAAGATGGAAGAAAAGGTAGGAAGGGAGGGAGGGTGGGATGAAATACAGAAAAAAAAGAAAAAGAAAAAGAAAGATGGGAAAGGTGGAGTTTGGGGTGTCGATAGCAGGGGTAATAATGAATGAAGGTGGTTGGAGAGGAGGAACGGAGAAATAGAGACGGGGAAAGGGAGAAGGAAGGGAGAGATGAAGGAATGAAAGGAAGGAAAGAGAAGATAATTAAGAAAGGAAAGACAGGATGAATGGAGGAACTGATGGAACTATAGGTGAGAAAAGGAAAGAAGAGTGAGGAGAGCAGAAATTGTAAAATAACATAAAAATGAGAACTGAACGGAAAGACACACACACACACACACACACACACACACACACACACACACACACACACACACACACACACATTGATATATTTACGTCCATCCACCCATCCATCAATCATCCAATCCTACGTTGCCCCATGAGAAGCGAAGGAGCCCTACGTAGACAAGTTGGTCCTGACATTTAAGATGAGAGTAACCAACCTCACTTATCCCTGCATGGCATTACGTGAGGAATAAACCCCAACCACCCCCTGGATAAAACCCACACGGGCTCAATCAGATTGGAGCAATTTAATTACCCACTAAATCACGAGGCGCCACAATTTGGTTATATGGCTACCTCCCAGCGTAGTAAATTGTTTCCTAGTGTACAGAAAACCATTTGGCTTATCACTCGGTGTAGTGACCCATAGGCAGATAAAGAATGAAGGAAGGAATGACAGAAGAGGGAGTGTAGAATCACCCGTAGGCAGAAGGAAGAGGAAATAATGAAGTACGAAGAAGGAAGGAAGAAAGGAAAGGGCCAACACCCGAAGCAGCACTACAACGATTGAGTGGATGGTGGGCGTCCCTACCCACCAAAATATATATATATATATATATATATATATATGCAGAGAGAGAAAAAGAGAGAGAGAGGCAATATTGACATTAACGGCACAAAGTAATATGGTGCTGACAGAAGGAAGATTAAAGGGAGAGAGGAGAGACAACTAGAGTCCGCGACGACAAGACACAAAATGGGAGTGCATTAATAAAACAAGAAGATCAAAGAAGAAGTGCCTGCACAAAATTAAAAGGAGCGGAAATAGAAGGAGTGGAAAAGGTAATTTAAGAAGAAAGATTCCAAGAAAAGGTTGGAGAGAAAAAGATAAGAAAAACAAGTTTAATGAATTATTAGACAGTAAAAAACGGTGAAGGCACAGGAGAGAGAGAGAGAGAGAATCAGAAACAGGTGGAAGTACTGTACCTGTGTAATATTAAAGAGGAGAGCGAGAAGGAAGGTTTAATCTTACTCCTCTCTTTCTCACGTCATTTTCCTTTCCTCCTCACTTCTCATCCTCTTGTTCTTTCCTCTCTTGCCCTCTTTATTATTACACCGTTCTGCCCCCTCTCTTCTTTTCTCCCTGTCCATTTATTCACTTCTTGCTTCTTTTCTCATTTATCATAGCCTTTCATCTACATTTTTCTAGACTTCTTTTCATCAGTGCACATTCCCCTTCTCTTTCTGGGTACGTAGCCTTGAAAGCTGTCAACATAACTTTTCCTTAAAAGGGCAGCCTTTACTTCAGTATTTTACTAGCCTGTGTTATCTCTTTTATGGTTAAGCCTCTTTTTAACTTTATGAATCCGGAGACACTTTATTTCATATTTGTTTCATACTGACTGTATTATTTATCTCAGTAGTGAAGAAGTTACTGGAAGCTTTATGCATTACAGCTTTCTACTTCTTGTCTCTGTTGAATAAAATCGTCTGGAGATTTTCAAAAATCTTGTCGAAATGATATATATATATATATATATATATATATATATATATATATATATATATATATATATATATATATATATATATATAAATATATATATCATCATCATCAGTCGTTTGAGTATCCACTGCAGGACCGGCCTATCTCGACCGAAGTCGGAACGATACAGCCAATGTATCTCTACCAAGTGGCTTAGGCTGTCTAGTAGAGATTGTATGTAGGGTGAGAAGTGCTTGTTAGTGTAATTGTAGTGTTGGAGTGGCTTTGGATGTGTGTGTAGTCTGTGAACCAAGTGTAATCGGCCCGCGCAACCGACTGGGTGCAAGCATACAAAGTAAGCGACACTGGTTCAACCACAGCACCCCTGGTGTCTGCCAATGCAGTACGTGGCAGGGTGAACACTCCCAAAGTTTATTACCATATATATATATATATATATATATATATATATATATATATATATATATATATATACAGGGGCTGTTTGGTTGGCCTTACTTAACATATTCTGATGTGATAAACATATTTTTATAGGTAAAAATAATGTTTTTAGGAGGGTAATTATTACCCCCTGATATAATAATACCGGTATAATAAAAAATAAGTAAATAATAATAATAATAATAATAAAAATAATAATAATAAAAATGATAGTAATAATAAATAAATAAATAAATAATAAAATATGATAAAATATTTTAGGCCACTTTTCTTTATCTGAGATCTACTAACTGTTCAGATGTATTTACCATTGTAAAATTAGCATAGAAAATTATAGTAAGTAAATCCTAAGATATAAATGATTTTGTATAATGTCAACCAATAATAATTATGGCAGGATATTTTCTTTGATATGCGTTTCAGTGCGCGAAGTAAGGTTGACAGTTCTTAAGAACGTTATGCTGGTGTTCACTGGCAACACCAGTTTGTGAATGCTCCTGTTACAAGTCGTGGTGCAACGGCAGTTCTCAAACCTTGGCGCAAGCAACAAGGGCTCAAAGAGTTGCAAAATTGCCCAAGTTGTGTGACTTGTTGGGAAATGGTTCAGAACTATGCCATTCACAGTTACCCACTGAGACAGTGCTTGAGCTATGGACTGCTAATACATGAAAGATCACTGGACGATTTGACAATATGAGAAATGTGTGGACTTGTTTTATCTGAGATGAAAACTATTTGGAATGCAGCAAATACCAGAATACCTTTGGTCAGTGAAAAATATGCCTTGGATAAACTGGTAAAGCAATGGAACAATACCAAAGATTGTTCCAAAGAGACTGCAAAGTCTGCACTAGTCTCTCAGTTCAATGACAGACTGGATAAAGTGCTTGACCTTTGCAAGTGCAAATGTAAAATTTATGAATGTGCTGAGCAATCCTGTGACGGCTGTGAATATCAAGCTCATGCGTTTTGTACCTGTCCAAGAGATGAGAAAGTCCTTCTGATGGAGATGAAATTCATGACATCCCAAAGAAACGAAGTTGGGGATAAAATTGATATGCAGATAGGTTCTTTGGACGCCCCTGAATCAAGAAGTCAGACCAGATTGTTGGAAAGAAAAGAAAGAGAATCTAATCCCAAGAGAGCTAGGAACAACGGTGATGAAGTTTTGCTTGAGATAGATCAGGAAAATTCAGAAGAAATGGCCATCCAGGGTGAACATCACAACAAGGATGAACCAGATGTTATATTTGACAGACCAAGCTCACGTAACTACTTCGATGTTTCAAGAATAAGTTCAGCTGCAGTGAGGTACATTGTTTCAAAAAGAGGAGCAACAGATACTAGTGCTGCAACCCTTGCTGCTACCAGATTGCTCAAGGCAGAGTGTGATATTGCAATTGATCAGAACAAAATAAGAAGATCCAAAACTAAGGTAATGAGAGAAAAATGAGTGGAGGATTAGTTGAAGTTGGAAGAATCTAATATTCAGGGGATATTGTTTGATGGAAGGATTTGACAAAGTTCATGAAGGAAGGTCTATCTATCTATCTATAGCCCGACGCCCTAATCCCGCAAAGGATAGCCGCAGACAAAACGCCTCCAAGTCGCTCTATCACCCACCATTTGACTACCCTTCCCCCAACTCACCCCCCCTTCCCTCATATACCTCTCAACTCCATCCCTCCATCTCATCCTCGGTCTACCCCTCCCTCTCCCTCCCTCCACCTCACCTACATACACCCTCTTAGTCAGTCTTTCATTCTCCATTCTCTTCACATGTCCAAACCACCTCAGTGTATTTCTCCTAATCTTTTCAACCACATCCACATCCACCCCACAACGTTCCTTCACTTCTTCATTCGTCAACCTGTCCCTCCACGTCACTCCACATATTCCTTTCAAGTAACTCATTTCCACTGCTCTCACTCTTGACTTGTTCCCCTATTGCAAGGTCCACGCCTCGCTTCCATACGTCAGGGTAGGGATCACAATACTATCATGCAGTGACTTCTTAACTTCCATACTCACCTCCCTATTTCTCATCACTGCTTTCAGTGTACCAACAACCTTCCTTCCCCGCTGTACCCTTTCACGCACTTCATCCCCCAAAGTTCCATCCTTACTCATCACACTACCCAAGTACTTGAATGCACTCACATTCTCAATATCCTCACCATCCAACCTCACTGCACACTCTGTGACTTCATTCCTCTCAAACACCATAACTTTACTTTTGTTTACATTAACTTTCAGATTCCTCCTCCTACACACTGTCCCAAATTCATTCACCAAACCTTGCAACTCCCATTCATCTTCACTCAACAATACTGTATCATCAACAAACTGCAACACCGGAATCTTCCAAATCTCACCCTCATTCATTAGAGCCACCGCCACATCCACTGCCCTACCTTGCACCTCCTTTACAACCCCATCCATGTATATATTAAACAGCCATGGAGACATCACACAACCCTGTTTCAGTCCTACACTGAGATCAAAGAACTCACTCAGCTCACCATCCGCTCCCACCGTAGCCCTAGCTCCCTCGTACATACTCTTCACAGCACTCAACAATTTCCCCTCCACTCCATATATTCTTAATACCTTCCACATACCTTGCTTATATCTTCTGTCATAAGCTTTCTCCAAGTCCATGAAGGCAGCATACACTTTCCTTCCCTTCTCTAGATACTTCTCCACTAAACATCTTAGAACAAATATCTGATCTACACACCCTTTTCCCTTCGTAAATCCCCCTTTGTTCTTCTCCAACTATCTCCTCTGTCATATGCCTAACCCTATCAATGAGTATTCTACCATATATTTTACCAGTCACACTAAGAAGGCAAATACCCCTATGGTTACCACATACTTCTCTCTCCCCTTTTCCTTTGTATAAAGGAACAGTTATACCTGATTTCCAGTCCTCTGGAACCCTTCCCTCTTCCCAAGCCAATCTACACAACTTCCATATCCACTCTACAACAATCTCACCCCCATACCTAAGCATTTCACCACACACTCCATCAATTCCAGGGGCCTTTCCCAACTTAATCTTCTTCATCGCTTCCACTACTTCCACCCTACTGATCTCTTCCTCCCTCCTCTCATCTCTTCTTCTCCCAGCCATTCCCCAACCACTTATACTCGCACTGCTCTCACTCTACATTCAACAAATCCTCAAAGTGCTCCTTCCATCTCCTCAATTTCTCTCTCTTCTCCACCAACAATCTATTATTCCTATCTTTCACTCCCCTACTATTTCCCCTTTCACACGGCCTTACTTTCTTTACCTCCTTCCAAAACAATTTCTTACTCTCCCTCCATTTCACACTCAGATTCCTCCCAAACTCTTCATCCACTTTCTTCTTAATCTCCTTCACCAGTCTCTTAACCTCCCTTCTCCTGCTCACATATACCTTTCTTTTCTCTCTCTCATCTTCTCCCCTACCTCTACTTGCTAACCATTCACTATATGCCTTCTTCTTTTGTTCCACAGCTCGTTTCACCTCATCATTCCACCATGCTGTCCCTTGCACACCCTTGCATCTCCTCCTCACTCCACAAACCGCCTCACACGCTGCGCCTATCTCTTCCGTGAATATCTCACATACGTCTTCCACCCCTTCCATCTGCTCTAGCTCATACCTTCCCAATCTTTTTTCCACTATGCTCTTATACTCCGTCATTTTCTCACTATCTTGCAATTTCTTCACTCTTCTCACAGGAGCTGCTTCCTCCTGTCTTCCCCTTCGTCTCCTCAACCATGTTCTTTGCAGCTCTACCTTGGCCATCACTAAGTGATGGTCCGAGACTCCATTCCCCCACCCTCTCCATACTCTTGCATCCAACACTTGTCTTCTCATTCGTTCATCCTTTCGTTCAACAAGTTCACCAACCATCCTTCTCATTACTCTCCATGTATACCGGTGGATCATCTTATGACGAAAGTAGGTGTTGACTATTGCCAACTCCTTACAAGCACAGATGTCCACCAAAGCACTACCATTCCCATCTACTTCAGCTGGCACACCCCACTGACCAACCACTCCATCCACTCGTACATTCCCAACTTTGCCATTCATGTCTCCAATCAACAGCACTCTTTCGCTCCTCTCAAACTTGTCCATACATGCTTCTACTCTCGCCCAAAACTCATCTTTCACTCTTGCCACTCGATCCTCTGTCGGGGCATACACACATACAGTCGCCCACGCTTGTAAACCTACTTTCATCCTCACCCATACAATCCTTGCACCCACTGTTCCATGCTCTCTTATATTCTCCTTCCACTTCTTGCTTATCATCAGACATACTACCTCTCTTGCCCTCTCATTCTCATTGACTCCCGCACATATACCTAAACCATATTTCCATTCTTTCACCCTTTCACCTTTCGATTTAGTTTCAGTCAATCCACATATATCCACTTTTGCATCCTCAAGCACCTGAACAATCTCTCTCTCTTTCACTTCATCATTCACTCCTCTCACATTCCATGTTCCCACCCTAAGGAAGAAGGTGATGATGGTAAACTCCATCCATCTGAGAAGAAGGATGTTCAGAGCCTGGGGGCAACTGTCTGTTCCATTTTACAGTTGATCCTAAGGAGAGTACAGGAACTGCTGCACAACAAATAGCTGTTTTGCTATATGAATGGATTGTGGACCATGGCTTGGAGGAATCTTTACTTGCTATAGGAGGTGACTCCACCAATATAAATACTGGATAGAAGGGAGGCACCATACATTTTCTTGAGAAAAAACTAGGAAGGAAACTTATTTGCTCATTTGTGCTTTACACAAATGAGACATCTGATGATTGACCTAGATGGTAAGATCATTTCAGACAAGTTCTCGGGTCCAGTTGGAAAGCTCTTGAGTAAGGGTACCGCCCTCAAAGCCAAAGATGAGATACCAAAACTGGATGTTGAAATAGACCTGATTGAGCTGGATTTAGAAATTGTATAATCTCTTTCGCATGACCAGAAGTACCTCTATGAGATTACAAGTGCAATTACATCTGGAACCTTTCCTAATTACCTGAAAGACAGGGAGATTGGACCACACAGTCATGCAAGATGGTTTAACCTAGCTAACAGACTATGCAGGGCCTGGTGCTCAGAACACAGTTTCCCCCAAGATGATGCACAGAATCTCAGACTTTTGGTTGAGTTCACTGTGGGAATGTATTCACCTTTTTGGTTTGAGATTAAGCTAAAGCACAGCTGAATTGTAGGCCCTTATCACATCTTGAAGCAACTGCAACTTGTTCGC
Organism: Coenobita brevimanus; assembly: GCF_032717465.1. Classification (NCBI taxonomy): domain Eukaryota; kingdom Metazoa; phylum Arthropoda; class Malacostraca; order Decapoda; family Coenobitidae; genus Coenobita; species Coenobita brevimanus. The sequence goes on from NC_137066.1 coordinate 9,831,931, forward strand.
AAGCAGACGCAGGAAGTGCAAGATATTGTGATGCCCTATGTGCAGCCATCAGCTTGGAATGCTAACAGTGAAAAAGTTCTTCAAACATTGTTGTGCATTTCTGACCCTGGAGACTGGGAATTTGTAGTGGATACAGTTTTGAAACTCCCTGGTGACTCTGACTTTGGAGACACAAGTGTGAGGTCTAGGAAGAATCCAGAGCTAAATACAACTGCAACCACACTTGTTGATCTTACTGACTGGTCCATTGATGTTCATGAGTCTCTACTCACCTGTTCCTTGTCAAAAGAGAAATTTTCTAACCTGAGGGTTGACCCAATGAAGGTTCCAGAATTTCCTGTTCACGGCCAATCTATTAAACGATGTGTTCAAGAAGTCACCAAAGCATCTGCAACAGTCTATGGAGATGAGAGAAGAGATGGTTTCATCAGAGCTACCTTTGCTCACAGGAATGTCTTACCTGTCAATGATTCTTAGCAGGAGTTGATTTTGATTACTGAATAAACGTTTTTATGTTACTTGATGCTATAATTGTAAGAACAGCTTTGCTTCATGTGAGCTATAATTTTGAAATTTTAGCATAAAACTTTCATTTTCGAGTACCGGTAAATTGCCATGTTTCAACTGTCTAGCAGAGGTTTTCAGGGTCAAGAAATCATTTTATAGCACTTACAGAGTAAGTAAGACAATTCAATGAAGGATATTTAACATCGCCAAATTCCAATTTTCGACGATTTTTATCCAAAATTTATACGAAATTACCCCCCTTAGATCAACTTCAATGCTCACTAGGAAGAATTTGATGACTTCTGTATTGCATAATAAGTTAAAAAGTGCTAAGAACTAGCCTTGCAACAAATTCTGTATGAGTATGACCCACCCATATATATATATATATATATATATATATATATATATATATATATATATATATATATATATATATAAGCGGAGGTACCCGGCGTTCCCCCTGCCCCTCCTTATTATCTTCCTCCTCCTGTCCCTTCCCCCAGTCTCTCTCTCTCTCTCTCTCTCTCTCTCTCTCTCTCCTTGTGCAAAGACATGGAACTCTACGGCAAAGCTCCACTGCATATTTTACCACGTAATATAAAATATGGATGAGTGATAGTTAACAGCATTTCTTACTAACCTGCCCGCCTCCCTCAAACCATTGGTCTTTTTGGTCTTAAAACCTTCTTTGAGTCATAAAGATTCCAAATATGTAGGTTAAGGCCAGGTAAAATGAAAACTGAAGGAGTAGTTCGAGAACAAACAGACAGCCAGACAGAAAATGCCCTTTACAGATATATATATATAATATATATATATATATATATAAGTACTCCCCCAGTGTCTTCAGGGGTTAGGTTTCTAAACCTCCGTGGTTGGGAAAACTGTGGTTGATGAAGTTAATTTTATATGGGGAAAACAGGGAAACCATGGTCGAAGGTAAAAGGGGTATATCATGAAAAAATAAATTTTTCTGGTATTCATTGCAAAATATTGCACCAAATTTAATCATAAACAAATAACAGTGTGGTAGAAAGTGATTTACAAAGCAATTTCAGAATAACGAAGGTTATTAGTTGGGTAGAGTGCCATGCTGGTAGAAGGCTGGAGACCACTGTCAGCTGACTTGGATGATTGTTTGAAGTACCACATGCTAGAGATCTTCCTGCACCTGTTTGTATGGAGCTAATAATGTGTTCAGTCCATTCTTGAATTTTAGGCTCCATTCCATGAAGGGATCCTTGTCAATGAAGAAATCAGGAAGATTGTTGGCCATGAGTACCCCTTTGCTAAGGTTAGCAAGTTATTTTCGATAAATGAACAATTTACTTTAAGCAGCGGAAAGAGCTTACCAATTCAGTTTATCATCCTGTTTTTTGTATTGTTCTTACAGTTTCCAGAGTGGCAAATTACATTTTCCTGCTGAAAAGTTACTCCCCTGTTGTTATCATCACGTTCTTTAAGCGTACCAGTATCTACGATTGTTTGTTGTTGGGATAATGGAAGAAACGTAACGTACTCAAAGGTGGATTTCGTTTCGTAATTTCCCAACTCGAGTTTAGGTTGGGTTAAATTATTAGTTACAGTTAAGCTAGGTTAAACACTTAGGTCAGGACAGTTCCTTCCGCCATTACGCTGACGAATCAAACGAGTTGTCACAACAGAACAACCAAAAACAAAGGGGAAACAAATGCTTACAAGAAACGTTTATTTACCACCACAGATATAATCAAAAACATATAACAGATAATCAGGAAGAAGAACTGATTTGGATAGGTACTGTTACTGCTTAAAGCGTCCTTTTACCTTTTGTTACTTTCCTCGCTGTAGTCCTCGTCATCCTCCCCGTCCTCACTAGACTTAACGTTTCGGGCCCACGATGACAATGGGGACAAGCGATAAACTGAGGGAGAGCGACACTCTCACAGCACACCTACTTACTCTGCTCTCAATAACAACATGGACTTAACTGGAAGGTAGGAAAGCTGCTAGCATGGGAGAACGTTGCTGCCACCTTGTGGCTGCCACTGCAAGCCTAGTGTACGTGACCTAAGGCCCCGCGGTAGGTGATTTGCTAAACAACTATATTACCATGTATATGTGAATTCTGCGGTTGGTGAATCCTGTGGTTGGCGGGGGATTACTGTACACACACACACACACACACACACATATATATATATATATATATATATATATATATATATATATATATATATATATATATATATATATATTCATATTGTTACATAGCCTATGATTTCATCATCCTTTGTATAATTCTAACGTACAGTATGCTGCATGTTTGATCACGATTCGCCTCGTGGCTTCCATAGTGCGTGTTCTACCTCACTTCCCCCCTCCTCCCTTATAGTAAGAGTAAGTCGTTCTTTCTGTTGTTCAGAGCAGGAGTGTCAACTCTTTGTTCCCTCTGGCTTCATTTGCACGTCCTTCTTACAAGTTGTATCAAGCTCTGCCGGCCCCTATATAATAAGCTCAGTCTCTGCATTAATTGCCACTTAGATCTACTCCTCATTTTGTTCACATCGCTGTCCTCCCCTGTACAGTTACTATTTTTGTGAGTGCTCAGGAAGTCTCCAACCATCTAGCTGCTGTGTAATTTGAGTATAAGTGTTATTACATTTTTCTTCTACTGTATAGCATAAGGTGTTAATTCGTAGGCCTGGTGAGGTATTTGTGATTAATGTAAAGTTTTTACTGTCAGCCAGTAGTAATAATATTTTGTATCTGTAATAATATATCTTGCATTAACTGAGCATTATCCGGTTTTCTCATTTTATCAGGGCTGGCTTAGATAAATTTACTCTTGCTAATTTCGTGTTAATAGAGGCTATTGCAGTTAACCATATATTTAACCTGTTTTTTGCCATTACATTATCCTTATGAGTCCTGAATGTTTAGTTGTTGGTTTGTGCATTAAACTTTAACTTGTAATTTTACCTAACTCTTTTGTTTTGAACCTGGAACTTTGCGGGACAGTTTTCTCTATTCTGTAACATAAATTTCGCGACCTCTTATCAGGATATTCAGGATATTATCATAAGAATATTGCTTGATATTTTGTGACTGAGATTTATTCATGATGTCTACTATTACTACGCTTGATGAAGCCAAAGATTTTTTGTCAAATGTGCAAACAGTGTGAGATGTAGAAAACAGAACAAAGAATGAACTTAAGCTTGTTGCTCAACAATTGGGAATTGCTGTTCGCTCTCATCATTCTAAAGATCAAATTGTTGACATGATTAATGAATGCTTGTTTAATGTAACTCCTCCAAATGAGCAAACGCAGATTGAAATAGCTAAGTTACAGCTAGCCCTGCAGGAGGCTCGTGCTAAGGAGGCTGAGTTTCAGGCAAATGCTAAGGAGGCTGAGTTTCAGGCAAAAGCTAAGGAGGCTGAGTTTCAGGCTCGTGCTAAGGAGGCTGAGGCACAAGTTGAAATTGCTAGGATTCAGGCAGACCATGAGTATCGCATGAAACAAGGTGGAACTGGATCATCTAGCTCTGATGATTTTGATGTGGCTAAAAATGTTAAACTTGTCCCTCCTTTTAATGAATCTGATTTAACAAAGTATTTTCAGTTGTTTGAGAGGGTAGCTACAGGTTTTAATTGGCCCAAAAAGTATTGGCCAGTACTCCTTCAAACTGTTCTCACCGGTAAAGCTCAAGTAACTTATGCATCTTTGCCTCAGGATCAATCTGATAATTATGATGTAGTTAAGAGCTTGATTCTTAAGGCCTATGAGCTTGTTCCTGAAGCCTATAGAGTAAAATTTAAGACAACTTATAACCAAGATAAGCAATCCCATGTTGAGTATGCAAAAATCAAAGAAGATCTGTTAGAGCAGTGGTTAAATTCTAAGAATGTAAATTCTGATTTTGATAAATTTAAGCAGATGATTTTGCTGGAGGACTTCAAAAGGTGTATTAATAAAGATGTAAGCCTATATCTTGATGAGAAAAGAATAGATAATTTGTCTGATGCTGCAGTTTTAGCTGATGAATATGTTCTCACTCACAAGAGATATTCTAAAGAAAAAAGGAAAGCTGAGAGGAAGTACATTGCCTCTACTCAGAGTACAGGTAACAGGAAAGAGAATAAAGATGATGTTTCTCAGGAAGTAAATACCAGCTTCACCTCTAGATTTCAGAAAAGTAAATGTACTTATTGTAGTAAGCTTGGTCATACTACGGAGAAATGTTTCAGGAGACAGCGTGATGTGAACAAAAAGGAGTCTTTAAATATTCAGTCAATTGGTCTAGTGTCCACCCTTGAGAGTTCCCAGAATTCTTTAACCGAGTTAACTGAACCTGCTTTGAGGGGTAAATTAAATTCTCATGATGAAGCTCCTCTTTTGAGCAGTAACGTGGGTGACACTCTCAAGAGTTCATGTGCTAATTTCCTGTCTGATCGTTTTGTCAGTCCTCTGGACAGTAATGACAGGAAATCAGTTAAAATATATCGTGATACAGGTGCTTGCTAATCCCTTATGCTGACCAGTGTTCTAGGCTCTAATGTTAATTCCTCTGATGAAACTGTAATCTTACAAGGTGTAGGGATTAATTACTTCTCTGTCCCTCTGTGCAGAGTAAATTTAGAGTCTGGTTTTGTTAATGGTTCCGTTATGGTTGGGTTGGTTGAGACACTCCCAATGTCAGGTGTAACTTTCTTACTTGGAAATGATATTGGTGGAAGTCAAGTGTGTCCAGCTCTTCAGTTGTCTAGTGAGCCAGTGGCTGCGGCCCAGGATTGTGATGTCCCTGATGTGCTCTCTGCATGTGCTGTCACTAGGGCTAAGTCTAAAGTTACTGGTGACTAGAGGATAATGATGATGATGATGTTATCCTAGCTGACACTTTTCTTGCTAATTTGGACCACTCACCAGATGAGGCAGTACCCCGTAGTGTTGATAATTTGTCTCGTCAAGAGTTGGTTGAGTTGCAGGTTGCTGACCCTGAGTTGAAAGGTCTAGCTAACTCTGCTTGCAGTGAGGAAGAGTCAGCCGGTGCTTCTACTTATTATTATATAAAGTCAGGAGTACTTATGAGGAAGTGGAGACCCCCAACAGCATCAGCCGACTGAGAATGGGAGGTTGTACATCAAGTTGTCATCCCTCGTGTTTGTAGGCAGGATATCATTAGAGTGGCACATGATTCCAGTTTGGCAGGACTTCTTGGAGTGAGGGAGACTGTGGCATGCATTTTGAAACACTTCTACTGGCCAGGAATCTTCAGGGATGTTTCCTGGTATTGTAAGTCTTGTCACACCTGTCAAGTTGTGGGGAAGTGTAATCAGACCGAAAAGGTTGCACCTCTAGTTCCCATTCCTCCTTTTGAGGCGCCATTCACCCGTGTGTTGGTGGATATTGTGGGCCCTCTTCCTAAGACTTCTTCATGATTTTCTTATGTGTTGACCCTGATTGATATGGCAACTCGTTATCCTGAAGCCATTCCACTTAGAAATATCTCAGCAAAGAACGTGGTTAAGGAAATGCTAGGGTTCTTCACAAAGTTTGGTCGGGCCAAGGAGGTACAGTCAGACCGGGGAAGTAATTTCATGTCAAATGTTTTCAAGCAGTCTCTGAAAGAGTTGGGCATCACCCAGATCACGTCTTCAGCTTACCATCCCCAGACCCAAGGAGCATTGGAGAGATGTCATCAAACACTCAAATCGATGCTCAAGAAATACTGTTTGGAACATCAGAAAGACTGGGATAAAGGTCTTCCATTCGTTATATTTGCCGCAAGAGAATCTCCAAATGAATCACTGGGCTTCTCACCCTTTGAACTACTGTTTTGCCATGAAGTAAGAGGACCCCTTAAGCTACTCAAGGAATGCTGGCTGTCGGAGGAAGATGGCATCAACCTGCTGGAGTATGTGATGAAGTTCAAAGAACGGCTGTCCACTGCTTTACAGCTGGCAAGAGAGAATTTAGGAGCTGCTCAGGAGAAGATGAAGACTTGGTATGATAAGAAGTCCAGGTTACGCCACTTTCAGCCAGGAGATCAGGTTTTGATTCTGCTACTAGTGCATGGGCAACCTCTTCAAGCCAAGTTTAGTGGTCCTTATTTCGTGGAGAAGAAACTCAGTGATGTCAACTATGTCATCGCCACACCAGATCGTAGAAAGAACAAGGAACTTTGTCACATCAACATGCTAAAGTTATATCACAGGCGGGACGAAAATAACCCAGTCTGCACTGTAGATGTTCCACCCGAGTCTGCAAGTGAAGTTCTCCCATGCAGCATGAGCCTGAGTGATAGTTTGGGGAAGAATCCTGATATCACGAATGATCTCCAGACTAAGCTTTCTCATCTACCTCCCGAGGAAAGGCAGGAGTTTTCGGCATTACTGCAGGAGTACCCGCAAGTGTTCCGTGCCACTCCAGGAAGAACCACTGTGTTGATGCATGATGTCGATGTTGGAGACGCAAAGCCAATTAAACTGCCTCCTTACCGTGTGAACCCAGTGAAAGTTCCTCTCATCCAGAAGGAGCTTGGCTACCTGTTGGACCACTAGATGATTGAGCCCTGTCAGAGCGAGTGGAGTTCTCCTGTCACTCTAGTCCCTAAGCCAGGTGGGTCACAGCGGCTTTGCATCGACTACAGACGTGTTAATCAGATAACCAAAACAGACACTTACCCTCTTCCTCGCGTGGAAGATTGCATAGACAAGATCGGAAAGGCTAGGTACATAAGTAAGTTTGATTTGTTAAAGGGATACTGGCAAGTACCTATGACTGAACGTGCTAGGGAGATCTCATGTTTTGTAACACTAGGAAAGACTTTTGCATGTACTGTAATGCCATATGGTATGAAGAATGCACCAGCCACATTTCAGAAGCTCATGAATGTTGTAACAGAGGGTTTGGGAGGGTGTGTTGTTTATACTGATGATGTATTAATCTTCAGTGACAACTGGAAAGATCACCTATGCCATGTCAGTAAATTTTTTGAGCGTTTGGTTCAGGCAAATCTTGTAGCTAATTTATCAAAGTGTGAGTTTGGCCATGCTAAAGTTCAGTACCTTGGGTACGTAATTGGTGATGGACACGTTGCACCACCAGGAGCTAAGGTTCAGGTTATAAGTGATCTTCCCAGACCTAAGAGCTACAAAGATTTTTGGGAATGGTAGGTTATTACAGGAGATTTGTTCTTAACTTTTCAATTCTTGCTGCAAGAGGATGATCAGGGTATTGAACACCCTGTATCTTATTACAGTAAGAAGTTCACTCCACCTCAAAAGAACTACTCAACTATTGAGAAAGAGCTTTTGGCCTTGATTTTGGGTTTACAGTATTTTTCATTTTATTTGTGTTCTGGTTTTGACCCCATAGTCATTTATACCGATCATAACCCACTGAAATTCCTTAATAAGTTTAAAGATAAAAATCAGAGATTGACAAGATGGAGTCTACTTCTTCAAGAGTATTCATTAGACATACAACATGTCAAGGGGAAAGAAAATGTTATTGCGGATTGCTTATCTAGACTTTAGACAGATTGTTTTAGAGTAATAAGAAATTTCCTTTGTAAATTTCTTTTTCTTTTTGGGGAGGTGTTACATAGCCTATGATTTCATCATCCTTTGTATAATTCTAACGTATAGTATGCTGCATGTTTGATCACGATTCGCCTCGTGTCTTCCATAGTGCGTGTTCTACCTCACTCCCCCCCTCCTCCCTTATAGTAGAGTAAGTCGTTCTTTCTGTTGTTCAGAGCAGGAGTGTCAACTCTTTGTCCCCTATAGTTTCATTTGCGCGTCCTTCTTACAAGTTGTATCAAGCTCTGCCGGCCCCTATATAATGAGCTCAGTCTCTGCATTAATTGCCACTTAGATCTATTCCTCTTTTTGTTCACATCTCTGTCCTCCCCTGTACAGTTATTATTTTTGTGAGTGCTCAGGAAGTCTCCAACCATCTAGCTGCTGTGTAATTTGAGTATAAGTGTTATTACATTTTTCTTGTAGCATAACGTGTTAATTCGTAGGCCTGGTGAGGTTTTTGTGATTAATGTAAAGTTTTTACTGTCAGCCAGTAGTAATAATATTTTGTATCTGTAATAATATATCTTGCATTAACTGAGCATTATCCAGTTTTCTCATTTTATCAGGGCTGACTTAGATAAATTTACTCTTGCTAATTTCGTGTTAATAGAGGCTATTGCAGTTAACCATATATTTAACCTGTTTTTTGCCATTACATTATCCTTATGAGTCCTGAATGTTTAGTTGTTAATTTGTGCATTAAACTTTAACTTGTAATTTTACCTAACTCTTTTGTTTTGAACCTGGAACTTTGCGGGACAGTTTTCTCTGTTCCGTAACAATATATATATATATATATATATATATTCAACCCATTGGATCCCAGGGGTGCTGGGTTAGGCATGGCACTGGGTGGAGTACGAAGCGTACCGTCCTCCGTCTATCAGCTCAAAGCCGCGAAGCTCACAGGTCTCTTCCCGGGGGTTCCCTACTCTATGAAGACTTGAAAAATCCCAGCTCTGTCCAGTATTCCAGACACCGGACTCCAATGGGTTAAATATTATATACTGTATATATATATATATATATATATATATATATATATATATATATATAACCCATTGGAGCCCAGTGTTCCGAGTATTGGACAGAACTGGGATTTTTCAAGTCTCTATAAAGTAGGGATCCCCCGGGTAGGGACCTATGAGCTTCGCGACTATGAGCCGATATGTATTATTAGGATCCCACTTCTACCTAGCGCATCCCCAGCTAGCAGGTGCATCCCTTGGTGGCAGGCAAGGGAATGCCTCATGGATATAACTAGGTACTGTCACAGTTGGCGCAGACCATGGGACTCTATAAATACGAGTAGATTGGGCTTCAAACATGCTGAATAAGGGGACACAAAAATTACATCTCTTCAATAGCTATATGGTAGAGAGGGGAGATTATTTCCCATAATCCCCACAACCAACACATAAATTGTACTGATAATGACTTTACAAGCACTCCCTCGTCTAGTAAGTGTCCAACTGCATTGTCTCCTGTGCTTACAGACAGTATGCCGCTGAAGGTGATTTGGCACTGTCTCGGGAAATCTGAGGCCGGGACATTAAACAAACTGAAATCAAAGAAGATCTTTGCATACAGTGTAAAAATGCTCACAGAAGATTAAAAATTCAGACCTTAAAGACAGAAATAGAAAACATTTGTTGGGATATTATATGTCTCGGAGAGATTCATAGAAAAAAGAAAATTAATTCCACTCCGAGACAACAGCCACCCATTTTGCTTCAGAGGAAGCCAGAAGAAAGGGGTAGGGTTGTCATAAATTACTTTTGTAGTAACTTGTAGAGAAGTTTTGTTGTTTAGTTGTCACTCTCGATTTCTTGTAGTAGGAATTAAAGATGAATACAGTGAGTTGATCTTAATTTATTATCTTCAGAGAAAATCTAAGTTGAGCAGGGTATGTCTTACAGAGACAATATAATAAGTAAGTCTAGTTGGGCCCCTCTTTCTTGTTCACTCTCTCCACTACCTGTCGGTTCTATGCTAGCCTCCTTCTCCCCTCTGCTTTCTAATTTCTGGTGTAGCAGGGGTCGTGTCACGTGTGTTACACTGTGGTTGGAAAGTTCTAGAAACCTGTGTGTGAGTATGTGTGTATGTCACTAGGCTTTGTTCGTATGCTATCTCGCTGACACACTACCTACATCATCCCCTGACTTGCTACTTCCTGTGTATGGTCAACATTTCCTCAGTTAACTTGCAAGATCATTTCCCTTTCCCAGGCTTGCATGGAGCTGTCTATCTATCTATTTATCTATCAATTTATTATGATTTGTAATTATAATATGGAGTCCTGACAGGGTGAGTAGGACTTCTACTCAACAGTAATCTTGCAGGAACACTATTTAATTCAGCAGTATGTCAGACAAACTAGTACGGATTGTAATCGGACTATGCAAAAGGTATATACATTCTGACAGTAATACACGTATATGCACCCAGTTCTCAAAGCGCAGATCAAGAAACAGGAACATTGTATGATGACATCTCCAAGATTATGGAAGAAAAAAATGACCAGATATACTCATACAGTACTTTTGGGAGACCCCAGTGCATAAGCTGCTGGTAAACCGAAAAATGTAGAAACAATTAATGGAAAATTCGGAGTAGGAGAGAGGCGTGACTAAGAGTTTATGGTGGTAAGTTTTGCTGAAATGTAAAACTTGAGAATATTGCACACTCTTCTGCAAGAGAACAAGGAGCAACTGGATATACAGAAGCCCAAATCGAGAAACAAAGAATGAAATCGACTTTATTCTAAGAGATAAGGACAACACAATCACTAATATCACAGTTATCAGCACGGTAGATATAAAAAGTGAATGGCTACACAGTCAGATTCAATTTCAGAAGTGAAAGAAATATGTTGGTTAATATTAATGAGTATGCTTAATAAAAATAAAAGAAACCTGCCTTTCAATTAGAAATAAAGGACAGATTTCACACTTTATGTCACACTGAGAGTGACACTGATGGGTTGAATGATTGGGTAACAAAACTGTCAGTGAATCAGTGGAGGTAGTAGGGAAATATGACATAACCACTGCTAACAAATAGAATCCAGGAGAGGGAGTAGTAGAAGATTTACTGTCGGATGAACAAGAAGTTCAAAACGTTTTGTTCACTTATTTATCCATATGATTAAGAGAAAGAAAATGATCAAAGCATGGTGTACTGCAATAGTTATTTTACTTGAGGGGCGACTCAAGATCATACTAATTATCGATTTATTAGCCTAGTATTCTTCATTTATATCTTCTCAGTACAGTCCTTACAGACTTAGTAACAACAAATTTGGAAGGAACCCGCCCTCATGGGTAGCAGGATTTCGAAGTGGGCATTGGACTGCTGAACATTAAAACACAATGCATTGGATATATAAGAAAATTACAAAATATAATAAACCAGTGTGCTTTGGTTTAGTTCATTATGAAAAGGCTTTTGACTGAGTGGAGCACAAAACAACTGTAATTAATTGCAGGAACAAAGAGTAAACGAGAGTAGTGTAAAACTGCTCAAACACATTTACGGAGAGGACACTTCTGCAGTTGTTAGATAAAGACAAAAAAAAGTTAAGACTGAAAAAAGCTGGCATCAGGGAGGTACAATTTCACCAACATTCGGAAGAGCATGCCTTGAAAGCATATGAAGGGAGACTGAATGGAAGAACAAAGGAAAAAAAAAAGTAGATGGAGAAAACTCAACATTTACGATTTCCAGACATCATCCGAGTCTAAGAAATAACAGACATTGCAAGACCTGTTAAATGGCCTAAATAGAGAGCCTCAAAGTGGGGCTAAAGATGGACCAGAGTAAAACTAATGTTTAATCAATATGCACCAAAGATACTAAAACTTGTGGCAGGCTATGAGAACGTAATAAAGAGTCTCATTACAACTGGATGGAAAGATTTCGGAAAACATAAAGATGTCATGAAAAGTATGAAGCAAAAACTATATAACAAATGTACAATCATCCCAGTTATGAGGTACGGCTGTGAGACCTTGAAACTGACAAAATCAAAGGAAAACAGACTAATCTGTTCTTAAATGGCATTGGAAAGGTCAGTGTTGGGAATATCTCTTCTTATCTTTAATAGACATCAAGAGATCAAATTGAGTGAGAGAACAGACTAATGGCAATGCCATTATAGAAGTTATAAAAGAAAAGAAATGGAAGTGGGTAGTTCCTGTCGCAGGAATAGCAAACAACCGACGTAGAAGGAGGCTGACTTTCTAGACCCCAAGAGAGTGCAACAATACTAGAAAAAGGCCAGGTAAGAATTGGAGACAGAGACGTTTGCAGGCAAAACCCGGTAGATGCTGGCTTAGTCAAGGAATATATACCTACCCTCAAAAGACACCATGTTATGCGACTAGGGCAGCAGGGCTCTGGCTTAAGTGGGTCAAGGGCAGTGATTCTCAACCATGGGTAAATTTATGCCATGAGGTAAAAACTCCCATGACTGGGATATATATATTGATTCCAAAGTGCAGTAATATTTCTGAAATATTTGGGATATAATAAACTTGCTGAGACACTGCGGCAGCAATGTTCCTGCTTATATTGTTTCTGGTAGTTTTGTTTCATTCTGACTGATGTAAGGCAACAGTATATTGTGTTCCTTTATCAAAGTTAATTTTTTACAGTATCTTGATAATAAATGTATTTTCTATTTTTGTATTTTGTACTTTTTTGCCTTTTATTGTGAGGGAGTCGGGGGGTAGGGGTGGGGAAAGGCTGGTTACATAAAGCCATGAGGGTAAATGACAGAAGAATGGATGAGAACCACTGATCTAGGGAGATGTGGAGGATAGGGTGGCCTTGCCATCCTTTTTTTTTTTTTTTTGCACCCTCCTCATCCCTATCCAGAAAAGGACACAATTCTCTCTCTCTCTCTCTCTCTCTCTCTACCTACCTACCTACCTACCTACCTACCTACCTGCCTGCCTACATACCTACCTGTCTCTCTGTTGATACATACATGCATACATATTCACATAAATACATACATTATTAACCTGTCTCTTAGTCGTCTCAAGTTGATGCTTAATGTTCCTCATTGCAATACTCAAACAGAACTGACGTTTTTGTGCGATATTATATATATATATATATATATATATATATATATATATATATATATATATATATATATATATGGCATACATATATGTATATATTTGTGTGTGTGTGTGTGCAATAAACTCTCAATTATTCTTTGGTGCATTGCCCGGCATGCGTCATTACCCATCACAGATACTGGCTAAATATAATTCCCTGTGAACCTAAAGAATCGAAATCCGCGCCACATGTCTCGTCATACAAAGACTAGTTCGTGCCAGCTTTACTTTTACTTGGTATTCTGGCCATGAAGAGATGGCGTCATTTCGTTCTTGTTCCCATATGAAGAGAATCGGTCAGATGCAAGCAGAATATGTTTTAGACAGAGATTGCACGTGACTGATATTATGTTCGTTTTGCCGTAGCAGTGCTGATATTGAGGGTCCAAGCCTGTGATTTGAGGATCCAGTATATTTCTGCCGTTTACTGTGCATTATGAACGTATTTTACTGAGTTTAATACATGTATTTTGGGTATTCGAAAAATGAAATTATACGCGAGATCAGAATGCTTGGATTCATCATCATCATCATCGCTAATTCTTCAGGAATAACAAAAGGGACCTACATTTACCCACAGAGTTCATCCCTCTTGCGCCTCTGCTAATGGAGAGAGAGAGAGAGAGAGAGAGAGAGAGAGAGAGAGAGAGAGCAAGCCTAAGTAACTCTCGCCTATGTCAGCTACCACAAGACCAAAATCGCCTGTGTCGGCTGAGGTAACACAGGCTCCCCGCTGATCTGATAAGGGGATACGTTTTGTTTTATTCCTGTTTTATTTATTTTGTCTTTTCCGCTTCCTTTTTGTAATCTTTGGATGTGACGCGAGAGAGAGAGAGAGAGAGAGAGAGAGAGGGGGGGGGGTAACGCCTATGTCAGCTGCATAGAGGCCATAATCGCATGGGTCGGCTTAGGTAAACATTGTCTCTGTCACTGATAAGAGGACATTGCTTTCTTTTATAACCACGGGATACGACTCGAAAATGTATAAGAGAAAGGGATAGAAGTAACAGAAGGAGGAAAGGAAGGGAAAGATAGGAGAAAAATAAATAGGGTGGAAGGAAGAGAGACAGTTTATTTCCTGGTGGTCTGTCAGTGTGAGCTATGTAATGAAAAACATAACTGACCGTACTCCTTACCAGTTTTCATGGTACCAAAGTTTAACAAATGACTATAAACTGGCTGTTGTACGAATACATACCGGGCAATCATGGAGGGCCAACTGTATGTCTAGTTTAGATATAACAAATATGTATTATTATTTGATATACATTGCATTATAGGTATATGTTTGTAGTTTTCAAACATCAAACATCCTTTCTCCCTATCGTTATTTACTGTGTAGCTACTTGTTTGTTTGTTTTGTTTTGTTTTTTAATGCGAGGAAGAAAGAACCAAAGACTGAGCCAGCATGAACGTTCCTTCCAAGAAACAAACAAAACAATACAAAAGAGAGCCATATTCAAGCTCCATTCCTTTCGAGATGCCTGGACACACTGCGTTTGAAAGAATGGAGATCATAGGAAGTAGGAAATACAGACAGAGGGAGACAGTTCCAGAGTTGACCTGGTGCATGAATGAAGGACTGAGAATAACGCATAACTCTTGCATTAGAGAGTTGGACAGCAAAGTAATGAGAGTTTGCTGCTAGACGGGTGCTACATGCCTGTCATAGAGGTGGAGGGATGCAAGCAGACAGTTCAGAGGAGCAGTGACCATTGAATTAGCGATAGAAAAGAGATAAAGAGGCAACCGTGCGGCGATGAGACAAAGGTTGAAGGGAGCCAGTAAGAGGAGGTGAGTTGATGAGACGAATAGCCTTGGATTTCACCCTATTGAGAAGAGCTGTATGTAGGGAGCCTCCCCACACGTGAGAGTTGTACTCTAAACTGGGGCGAATAAAACCCGTGTATAAAGTCAACAACTGTGCAGGAGTAAAGAAGGAACGGAGTCGGCTTAGCACACCCAATCTCTTGTAAGCAGATTTTACAAGAGATGCAATATGATCTTTCCAAGACATGTCCCGAGTGAATGAAACCACAAGCATGTTCAAGGATGATGCAGGATTGAGCTGGATATTATTAAACATTAGTGGGTACTCCTGTGGAAGATTCTGTCGGGTTGACAGGTGTAAATACTGAGTTTTTGATGCATTGAAAACAACAAGATTATTTTTACCCTAGTCAGAGATACGAGCCAAGTCAGACATTAGGTGTGCCATAGCCTCATCCCTTGTTTGTTGAAGTAACTGCTGAGATGGACGTCACGGGAACCGAATGGAAAGGTGAATGGTGGACTCATCAGCGTACAAGTGGATAGGGTTAGATGTACAGCTTAGAAGATCACTGTTGAATAAAAGGAAGAGAGTTGGTGATAGGACAGAGCCCTGAGGAACACCACTGTTAATAAATCAAGGAGAAGAAAGATGGCCTTCAACAACAGCAGCTATAGAACGACCAGAAAGGAAGCTATAGATGAAGGCACAGATAGAAGGATAGAAACCGTAAGAGGGCAGTTTGGAAATTAATGATTTCTGCCAGACTCGATCGAAAGCCTTTGAGATGTCAAGTGCAGTGTCAAAGATTTCGCCAAAGTCCCAAAAGGAGGATGACCAGGAATCTGAAAGGTAAGTGAGAATATCGCCAGTGGAGTGTCCCTGACGGAACCCATACTGACGATCAGAAAGAAGGTTGTAATAGGAAAGATGCTTTAAAATTATTCTGTTACGAATGGACTCGAAAACTTTTGAGACACAGGATGTTAAAGCAATTGGACGATAGTTAGAGGGTTGGGAATGGTCACCCTTCTTTGGGACCGCCTGAATGAGAGCAAACTTCCAGCAAGAAGGAAAGGTACAAGTAGAAAGACAAAGAAGAAAGAGTTTACCTAGGCAGGGAGTAAACACAGAAGCACAGATCTTGAGGACAAGAGGAGGGACCCCATCAGGCCCATATGCCTTGTTAGTATTGAGGCCAGTGACGGCAGAAAATGCATCAGCTGAAGAAATTTTAATGTCAGCCATGAGGAATTCAGAGGGGGGAAGTGAGGGAGGAACAGCACTGGAATCGTCTAAGGTGGAATTGGAGGAGAAAGTCTGAGCGAAGAGATCTGCTTTATCAGTAGAAGAAATAGCTTCAGAGCCATCAGAGTAGAAAAGAGGAGGGAAGGATGATGAGGAAAGTTGTTAGAAAGGTTTTTGGCGAGGTGCCAGAAGGAGCGGGAAGAATTCGAGTTGGAGAGTTGAGAGCATTTAGTACGGATGAAATTATTTTTTGCAGAGCGAAGAACAGACCTAGCACGATTCCGAGCAGAAACATAAAGATGTGATTCAGGGGTGGGTTGGATCTGGTACCTTTTATAGGCCCTCACCTTGTTGCGGACAGCATTAGAACAAGCGTGATTAAACCAAGGGTTTCTTGCATTGGTCAAAGGATATGAGAAAGGAATGTATGCTTCCATGCCCGAGAGAATAACCTCCGTAATGCGCAAGGCACACTCAGATGGCTTCCTGCCATTGAAGCAATAACCATTTCAGGGAAAATCAAAGAAGTACTGCCTGAGGGCCTCCCGATCCGCCGCTTCAAAGTGGCACAGTCGACGTTTCTTTGGAGGGTCCGCAGGCCGTACTGGAGTGATAGGACTGGATAAAGTGATAAGGTTGTGATCAGAGGAGCCCAACTGAGAGGAAAGATTAACAGCGTAAGCAGAAGGATTAGTTGGATGGAAGAGGTCAAGTATGTTGGAGCTCTCTCCAAGGCGGTCAGGGATACTGGTAGGGTGCTGTACAGTTGGAGAAATTTCCGCGCGGGACACTGTGTAGATGGCAGCAGCAGCGACAGACAGAAATGATCTTGTAACAGTGCTGGGGGTGAAGCAGAGGGTGGGAGTTATGGGGAAGGTGAGTGATGGGGGAGAGGAGGGGTGGTAGTGGGGGTAGGTGTGTGTTAGGGAGAGGTTAAGTAGCCATTAATTGTGTCAACAAACTCTGCGTAGATAATCATTACAATACGATTTTTCTATTAATAATAAAAGGTAGTGGCAACAATACCACCTCAAACGTGGTACTAATCATGGTTCAGTATTTGATGGAATAAGTTCAATGCCTAAGCAAACAGGTATCACCAATACTTAACATTATCCTTCGCCTCCGTCATTCCGTCAACCTCATCAGAAAGCTTTCTATTGTTGACCGAGAATTTACAAATATTTAGAACTGATTTCAACTGCTTCTTATGCAAGTTGCTTAACAAAGATGTTGTAACTTTCATTGCAACTTGTATTGAATACCGAATGTAACATCCTGTAGTAGTCCATTTTATATGATTCAACTACTGTTATCTTAAGACCGAACGCTGGCAGAATAAGGAAAATACATCCATTAGACTGACGGCGAAATTTATTATCCTTTCATACTTGTATAAGCACTTACCATGCTTACGGATGGATGAACCTGACCTTCATACCAGACTACCGTATATATTTAAGCATTTTCCAGTCAACACTTTCTTAGGACCAATTCCTCATATCTTAACAGGCCTGTATAACTTTTTCATGCCTCTGTGATTATACGAGTATTAAACGTGCGTAATCTCTCTCTCTCTCTCTCTCTCTCTCTCTCTCTCTCTCTCTCTCTCTCTCTGACACGCAGTAGATTACCTTACATAGTCAAATTAGTAACCTTTCGGTAGGCAGTAATATGATAGTCAGTTTATTTTTCATTTGTCATCTAAAATGAATACGGACATAATGTCGCTGTCCAAGATGGTGATATATTTGACAAAATATACACGACACTCACAAAAATTTACCAGCACTATGTAAGACTTGCATTACTACAAATTGTGCACGCACCTAACGTTTTACGCAATTTTCGTAATGTAATATCTACAAATGTGCTAGCAGTAGCGGTCGCCCATTCCACACAATTGTTCTAACCACACACACACACACACACACACACACACACACACACACACACACACACACACAACTGGTTTAGTGGTAATGCTTTCGCCTGCCATCTAGTAAGACTGGGGTTCAAGCCGGATCGGGTACGAAAAGTTTCACTAACGAAATGGGAGGTTACTGTTCCTCTTGAGGGAGGGAATGGTTGTGTGCGTGTGTGAAGGTCACAGCCTTGCCCTAGATCGGACTATATGAGCTCTCAATTCTCTTCTTGGAGGGTAATGAGCTGACATCACGGCAATCACGTTAGCCTGACCGACCCGGTGAATTACACACACTCACCCTAATGCATTAAATATTAGCAGGCAGTTCTCCTCTCTGCCCACTCCTTCCACACACACTAAGAGATAATATCACATACTTATTGTCTCATATAACTCACAGTTGAGGAGAATATAGCTGAATAATAATTCTTTCTGGGAATTAGGTCGAAGGAAGGACTTATTTGTCCCATTACATCAAGAAGTGTTTCTCAACCCAACTATTCTCTTCTACCGAGTTTCTGATGAACTTCATGCATCAGTCTAGTACTACGCGTTCTAACATTTGTCTGGATAAACAAATATTATTAACTGAACCAAGAGCAAAAAAACGTCACTGATACAATGTGTCATTACCAATGACTACGTTGGGTTAGCACTCGTTTGTCAATGTTCTTGTAAACCAGTGCTTTCCAAACTGGGCAACGCGCCCCCCTTTGGGGTGTGTGAGGTAGATGGAGGAATGACCTGAAGACATCTACCGAAAGCTGCTATTATATTGCTGTATGGCGCAGAAGCCTGGGCGTTGAGGAAGAATGAAGAGAAACAGCTGGAGAGGACAGAGATGAAAATGCTGTGATAGGTGATGAAAGTGTCATTGAGAGAGAGGGGGAGGAATGATGACATTAGAGCTGAGGTAGAAGTTGTGTTAGTTATGGAGAAGGCAAGACAGGCACGTTTGAGGTGGTATGGGCATGTGACCAGGATGGAGGAAGTTGATCCTGTGAAGATGGCATGGAGGAGTCTGGTGAAAGAGAGAAAAACGAGGGGAAGACAAAGAACTAGGTGGAGAGATGGAATTGAGAAAGAAATGAGGCAGTTAGATCCCGAGGAAGAGAACAAAGCGGACAGAAGTTGCTGAAGACAACATATAAGAGTGGCCGACCCAACCAGGGACTAGGAGTACTATCTATCTATTTACATACATACATACATATATATATATATATATATATATATATATATATATATATATATATATGGAGCCTCTGTGGTACAGTGGTAGAGTGTGTGTTTCGTACACAGGTGAACCAGGGTTCGCGCCCCGCCAGGGTAATAAACCTTGGCAGTGTTCACCCGGCCACGTACTGCATTGGCGGACACAAGGGGTGCTGTGGTTGAACCAGTGTCGCTTACTATAAAATATGCTTGCACTCAATCAGCTTGCGCAGACCGATTACACTTGGTTCACAGACTACACACACATCCAAAGCCACTCCAACACTACAATTACACTTACAAGCACTTCTCACCCTACATACAATCTCTACTAGACAGCCTAAGCCACTTGGCAGAGATACATTGGCTGTATCGTCCCCACTTCGGTCGGGATAGGCCGGTCCTGCAGTGGACACTCAAACGGCTGATGATTATGATGATTATATATATATATATATATATATATATATATATATATATATATATATATATAAGTCACAGGCCATGCATCCGTCTGAAACTCTGGTGAGTCAAGTGGTGATACACGAATCCATCTCATTCAGCTGCTGTCTACTGACCATCAAGTCACTGCCTTCCCAACCATAGCCAATTAAGCAGTTTACAATTCATTATGATATAATGGATATTATGGCTTTAAATATTATTGCAGGTTGATGAAGTTATAATACCCAGGATGTTTCAAAGAATACGCCTTATAAAGAAACAAAAAAGAAGGAATATGCACTTACGCTCATTAATGGCTTGAATACGCATTTGCATATGCACATATGCAAATGCATGATTATTCTAAGCCTACTTATGAGCCTCTGTGAGATAAACTGAGAGAGTTAGACAGCGAGAGATCCAGTATTATACACTGCACAACACACACACACGCAGACGGTATTGTTTGACCTGAAAAGGTCTAAGTCTGGTTTACGCTTAAATTAGTTAGTGATAAGTAGCCAGTATGTGCTTACGATTTACGAAATATATCACTTTCACATTGACAACTAACAAAGATATATTTGTCTTAATATCTGACATATTTTAAAGCCTTTTGAGGTAAAAAAAAAAAAAAAAAAAAAAATATTGGTTGACTGAAACAACGAAGAAATGGAATATTATATATATTTTCCATACACTGCATATCTACGTTACAATTACGAATGTATGAGCAACTTTTCTGAGACGTATCTGAGGTAAACGTCTGATATTAGTCAGTGTTACAACTGGGATGTTATAGATACAGAAGGGGGGCGAGTCATTACATAAGGTTACGTGTTGGTGATGTCTGTGTATTTATATCAGCCTTGTATGATCACTGAACTGACCATTTTTCATCATGTCATGAACCATCACTTTACAGCTTCTTCCTACTTCGTGTGTTCACCTATCATAAAAACATTTAAAATCAAAGCAAATTGTGTTACAACATTAAATGACTACTAAGCCTCTCCCCAACACTCTGCTACCCCCACTCCCATCCCTCCCAGCACACAGCTACTCCCACTACCCCGCACATCCCTCCCCTCCTTTACCCCCAGTACAGTTGCCAGATCAAATTATTTGCCGTTCCTGTTGCCTTCTACGCGGTGTCACACGCGGAAGCTTCTCCAACTGTACAAGCTGCTCTAGGTCATTAAGGATAGGCTTCTTCATCAGGTGGATTCTCACCATCCACTCACTCGATGTAGTGCTGCTCTCGGGTGTCTGCCCTTTCCTCTCCATCCTTCTTTCCTTCCATTCTCTTCTGTCTTTCTTTCCTTCATTCTTTCCTTGTCCTTCTGCCTACGGGTGACTTTACACTCTCTCTTCTGTCTTTCTTTCCTTCATTCTTTCCACTTCCTTCAGCCTGTGGGTGACTCTACACTGAGTGACAAGCCAAATGGTTTCCTGTGCACCAGGAAACCATTTACTACGCTGGGTGGTAACCATATAACCAAATTTTGGCGCCTGGTGGTTTAGTGGGTAATTACTGCGCTCCAATCGGATTGAGCCGATGAAGGTTTATATCCAAGGGATGGTTGGGGTTGATTGCTCATGTAATACCACTCAGGGATGAGTGAGGCTGATCACTCTCATCTTAAATGTCGGGACTAACTGCCTAGCCCCGGGCTCCTACGCTCTTCATGGGACAATGTAGGATTGGATGATGGATGGATGGATATATATATATATATATATATATATATATATATATATATATATATATATATTTATATATATATATATATTTTTTTTTATGCGAGGAAGAAGGAACCAAAGGCCATGAGAAAAACAAAATACAATAGAGAGCCAAATTCAAGATCCGATCATTTTGAGATGCCTGGACACACTGCGTTTGAAAGACTGGGGATCATAGGCAGCAGGAAATACAGACAGAGGGAGACAGTTCCAGAGCTGACCTGTTGCATAAATGAAAGACTGGGAGTAACGGTTAACTCTTGCATTAGAGAGTTGGACAGAAAAGGGATGAGAGGTTGCTGCCAGACGGGTGCTACGCGCCCGTCGTAGAGGTGGAGGAATGCAAGCAGACAGTTCAGAGGAGCAGTGACCATTAAAGTAGCGATAGAAAAGAGATAAAGATGCAACAGTGTGGCGAAGAGACAGAGGTTGAAGGGAGTCAGTAAGAGGAGGAGAGTTAATGAGACGAAAAGCCTTTGACTCCACCCTATTGAGAAGATCTGTATGTTTTTTTTTTTTTTTTTTTTTTATGTGACCGACTCTGGGCATAGGCTTCACAGCCTGCTTTCAAGGCCCAGTAGTCCTCCTACGTATCGCACACCTCTACATGTCACCACTTCGGCGCTAACACCCACCGTCCATACTGAATACATGCTAGGGCTGTCTCATACAGGACTGGTGTATTGGTATTAGCGGGGGTATTTTTACGACATGTCGGCGTGGGGAGCCTCCCCACACATGAGAGTTGTACTCCACACAGGGGCAGATAAAACCCCTGTATAGAGTCAACAATTGTGCAGGGGTAAAGAAAGAGTGGAGTCGGCTTAGCACACCCAATCTCTTGGAAGCAGATTTTACAAGAGATGTAATATGATCTTTCCAAGATAAGTCCCGAGTAAATGAAACCCCAGGCATGTTCAAGGATGATGCAGGATTAAGCTGAATATTATTAAACATTAGTGGGTATACCTGTGGAAGATTTTGTCGCGTTGATAGGTGTAAGAACTGAGTCTTATATGCATTAAAAACAACCATATTATTTTTACCCCAGTCAAAGATACGAGCCAAGTCAGACATGAGGTGTGCCATAGCCTCATCCCTTGTTTGTTGAAGTAACTGTTGAGATGGGCGTTGCGGGAACCGAATGGAAAGGTGAAGGGTGGAGTCATCAGCGCATGAGTGGATAGGGTTAGATGTACAGCTTAGAAGATCATTGATGAATAAAAGGAAGAGAGTTGGTGATAGGACAGAGCCCTGAGGAACACCACTGTTGATAGATCTAGGAGAAGAACGATGGCCGTCTACAACAGCGGCTATAGAACGACCAGAAAGGAAGCTAGCGATGAAGGCACAGAAAGAAGGATAGAAACCGTAGGAGGGCAGTTTGGAAATTAAAGATTTATGCCAGACTCGATCGAAAGCCTTTGAGATGTCAAGTGCAATGGCAAAGCTTTCGCCAAAGTCCCGAAAGGAGGATGTGTGTGTGTGTGTGTGTGTGTGTGTGTGTGTGTGTGTGTGTGTGTGTGTGTGTGTGTGTGTGTGTGTGTGTGTGTGTGTGTGTGTGTGTGTGTGTGAAGCCTCTGTGGTAGAGTGGTAAAGTGTGAGTTTCGTACACGGGAGAGCCAGGGTTTGCCCCCCGCCAGGGTAATAAACTTTGGGAGTGTTCACCCGGCCACGTATTGCATTGGCGGACACAAGGGGTGCTGTGGTTGAACCAGTGTCACCTACTAAAAAGTATGCTTACACCCAGTCGGCTTGTGCGTGCCAATTACACTTGGTTCACAGACTACACACACATCGAAAACCACTCCAACACTACAATTACACTTACAAGCACTTCTCACCCTACATACAATCTCTACCAGACAGCCTAAGCCACTTGGTAGAGATAAATTGGCTGTATCGTCCCGACTTCGGTCGGGATAGGCCGGTCCTGCAGTGGACACTCAAACGGCTGATGATGATGATGATGATGATACATGTGTGTGTGTGTGTGTGTGTGTGTGTGTGTGTGTGTGTGTGTGTGTGTGTGTGTGTGTGTGTGTGTGTGTGTGTGTGTGTGTGTGTGTGTGTGTACATATAGACAGAAGGATAGATATATATATAGATAATTATTACCAATCTTATTACAATAAGTTTAAAATAAGTTGCATGATACTGATAACTACTTCCTGCAAGGGCCAAATTGCCACTTTCCCCCAACTCAAAGTAACATTTGTTTCTATCGCTTCTTCAGTGGTCACTGCTCCTCTGAACTGTCTGCTTGCATCCCTCCACCTCTACGACGGGCGCGTAGCACCCGTCTAGGAACAAATTCTCATCACTTTTCTGTCCAACTCTTTAATGCAAGAGTTAAGCGTTACTCCCATTCCTTCATTTTTGCAACAGGCCAACTCTGGAACTGTCTCCCTTTGTCTATATTTCCTACTTCCTATGACCTCCAGTCTCTCAAACGCAGTGTGTCCAGGCATCTCGAAATGAACGAATGTTGAATTTGGCTCTCATTTTTTTTTTTCCTTGGAACGAACGGTCTGCGGGCTCCTGGCCTTTGGTTCCTTCTTCCTTGCATGGAAAATGTAGAGTTGTGTTATTTTAGGACACGCCGAATTAACGCGACGACTGTCATAGTTTTGATTCACTGGACAAAATGTACCGTTTGTACTGTCCATATTATACACATAGTTTCACTGTTGTTCAAGTGTCGTTTTTTTTTTTTTTTTTACTGCTGTTTCACTGAAATACCTTTACGCCCACTGACGTCGTTTCATCCATAATTTTAGCGGTTCCTCTTAAATTATGAGAAGGATTTGTGATATTTGCTAAGATTTTGGTCACAATCTTGGATAACTGGGGAGGCGGTGGCACAGTGGGTAGAGAGGTGCCCTGCAGTCCTAACGGACCCGGGTTCAAATCCCGCTATGGCAGGGAACAGTTTAAAGATTTGAATTTCATAAAATCAGACTTTACTGATCTACCAGAAGACACGCCGACATGTAAAAATACCCCCGTAATACCAGTACACCAGTCCAGAATGGGACAGCCCTAGCATGTATTCAATATGGACGGTGGGTGTTAGCGCCGAAGTGGTGACATGTAGAGGAGTGCGGTACGTAGAAGGACTACTGGGTCTTGAAAGCAGGCTGTGAAGCCTATGCCCAGAGTCGGTCACATAAAAAAAAAAAAAAAAAAGAACATTCAGAAATGGAAGGCATATGACGATTAGAATTGTAACAAATGAATGTGGTTTAGAGGAGGAAAAAATAAATAAATAAGAAGAGTGTTGGTCATTGTCAAAGAATGTCAGTGACATAAGACAACTGTGAGAATGTCGAAGATCTGGGTAACTTTCGATGAGGAACTATACAAATATTGAGAATATGATACAATCTAATGGGGAAAGTGCAATGGATTTGTTGCGGGAAACACACACACACACACACACACACACACACACACACACACACACACAGTCTCAGGGAGTCCCCATGTGTTAGTAATATTAACAGAGCTAGGATTGCATCTCTGATATAATCACATACATTTTTTTTTGCCCGTGCATATTGCCGTGTGCAGGTGTCACAGGCATTATGTTTGAGTGTAACCTGCGGACTGTAATACTGAGTCACCACACTACAGGGATGGGGTGATATAAGAGTTTAGCATTCAAATACGGGTACGGATACTTCAAATATGTAAAAATACGAATGCCGTGCAAAGAAATACCATGAATTCCAATGCGAACTCGAATACTTTATGAAAGTATTCATGAAAGCATTCATGAATATTCATTGTTAAAAATGAATTCTAAATATAGGTCAGCCTAGTACCGAACTAATGTCGATAGATGAAGCCGAGGGATCTGACTAGAATCTAGATGGAGATAGATATTGTAGGCGTATCGTAGTTTAATGGCTGCCCCTCCATCACCAGTGGAGTGTAACGCGGGCCGCTGCTAGTAAAATGGTGGGGCGTCGAGTAGAGTGAATAGGTTGCTCTCTCTCTGTCTCACTTTCCCTCTCTGTGTATTCTTTTATCGTAAGTGAGACGAGTTATAGTCAGAGTTTTATTATACGAAGTTATATAGAGATGTGATTGACAGCGTAACGTAACGTGACGGCGAACCTCTTAGCTGACCTTATCTCCTGCCCTCTGCCCTCGATCGTACTCTCTCTCTCTCTCTCTCTCTCTCTCTCTCTCTCTCTCTCTCTCTCTCTCTCTCTCTCTCTCTCTCTCTCTCCTACACCTGGTTTTGGGATTTATTTCCCCTTCTGACTTTCGGCTAAAGTGTGTAGGCGTATTTGTGTGTGTGTGTGTGTGTGTGTGTGTGCGTTCGTGTGTGTGTATGTAGGGTCTCGCTCACTTCCGTCACGTGACTGGCTACCTTCCATTAGGTCATCCATTGTTTGGATTACTTGAATGTCAGGCTACTGGGAAGTGTTCTTTATCTCTTCCTGAAGAACTTTGACATACCTACCTGCCAGTTACATATTGTACTAATGTTACATATTAACAACTGTTACATATGACAATTAATGCCTATACTAAAGTTATGCAATGGTAAATGACTTCATGACTGGTGCCAGTATTCAGTACCAGGATATCAAACACATCCTACAAACAACATTTGACATATTCGTGTGTCACCCTAGCAGGTTGGTTATAGCAGAAACACAACATAAGAGTTTAAAAGATATTTTTGAGTGATGCAATTTTTATGTAAAGCAAACTGGTGCAGCTGTTTCAAATTTCATGGTAATGTAACAAAGAAAAACTGGTGAAGGGAATCAGAAGAAGAGATTTTTGGGTAAGTTTATGAAATGGATGAAAACCACTATTTATCTCCCTCTATAGCCAGACGCCTTAATCGCATTCGGGATGGTCACAAACAAATCGCTTCCATGTCACCCTGTCTCCTGCCTTTCCGCTGTCCCCTCCCCCCAACAAAATATTGCATCCCCTTCCTCATATACCTCTCTACAACCTACTGAAAAATTAACAGATAACTGAAATTTTGTGAAATTGAAGTATTATTTTTGTGTATAAAATTAAAGCAATTACTTCATCACCCGTAGAATATACGGATACCACTGTGCCCCTGACATATGTCCATTATTCTTACTGAATACGAGGACTCTCCATAAAGAAACTGAACTTAAAAAAAAGAAAAACACAACGTAATCAGACTTGCCTCCTTCAAGATGCACTCCACTATCCATACAACGTTCTCAACTAATCTAAATATGGTATGCACAATCCTTTCATATAGACTTACCTTGAGACTCGTGAGACTTGGCCCCATCCTTATTGTGAGATGCATCTCTTTTCATCGGATGGTCCCTCTCACTTCTTTGCATGAACGTGTATACACCACTTTATTGAGGGAAATGAATTTTTTAAAACTCTGTCCCTAGGAAAAGGAGTTTAATATTATTGATCCTCTCCATATGCAGGAAAAAAGTTCAAGTCCTTGGCTGAAAGATAAGCAGTCCATTGCTTGAGAAATATTACTAGTTCAGCAGACGCTCCTTCAGATGCTGCAGTAGGTTAGAGGTAGTTCCATCTGAAGTTTAATTGTTTTTCCACAATATTATCAGCATGCTTTGATGGCACTGCATCTGTCTTGGGTAAAATGAATTGTTCGTACACCACTGATGTCTGCTTAGATGGGATCTTGCAATATCTGAATAGTTAACCTGTCACGTCCCGACCGATTTCGCACCTCCGATACCCCCAAATCCCGAGCTATTTTGGATTTTTTTTTTTTTTTGGCTAAAACCTCCGCTTTTGGTGAGAAACATCGAAAATTCATAGAGAAATCGTTCACCTGAGGTTTAAAGTACTCGATACAGGTAGCAGTACCTCCTTACCTTACTGGGTTTTCTAGCAGGCTGGCTCCAAAGAAAACGGGTTCTATGGGAGGGTAACTATTCCACACCACTCATAAACGGTATTTATTTATTTATTTGGTATGAATTTATATGTAGTATGAGAGTATATTGGTTTTCAAGCAGTAATATAGGCATTATAAGCATTGTTTCACTCACTAACTCATCAACATACCTTACCATTTTTGGTGACATTACCTGATCATCATTTCTGACTGTTTCTTCCTCTAATGCTATGTAAACTTTGTCCTCCACATTGTCATCGACTGGGGAATCACTCTGGCCCTGAATGTCTTTATTGGCCAGGTCACTGGTAACAGGTGAATTGCCGAGATAATGGTGTGCGGGGGGGGGGTTTGTGGTGTAAGGCATTGTCCCTGCCTGGCATCTTGTAGAGGAATGGAGGAAGATGTCCCTTGTATAAGTACCAAAAATCATGCACAAAAATTGAAAATTGTGCAAATTAGGAATCTTGCAATTCTGCAACATACCAATACGTCGTCAGGACTGGCAGTTACATAATGTTGCAACGTATCCATACGTCGACAGGATGCCTCGGGTTAAATAAAGTGATGTTACTCAGAAAGATGCCAGCAGTCAATCTCTGAGTTAAAATTATAGAACTTGGAGAAAGAATAAACGTTATATATTATAGTACGACTATCTATGCATGAGCAGAATCGACTCCTTACATAGTGACTATACCCACCTTCTTAATAAATGTTTTTTTTTTTTTTTAATCAATAGGATAGACAGCTTTCATCATTTTAACTTAAGCCATTGACATAATTTACTACTTGATGCTAAGATTCGTGCTCTATTTCTTGGTTCAACAATTTCGTTAGCTTACTCACAAATTCAAGCTCTTTCGTATAGATGGCAGAAGACAGAACCTCTCATTCAGTATTTACTAACATCTCACTCGTCATCACTCAGTACCGACGCGTCTTGGACACGTTTAGCAGTACCAGCTCAAACGTACTGGACATGTTGAACACCACCACCTTCATACAGTTCACATCACATTCCATATTACAGCAATGCTTGGTCAGCCCCCTTTTCATAGCACATTGTAATACCTCATAATAGGTTGAAAGTGAAGTTAGCAATCAAATTTATGGTTACTTCTGGCAGTAAGTAAGGACTCTTGTCAAATTTTCAGACGAATATGAATACTTTGCCCAAAAATTCGAAAATAAATGCAATTACTCTGATATCTAATAACAATAATTCTAACACGTATGTGAATAAACATAAATGCTGCATTAGAATGTATTCAAGTACGAATACTTAACATAAAAACTCCATCCCTTCTCCTCTTTCATGAGTAACGGGACAGTGGGCAATACATCCGAAACCCAGTGATGCGATATTCGTAGCCCAATGATCTGTTCAGAATATTATGGAAGAATTTCGTTATTATTCGACAATATAGTTGGTGGAAATTATTGTTCATGATTGTACTCATTAATAAAATTATGACCTGTGTGTATATACTGTGTTCCTTCTACATATGTGTTCTTATATTTATGTTAACGGCAGCACATTTGAGGAACATTGTGTCTTCATTGCCCCCACCCTACCCTTTATATTTATTTATTTTTTGCTGACACTGACGATTAGAGATCTATGTTTAAGTGAGTGTATATCAAGGTGTGCCTTTGTTAGGAAATATTTTGTTTGTGTGTATGTATTTATGTATGCCAGCATTCCACCACTTTTTTTATACATCAAGGTCTTGTCTCTGGTGCTTTTCACATTTACATAAAGAAAGAAGCTCTATGGTCAAAAGGGAATCGCATTTGCAAATCTGTGTCTGGTTTGATGCTGATGCTACCCTGATGGAGAACTGAGTGAGGCAGAAGGACCCTTCTGGAGAGACAGGGAGTGAGAGAGAAGGAGAGGGAGAAAAAAGATTGGGAGAGAGAGGAAGAGGAGACGGGCGGAAGGAAATAGGGCAAAGAGGAATGAGAGAGCCTGTTGTAGAGAAGGAGAGGGAATGTGGATATGTCTGTTGTGATGGAGGGAAAATGGGATTAACAGAGGCATATTCGTCAAACACTTAGAAAAAATATATTTTTTCAAAGATTAAAACCATTACTTTCTTTCTTTTTTTTAACAACTGCTCCTACCTTATGAAATTACTGGATTTTTATTTCTACGACATACTGATTAAGTTCGATAAGACCACGTCTGC
This sequence comes from Coenobita brevimanus, assembly GCF_032717465.1. Lineage (NCBI taxonomy): Eukaryota > Metazoa > Arthropoda > Malacostraca > Decapoda > Coenobitidae > Coenobita > Coenobita brevimanus. The sequence goes on from NC_137066.1 coordinate 9,861,569, forward strand.
TGAAGCTGGCTATTTTCCTTGTCAAAAATTGTTGTATAAAATTCCGCACAAAATACTTTGCAAACACTAAAGACGCCCTGTATTAGTCACATTCTGACTTAGTCAGCTGATAATTAACATACTTCACACAGAGTCGCAATATATGTGGAAGAACAAAAATGGATGGATGTTACTGGCAGAGCATCATAATGTTGAATGTTGGTTTCATTTAGCTTGTACACAAAAAAATGTTCACAAAATACTTGAGTTCCAAACTATTTGAATTTGTTTATGAAATGAATGTTGGAAACATATGGATTTACCTTCACAAAGGCTGGTGCTAAATATTTAGCGGTTGTTGTTAATCAACCCTAGTCTTTCCACTGACGCATCAACTGCAAACAGGCAACTGCCCCAGTACAGCCGCCCCGGACAGTGAATTGATGTTCCCATGTGGCTGACAGAGGTTTCTTACAGCATGTCACAGGGTACAATGAGGGGAATTAGTTCCCGCGAGGACGCCTCATTTGGGTCACTTTCCAGTTAACGAGAACACCAAAGTAGGCTCCACTTCACTTTCTAATTTGTTTGTATGGTTACCATCCAGTGTTATAAATATTTTCCTGGGTTACAGGAAACGGTTGGGCATGTCACTCAGTGCAGACCTAACGAAGATGGAAAGAAGACTTAAATAATGATAGGAAGGAAAGGGGAAACTAGTTAGAGAGGAGGGCAGGCACAAAACAGAGCGTGAATTGAGGACTATGTAGGCAGCACTACATCAAGTGAGAGGATAATGGTCACCACCACCAAGCATGAAAATCGCAGTGTTATGAAAAATTATCAGCTTAACAAAATGGTAGAAAAGAATTAAATGATCTGAAACCTAGTGACCAGTGTGCAGAGGCTGCTAAGAAAGCAACTAATTTAACTTGATTCTTTATTAGAGCATTTGAATATAAATCAGATGATAGCATCCTATTCCTGTACAGTGCCCTAGTGTACCTATACAGTACTTGGAGTATCGTGTTTAGTTCTGGTCAACCTTAATACCAGAAAATGGGGTGGGGGAGCTGAAGTGGCTCAGTAGAGTATAGGAAAGAATAAGAAAAATGATACTTGTACTGAGAATATACCCTAAAAGAAAAGTCTAAAGGAACTGTATCTGCTTCCCTTTGTGATGGCCCGAATGCATAAAAAAGCTTAAGCCAGAGTTGGAGCTTGAGTCGGTCTTAAGGGCCGTACTATAAACACTAAACTTCAGTATTGCCGAATGTGAGTGTCTGACGTTCCCGTGTTTCGTACCATAAATATACTTGCTGTTCACGCCAAACGTTCGTCTGCTGGTTATGGCGTAAAATAGTACTGGAATGTGACAGAAGATAAATGCCACAAGCAGAGCTGGGTACTAAATACACTGAATGTATTTAAATACTGAATACTAAATACATGGGAGAAATGTATTTAAATACTAAATACTAAATACATTTTATGAATTTAAATACTAAATACATTAATTGTATTTAAATACATTTGTAAATACATTTTAAATACATACAAATTTTAACATACAGTATGTATTCAGTAATTGGTATTTAGTAGATGGTAGGAGGATGTATACAGTATAATTTTGAATGGTGAGTTGCTTGAGGAGGTAGTGTGTTTTTAAGTATTTAGGGTCACATGTTACTGTGGATGGAGGAATGGATGCAAAAGTGAAGTTTAGAATGAATGAAGTAGGAAAGGTGCTGGGAGGAATGAAAAAATTGTTTAGATGTCGTTGACTTAGAATGGACGTAAAGAGAAGGTTGAATGAGGGTGTTATGGTACCGACTGCGTTATATGGGACTGAAACATGGAATATGGGTGTAGCAGAGAGGAAAAGTTTGAATGTAATGAAGATAAGGTGTCTGAGGCGAATGTGTGAAGTGATGCGTATGGATCAAGTGAGAAATGATGAAGTGTGAAGGAGAGCTGGAGTTGTGTGGGAGATGGTTGATCGAGTTCAGCAGAGGGTGTTGCGATGTTTTGGGCTCATGGAGAGAATGGATGATGGGCGATTGGTGAAAAATATAACTGGACCCTATGTGAGAGGTGTAAGGCTGAGAGGAAGACGACGAATAGAATGGATGGACAGTGTGAAGAGAGCGTTGGATGTGAGAGGGATGTCCGTTGAGCAAGGAAGAGTGGCTGAGCGTGATAGAAATGATCGGAGAGAAATTGTGAAAGAATAAATGATGACGCAGCCCTGAGGGAGTATTCTCCCGCATTTGGTTTGATCAACTGATCAGATCAGATGCGGGTAAGGGGATGAGACCATTATGAAGTGGCAGGGGTAAACCAGCTCTGCTGTCGGGCCTTGCTGCGGATGTCAATGATTGCATTGCACAGTTGACCCTCGTGCAGTGTGGTGCAGTGAGGATCTGTCCCTTCTCCCCTTGGGGCTAAGATGTGAATGAATGTATGTGTATGGATGAGTAAATTGGGAGTGTGTCGTCCTGTCATGGCTAGCTCCCTCTTTTGGGGGAAAGCAGCCTAGGTATATAGATAGACAGATTCAGTAATTCATGATTAACTATATAAAATGCTTGATAAAGGAAAATTATATATTTCTGATTATATATTTCCCTTTCTAGAACAAAGCAAAAACTAAAGAACTTGGAGCTTATAATGTACATCCAGTGAAATATTACACTCATTATATCATTGCATATTGAGTAACATAACTAACAGTTAATGAGTAGATGAGACATAAGCGTAAATATAAGACAAACATAAGACATCATACGAATTCTCATTTACTGTATTTTACTGTTGCTGCCCATCAACACCAATGTTTCAAAAGTTTCCTCTGAAAAAGTTTCTTTGAGGAGTCAGAGTGGTTTCCGCATGTGAGAATAGTCGCTCAACCGGTGCCGAAGATGGTACCGGGTATGTCGTGTTATAGCGGAGGAACAGTCTTTATGAGAGGATGTTTTCCCAAACTGTTGACTGTTCGATCGGATTCTTGTACAAGTGCCAATACTTCCATGTCTGCGGATGGTGCAATAAAGGAACATTTGCAAGCTTAAAATGCCATAATTAAGAGAACAACAGTAAAAAATATAGTTTGTTATTCACACCGATAATATGCCAGAAATATAGCCGGTCGGTACGTGGCATATGGAATAGATATTTTCATGCCAACCGCTCCCGAATAGGGCTAAACTGGCATAATTATGCCAGACCTGGCAACCCTGACTGATGAACTGAACTCGTGACTCACACCGTGTTCACTGTTCAGGGTTGCCAGATAGGTGGACGGGTTTATGGCCACATTAACTGGTAATAAACTATTTACATTTTTGTATTTTGAGGATTTATGTATATTGTATATAAATACTCATTAAGATATTTAAATACTATATTTATATACATGAAAACCAATGTATTTATAAATACAGTTCTAAATACACAAATGTATTTAAATACGTATTTAAATACAAACTTATTTAAATACTGTCCAGCTCTGAACGTGATCAGTAACATCATCGCTATCGCCATCGCTTTCAATCATCATAATCATTCTCATCATCCATATTGGTAAGATCAATGTCACCCACCCGTTGAACACCATCTCGTGTTTTTGTAGATTATTATTGCTAGTACACCAAACAATTTTGTTCGGCTCAGTCGATCACCCCGCAGAAAACCGGTAAAAAAGTATATTACATCCCACTCCTTCCTTTCGGTTAAGTCTGTTCTAACTTGAGTAAGCCTTTATGAACACATGAAGTATTTATTTAATTATTGTTATTATTCACAAAATTATTTCGTTTAGCAACGGGGAATTGCAGTAGACAAGTGTTTGTACACAATCTCGATTTCCCATTGTGCCTCTAAGAATACCCTCAAGTTAATAAAGTGGTTTGAATGTCGTCTGAATAAAACACTCAGGTGCATCCGTGGCAGTGGAACTGAAAAAATCACGTGCAGGTACCTAACACATAATAGATAATACGTCCTCATGATGACGTGGCTAATTACACATTTCTGATATTTACCGCCTTCCCCATCAACTTGGTGCACAACAGAAGCCTGTCAACATCGCCACTCACCCTCAACTTCGTCCATCCCAGCCCAGCCAAATTACAGTCACATGTCACTGACTTTTGCTGCTGATGTAGCCAGCAGTAAATAAATATGTCATCGTACTGCTGTAAATCGCATTTTTCGTGTCACAGTCCCGACCGAAAACTCGGCTCACATCAGTTAAATTTATGTCAACGTCACCAGTAAACAAGGGCAAGAGATAAACATCGTAGTGGATGAGGTGGCTGATGAACTGAGACAATGAGAGAGAGAGAGAGAGAGAGAGAGAGAGAGAGAGAGAGAGAGAGAGAGAACTCTATGCAATATTTATCAACGCCAATAAAGTGATGAGATAAAGGTCAAATTGTGAAAATTTTTCTCAGAAGTATTCGAGAGATTTACATGGCGACAATTTATCATGGAAAAAATAAACTGATGGGTTAGTTATGACCATATGAATTTTGTACTGAAGGTAAAAAATTAACAAAAGAGTGGCAGTGTCCACAACAGAAATTACTCAATGAACACTTGTAATGAACACGTGTACTTGGGGACAAAAGCTCTCATGATACTGCAACTCTTCTCTTTTCTAAGCTGAGAGAGGCTTGATATGTCTCTTGGTGTGTAAATACAGCTCTTTGATATAATGCGTCAGGGAGGAATGTGACGGACATTCCCTAATACTGAAGGAGACGCAGTACAACTGTAGACCAGCTATTGCCATTGACTATACACTCGCGAGTGTAGATCCTGCCAACCCTCTCTTCCAACCCCTGGCTGGAGGAAGTCGTAGTCAGGGATCAACACAGAATACATGGTTTTCGTTGTTCTTCGCTTTATTCAGACAATATCGTTAAGTTCATGGAAACTCACCTCAGAAAGAAAAAAAATATTCTAAAAACTTTCTGAAACGACTTTTTCGCCACAATTTTACTTTTTATTTATTTATTTTTTCAGCTAACACCAGACGACTTTATCAATCTCAGAGAAACCTATAATAGTAATTATCACATTATTCTGGTTATTCTATTTAACTTCTTGACTTACCCTTGAAATGGAATGACTTTTTCTTTCTTCATCTCTTCCTGTCATTATCCACCTTTTATGTAATCACTGAACCGTTTAGATCAATCCGGTCGGAACTCATAATGCTGCTCAGGAACGATTAACTTGTAATTATTGCCCTAAGTGTCTGATATAGGTAGCCCAGTTCCGGGCACCTACACTCCTGATAGGGCAATTGATGACTGGATGATACAATTCTTGCTATCTTCAGACGATTTATTCAGGTCATGGCAGCCTTCTTGTAGCAAAATGGGTAATGAAATCTGTGTCCACTTTTTTCACAGCCAGACGACTCTTCTACTCTAAATTAAACCCTCCTTAGTAAGAATGATATATTGATTACCGCATCGTACTTACAACAGCTTCGGTAAATATTAGATATACTTTTTTGTTGGTTTTATGCAGATCTTATGGATCGTTCATAAAGTTCCCACCCACTTGAGAATTTGCAAATGGACTTTTTTCATTACTTGGGATTACAGAACCGATCTGAAAAGAAAAAAAAACATACTTTTGGATTCCTGGCGCAACTCTGGACATTCGATCGACGAAGACACTTTCTTATAAATGAAATCAGGCTTAAAATAATAATAAAGATCTCCACAAAAGGTCCTACCCCTGAAACGGATGCTTTTCATTTTATTTTGGGGTTCGATTCTGGGCATGAAGTTGATAGTCCATTCTCTGAAGCCCAGGAGTCCTACTACGTTGCACACTCCTTCACTTGCCACCAAATCGGCACTAATCTCCATCGTCTACATGCAATGCATGCGAGGGCTGTCTCTTTCAGGACATTTATGATGGTATTCGCGGTGTTTTTATAACATGCCCGTGGACCTTGTGTATAATGAGAAAAGTCTGCATTAACGAAATTCAGATTGCCATATAATTCCCGACCAAGTATAGTGACCAGATTAACGTCATTTCGGACAGCAGACGACTTCTCAAAGCACTCGGCATAGGGACATGTGATATGATTTTGCTTTCGTTAGATAACTATTTCATACACATAGTAAGCAAGGGAGGACTGCGGTAACCATAAGTCAGTAACCTTTCTGAAATATTAATCCTAGGTAAGGCTCGAAAAAAAAAACGAAGCGAGAGAAAACGATAAAGGGAAAGGGAAAGAAATAACAGAAATGGTAAAGAGGGAGATATGGAAACAGGAGAAATGGTAGCTGATGTAAAGAAACGAGAGAAATGGTACAGAAGGGGGTAAATATAGAGATAAAAAATATAGAGGGAGGTAAGGAAACAGGAGAAAAGGTATAGAGCAAGATAACGAAAGAGGGAAAAGATAGGGAGGGAGATAAGGAAACAAAGTAATAGGCAGAGAGAGGGAGAGAGAAGTGAGGATACATGTGAAAAAGATAAGAAAGTAGGTAAGAAAACAGGAGAAAAGATATTGAGCGAGGTTAGGAAAAGGTGAAAACAGGGAGAGGGGGAAACAGGAAGAAAAAATATAGTGCGAGGTTAACGAAACACGAAAAAAAAAAAATAGGGAGGAAGGTATGGAAACAGAAGAAAAGGTATGCAAGGAGGTAAGGAAACAGGAAAAAAGGTTGAGCGTTATGTATGAAAAGGTAGAGAGAGGGAGGTACGAAAACGGGAAAAAATGCACACAGGCAGGGAAGGAAAAGGGAGGAAAAGAAGAAGGTGCAGAAGAGTATGGAAAGTAAAGTAAGAGAAGGAGGGATCATGTTACATATGAGTGAAGCAACAAGGAGTGACGAGCAGCTGAAAGGGAGTAGGTAGTTTTGATGATGAAGTCGGAGATAGAGTGAGTGTGAGGGAGAGATTACGAGTGAGTGGGAGAGAATCAAAGTGGGCTTAAAAACCGAAGAAACAGCAGCGAGAGTGACCAAGATAGTGAGTCCCACAGTTAGTCAGAGTAAATGTGAGAGTGTGATGGACATGGTGTGTGCCTGTGTGTGTGTTTTTGTGTGTGCTTATGTGTGTGTAATTCACCGGGTCGGTCAGGATCACTTGATGGTCGTGATCGTCGTCAGCTTTTACCCTCCCGGAAGGGAGCTGAGAGCTCATATAGTCCGATCTAAGGGCAAGGCTGTGACCTTCACACACGCACACACCTGTCCCCTTGCTCAAGGGGGACAGTAACCACCCACTTCGTCAGTGAAACTTTTCGCAACCTGAGCGAGGCGCGAACTCCCGCCTACTAGATGGCAAGCGAGAACGCTTGTGTGTGTGTGTGTGTGTGTGTGTGTGTGTGTGTGTGTGTGTGTGTGTGTGTGTGTGTGTGTGTGTGTGTGTGTGTGTGTGTGTGTGTGAGAGAGAGAGAAAGAGAGAGAGAGAGAGAGGTAAAATTACAGGTGTGAAAAAAGGAAAGAAAGAAACCACATATATTCCGAGGCAAAAAGTCTGATATCAGAATAAAAATAGTTTGCTCAGGTCATCCAGCCGGAGATGGATATTTACGGGGTGAAGATTTTTACTCTTGCAAATTTGCTTCCCAGTCTTGGGATGGAAATTTCTGGTGAACCTAGTCAGTTTGTAGTAACAGCGACAACAATAACAACAACAGTAATACCATCACCACCACCAGCGATAAAAATATCATCCACAAAAAGAACACAACTATGACCATCACAACTCCACGACCCAGAACAACAACAACAATAAAAACAAATATAACATCAACACCACCACCATCATCATCACCACCATCACTACCATAAACAACAACAGCAACAGTAACAACAGTACCACCACCGCCAACAGCAACAGTAACATCGACAAACACATCACCAACAACAATATCATTATCGCCACCACTATCAACAACATCAATAACAACAGCAACAGCAAAACACTTCCATTACCACCACCAGCACCACCTCTAACATCAACAAAAATTACAAGAACAACGGCAGCAACAATAACAGCACCACTACCAACAGAATGAAAACAACAAGGAAAACAGTAAAATCAATAACAATATCACCATCACTGCACATCACCTTCATTACCACCACCACCCCATCACCACCACCTCCTCCATCAGTAACAAGTGACGAAAACAACAACAACAGCAATAACAGAAACACAACCGACAACAAAAACAACAATAACAGTAAAATCAAATGCAATATCACCGTCACCATCACCACACATCACCACCACTACAGACAGCAACTACCACAGTAACAACGAAATCATCAGCAATAATACCACCGTCACTCCACAGCGCCATCCATAATCCCAACAGCAACAACATTCAAACATCTGTACTTCCTTCATACCAGCCTCACTCCTCATTTACGTTAGTACTACCTAGACGTTGTCCTTTGAACATTCTCGCTCCAAAGTTGACCACTTCTTTCTATGATGGTCTTAATAATGTCGCAGGGATGGCTATAATTAACTTAATTTGTTATAACGTTGAACAAAGAGCTCGTAAAACTTTCTCTGAAAGTGTTGATTTGGCAGGAGAAAAAAAAATCACGCGTATCTAGGACACGTGATAGACTACGTAAGGCCTCGTTTTTAGCCAGTGAAGATAATTAAAACACACACACACACACACATTTTATATATATATATATATATATATATATATATGTGTGTGTGTGTGTGTGTGTGTGTGTGTGTGTGTGTGTGTGTGTGTGTGTGTATACAGGGTGTCCCGGGAGGAAAGGGCATAACTTTGGGAAATGATAGATGAGGGAATTCTATGAAAATTTTTTTTTTTTTTTTAATAGCAGAATATAAGAAAACCAAAATCATGATTTAAAAAATTAATCCATACAGCAGCTTACAGGTGTCCTCCATTCATAAAAAATCAGTAACAGTTGGATCTGAACAGCCATACTTTGAAGTTTGGGTGGAAACCACTCTGGGAAAGGGAGTTCCAAAGAGTTGCAGTTCGGGGAATAAAAGAATCCTGATAGGAAGAAGTTCTGCAATATGTCAGTGTGACAGTTCTGTCATAAGCACTACCAGTTGAATGTTAGACTAACAAGCCGATCGGCGATATGGCCAGCTCCAAATGGGCCTATCGAAAATTTGCTGCTGCTGTTCAACCTGTACACACAAAGAAGGACCCTTATCTGGTTACAGTCTAAGAATACCATCTCTCACCTCTCTCTGGACACAAACTAAAGTACCCAGAGAAGAGAAATAACTCAATACTTGCTTAAACACAAACATAAAAAATGTGAAAAAGATCATATATATATATATATATATATATATATATATATATATATATATATATATATATATATATATATATATATATATATATATATATATATATATATATATATATATATATATATATATATATATATATATATATATATATATATATATATATATATATATAAACGTTTCGAAGACACAATCTCCATCATCAGTGGATCTAAAAGTTTAAAAGACAACAATCATCATTCAATGTCAGGAGAAATAAAAACCTGTGTACAAAACATAGACTTGCATAAAAAAGAAAAAAGAGGGAAGCAATATAAAAATGGGGTAAAGCATAACACTACCATGTTTAATCCTTGCAAAATCTGAAGATCAGGACAAGGCTAACTATGCTAAACATATATATTCAAAAATGAAATAAAAGAAGTAGGAGACAACATGAATGCTTAAGAAAGCTACCTATAGTGCTCTTGTTTGTTAAGATTATCTTAAAATTAATTTGTGGATAACAATCACGGAGAAGTTTGTTTAGTGTTTTCCTAATTTCGTAACTTAATGAACCTAAGTATGGGATGTTGATATACAAACACTCCTTATCTACAGTGTGAACAGGGCTGATTGAGGAGAACTTTGAATTTAAAAACCTGCTTAATAGTTTCTCGAAAACACTGATGGGGTACTTATTATTGGCAAAATAGGTTCTTAAGAAACAAATTTCGGAGTGGAAATTAAGCCAAGAGGAGCAACAATTGTACGCTCTGTTGAACAACGTTGTAATACTGTTGATCTTAAAACCGTATGGGATGTAACTGAGGAAGTTTGTGCCTAGGCCAGTGAAAGTAGGTTTCCGGTAAACACTCGTGGATAAATGAGAGGGGTGGTTGTTAACTAGAATGTCCAGGAACGGAAGGCGTTTATCTTTTTCAGCTTCATGAGTGAATTTTATGTTAGGATGTTGGGAGTTTATATAATCCTTAAACTTATGAATATCAGCAGGGTTTTTAAATATAACGAAAGTATCGTCCATGTATCTTCGGTAAAAGATGGGTTTAAAATCAATGGGACAATTATTAAGCCAAATTTGTTCATGGTGGCAAAGAAAAGCATTAGCATATGAAGGACCCAGTGGTGACCCCATCGCCACTCCATCTTTTTGAGTAAAAAGTTTTCCATTAAATGTAAACAGGGATTGGTGGGTTGCTATCTCCAACATGTTGGAAAATGATTTTCTGTCCAAGCCAACTGAAGTAAGAGTAGAAATACTGGTGTTATCTGTGATGAGCCGAGTGGTTTCATGCAAGGGAACATTCGTGAAAAGGGATTCTACATCAAAGCTAGCCAGGGTGACAGGGTGATCAAATCTCAGAGAAGTGACTTCCTTGACAAACTCTGCAGAATTATGAACCGTATATTTATTAGTACATAAGGAACTGATCAGGGGAACCAAAAATTTTGCTGTGTTATAACTGAAGGTACCAATAGATGAAATGATGGGTCTTAAAGGCGTGTTAGGTTTATTCTTCTATCAGAGAGCACTCTCACCTTTCTGATCACCCTTTCTGTTCTGCAGATTTTCGGATACTAACTTCATGTCAGTCTTATTCTGATCTCATCACTGCCGAATCCATCCTGATTCATAGAATGCGACCCAGTCTCAATAACTCGACTAGGCGCTACTCAACTATTCACGCAGTAACAACTTTTAACAGGTTAACTCCTACTTCTTTTATTTCATTTTTGAATATATATGTTTAGCATAGTTAGCCTTGTCCTGATCTTCAGATTTTGCAAGGATTAAACATGGTAGTGTTATGCTTTACCCCATTTTTATATTGCTTCCCTCTTTTTTCTTTTTTATGCAAGTCTATGTTTTGTACACAGGTTTTTATTTCTCCTGACATTGAATGATGATTGTTATATATATATATATATATATATATATATATATATATATATATATATATATATATATATATATATATATATATATATATATATATTTATATATATATATATATATATATATATATATATATATATATATATATATATATATATATATATATATATATTATGAAGCCTCCCATAGTATGTACTGATTTTGTTCGTAATACACATACCTAGTAATTTCAAACCATTTCAGCACCACTGAAAATTTTGGGGAGTGAAAACGTGGATATTTCTTACGCAATGTTCTTTCGCTTCTCTGCTTATTTTTCACCAGTGTGTACGCATTTCACCCAGCGGATGCCTAGAGTATATTGATGGGTATCTACCTACCAAGTTTCATGCCTTTACGACAAATTGTCTGGCCTGCGGCACTCTTTTGAATTTTTTTGACAAGCTGCATTTGGCACGTGTCACGTGCCACGTGCATTGCCTGGGTGTGATGAAACCTGTCAAAATTAAATCTTAAAGAATTGGGCTATCATATGGTGCTAACCACGCACGACCGGCCCTGTGGTTGCTGAGATATAAGCTTCTCAAAAGTGTTACGATCTGGCCGGGTAGGGCCTCCCATGTGTGAGAAAATACCACTACTTGACAAGAGACTCGCGAGGCTTCGCTCTTGCTCGTAAAGAGAGAAAGGGGGAGGGGGGAGGGAGGTTTATATCTACATTCTCACGTTTAGTACTTCATTGACTCAACTGCAAGATGACTATATTCATCAGAAAATGGTGCTAGTTATGGCTCTGCTGGTGTTTGTAGCTGTGATGATGATCGCGGTGGTGGTGGTAGCTGTGATGGTGGTGGTAGCTTTCATGGTAGTGGTGATGGTGGTCACTGTGATATTGGTGGTGGTGGTGGTGGCGGTAGCTGTGACAATAATGGTGATGGTGGTGGTGGTAGTGTTGGTGTTAGCTGTGATGGTGGTGGTGGTGGTGTTGGTGTTAGCTGTGATGGTGGTGATGGTAGTGTTGGTGTTAGCTGTGATGGTGGTGATGGTAGTGTTGGTGTTAGCTGTGATGGTGGTGGTGGTAGTGTTGGTGTTAGCTGTGATGGTGGTGGTGGTGGTAGTGTTGGTGTTAGCTGTGATGATGGTGGTGGTAGTGTTGGTGTTAGCTGTGATGGCGGTGGTGTTAGCTGTTTGGAAATGGCTCTGATTTGGACAACTGGTGAGCAACCACATATTGGTGCAACCACATATTGGTAGTGCCCGTAGCATAAACACCACCCACCGCCACCACCATACATGACAATCCCAACCGCTGCTCTTCATACACTCCAGCCATTTTTGTTCTGATTTGTTGCATATCATAACAATAACTGACTCTACTACTCTACTACCAACTGAACTATCGTGTCCACCACCTGAAAGACTTGCATCGACACATCCCCCAAACTATTTCATTGACAGGTGTCATTAATGACACAGATCTCAATACGAATAATATAAAGAGACCAATACTGATCTTATTTGATCACAGTCGTATCTCACAAGGGAGAAAAAAAAATACTGATTGGGCTAATTTTTTACTAGACATGAATGGAATCGACCTTCACTGAACTAACACGACCTGATGCGCCTGGAATAACCTATAAGGAAAGATAATCATCATGAATAGATTTACTCTGATTTGAACATGACTGGGAAAACAATGACGTGACTAAAATGGATTGAGCAGACTCTAATGAATGTGTTTACAAACGTTGAGAGAGAGAGAGAGAGAGTAAATCGTCTGATGCCAGCAGGAACTAAATAAATGACGCATCATTGGGGTGGAGGGGTTAGTGAAAGTAGAAATCATTAATTCAAGCTGTTTTCAACAAGGCATCATACAATGTAATCCAATAAAATGAACGGAAATTGCAATGATCTGAAATGTGAGCTGACACTAGTATGAAAAAAAAAAGTATGTTAGGCCATTATATAACCTAAAGCATGATGTGGAAAACGGTGTTGAAACATTAGTATAACAGACACCTTAATGTGTTACCGCCTAAGTAGCGGGAAGGATATGCTTTTGTTCAGATGGACTACGTTCTGTCTGTGCTTCTCTGTGTTTATGCCTGTCTGTCAGTTCAGTACGGTATCTAACTTCTGAAAACTTTGGCCAATAATGCTTATTTTTAGTGGCTTCGTTGTTACTGATTACATTTAGGTTAAATTCATATATGGAAATCGCACATGGAAGGTCAAAAAAAAAGTTTTCTTCCCACATCTTGAAGAGATTCTAGTTTGATTCTGCTTCGCCTCCTATTAGATACTCTGTATTTGGTGCTGAAACGCTGACAAGTAAACAGTATTATTTTGTGACTGATTCTTAATAACAAGTGTCTCCCTAAAATAATTTAAAATTACTTTTAAGGTTACCTATTTTTTTTTTTCCAAAGAAGCTTTAGTCTGAAGACTCGTGACAGAATAAACGCTATAATGACGACATATTCACGTGTATCATGATGAAAACAGTGCTGTATGGTTCGGCGTGAAAATGGTGACAGAATAAAGTGGAGGTAGCTGTGACATTTGTAATTTTTCACTGTATGACTTAGGTCTACTGTATTCGTTTGTCACACTCTATGGTAATGCTTCGGAAACATACATTCAGAACAAATGCTCCATCTCTGTTCACTGTGCAAAAAATGTTACAGCAAGTTACGATGGACTTCTGAGTGAGGTCTATATATACTTCATCGCGGCATAGTTGGTATACCTTGTTGCGAGGTCTGTCTCTACGGTATATAGAACTCGCCTATACGGTGCTTGCCATTCAGAACCCCATAAGGATAATAATATTGATCGTGGCATTCTATAATGCTAAAGCTGTTCCAAGACTTATTTGACGGATTCACGTGTGTAAGTATAATGTATATATTTGAAGTAATTGCTGAACTACTTCACTACTTCCAGACTTTTTTTTTTTTTTCATACAAATTGACGACAGAAAAGATTTAATGCAAAATATTTCACTTATCTTGGAGTCATTCTATTGTTACTCTCTTTCTCCCTCCCCACAATGCCTTACCGTGATGATGTGGTGGCCCGGGGGATGCAAAGGAGTATCCGGGACTAGAGGAGGGGGAGGGGGATCCACTTGATGAAAATTCTCTGCCTAGAACTTTAAGGAAACGAGGAGAATGGGTGAATAATTTAAAGTAACAGAGAAGAACAAGGGAAGATGCGTCTCCAGGATTGAAGAAGGAGGGTGTTCACTATAGGTACACATCCTCAGTCCATAATACCTAGAGGGACGGAATGGAGTGGGAAAAAATGAAAACAGCAAGAAAAGAGAAATTGTCCTATGATGCTGCATGGCCATTTAATAATTTTCCCAGTTTAATATCTGGAATGATCCGTCAGAAAGTACTATGAGGATCGCAGGTTCGTGGACAATTTCCTGCCAGCAATGTGTCCAACTTTCTGTAGTTATCAGTCTCTCTGAATGTCACACAATATCTGTCGTCATACTGATTTGTTTTGTGCTTCATACTGCTATCACATAAATGTTCTTCATCTAATACTTTCTATTGTCACAGCCAGAAGAGAACCGTCAGCAAACTTGATAATACTGTACACTGAAAAGCAGTAATCGATGTCCTATCTAAACAGCGAAAGCCACATTGTCCTTTAACTTCAAGCCTTTGGGGTAAGTATTAGGCGTATGTCATTTGGCTTACATTAGGTGTATGGCCTACCAGTTAAGGAGGGAAGGGGTCGAGGAGAATGGGGTGCGAGGGGAGGGATGCCAGGCGACCCCGTTTTCAGAAAAGTCTCAGAGTCTTCCTATTTTCACAGGGCCGTCACGTTCTTCCTGGGAGACCTGGCTGTCTGCTCACATTAATATCAGTTTCCTCCCAGGGTTGGCGGGTTCTGGCCAGTGTTCACTCCCCTCACTCTTTATAATATCTACACCATATTTACAGACTTAACACCCAAACTCCCTTTCATGCCGTAACATTTATTCCATATAATATTTCTGCACCAAAATCTCTTACTTAACAATTACAGTTAATTTATACCGCACTTTATTTCTTTTTCACACAATTTGTGGTCTGTGTACCCGTAGTATTTTCCACAAGTAACATCCGTTGTATATAATTTTACTAGAAAAAATCATTTACATCGGCTTTCTAGACGACCCTGTAGGGGGAAAGGTTTTACCCTAAGACACATACAATAGTCTGGCGTTGTAGCTACCCTATAATACAAAATTGTAAAGTCTGCAAGTAATTCGTACCATTTTCTTCTGACTGGGAGGCTCTCAGGCAGCTTCCACGGTCAAGAGCAATCAAAGTGTGCCTTGAGCATAAAAGTATACATTCATCTCTTATTTTGTTACTAATGCATTATAACTGAAAAAAAAAAAAAAAAAAAAGTTTAATCACTTCTGTTCTAATGCTGTTCACAACAAGGAGGAGACGAACAGAAGGTACCGGTGCCAATCCAATCCTGATTCTCATCTCTTTTAGATGTCTGCCTGTATTCAAGTTAAGTCTGTCCTTCATTCAACTAAGAACCATGTACTAAATGCCCTAAACTCGCGATCCATACTTTTCCCATTTTTTATGGCTCCTTGTGAAAAAACTTTTTAACAACTTTACTTCATCCTTATTCCTTTCTATTTTCCGCTCTAGCGGCTCCGAAACTACTTTCTTTACTGAGAAGGTAGAAACCTTTGTCCAGACATTATTATCCAATTCCACCTTAGACGATATCAGTGATATTCCTCCAAATCTTATTACGCCGCCGACGTGCTCATGACTGACATTATATTTTCTTGAACTGATGTATTTTCTGCCCTAAAATATAAGGTGTATGGGCCTGACGGGGACCCTTCTGTAGTTCTCAAAAACTGTGCTTTCGTGCTTACACCCTGTCTAGGTAAACTGTTTCGCCTTTGTCAACATGAATCTTATCTTCTTGTTGGAAATTTCCTCTCATTCAGCCTGCCCTAAAGCTAGGTGGTTCTCCCACCCTCAAACTATCGACAATTACTTTAGCACCGTGTACTTCTTATGATTTAGAGTAGTTTCTTAGCAAAAATATAACTCTTAGCAGTTCGAATCCAAGAGGCAACAGAAAGCTTTTCTATTATTTAAGCACTGGCATGGGAGCAGCGTGATCCCCTACGACTACAGTGATTTGGAAAATAGTAGCCTAACCTGGGACATTCTTTCACTCTTCCACAGGTCGATAGGCATAAAGATTGACTGTTACTGTTACCATTTTCACCTGTTCGAGCTTCTTCAGGAATAGCCTAAAATTTACAGCATGCACGCCGTAAAAAATGCAAGAGAGAGGGGTGACAATAATTGTTAGAAAATACAGAAAAGCTACACAGGATGCCCGTCAGATAAAAGATGTGCCAAGAGCTTGGCATACAAAATATATTGTCTTTATTACAGCTGTTACTCGTTGTAATGCACACAGCATACAAACAATAATGCCTCTCTGCATTACTCTCATATCTGATGATATTTAGATTCCTTCCAGTTTATTCCATAATTAGTATCCAAGATATGTATGACAATAGCGCTTGTAAGCCATAGTTTGTGATCACAGCTGGCTGGAGTGAAGTGGTAGCCCGAGTTTCACACACACACACACACAAAAAAAAAACACCTGCTGTCCTCTGTAATAGTAGTAGTTCAAAGCTTTGCCAGACTGCACGAGGAACAGTTTGTGATGGCTCTTTATAATGTTACATTCTTAAATTTATTCAAACTTCCAATGTGTATCATCGGTCTGTGCGCTGTGCCACCCTGGCAACATCATCCCTTCAGCCTGGGGTGGGATACAGGGTGAGCAGAAGGATACAGGGTGAGCAGAAACTATGGCTTGCGTGTATACACCAGTCTTCCGTTAAGTTACAGATAATATGTTTATTTCATTAATGACTGTTCCTGTTCTCGCAGCTACCATCCCTGTTATGTCCATATATTGTAAACCTTATGAGTAACTGCTCTGTTACGTATTAATTTTTCTATCACCCAAACCATTGCCTTGGGGAACATTATGATGTTGGCTTCTGTATGATTAATGTAGCCTCCAGCCAATTTCCTAAAGTAACAAACACCTATTATTTGACCTCGCATATACATATCTATATCTATCTATCTATCTATCTATCTATATATATATATATATATATATATATATATATATATATATATATATATATATATATATATATATATATATATATAATATATATAATATATATAATGTGTGTGTGTGTGTGTAGAAACTTCACTTCACCGTGAAGATATGTATGCAAAATAACCAAAGGAGAAATGAGAGGAGCGACAGTGAGTAGTTTCATATATTACATCTTCAGTGTAAGATAGAAACGTAAAGGTTAGAGGTCTTTTATGCACAACCTCAGCAGGGAGTGGCACACAGAACAAAGGATGACCTGAATTAAAACTGATCGATACACAGAACGATAGGTACATGAGTTTTTGCCTGCGGCTTAACTTATGCACACCTGTAGCAGGGAGTGGCACAGCACAGAGGATGACCTGAACTTAAAAATGAGCGATGCACAGAACAATAGGTACCTGCTTTTTTTTTTTTTTTTTTTTTTTTAAGGATGCACCTGACAAAAGGGGGGGAGGGGGAGATACTGCAGTTTAACTGAAGACCTAGAGGCGTAATGCTAGGTGTGTCCCACACAGGTGTGACTGCACTACCAGGAGACGACAGGGAACAATCAGTTGTTAGTCTGGGGGATACTGCTTTAAAATTAATTCAGTTAACAAATTACCACACTTAAAATGACCATAGCTCATGTTTACACTCTTTTCATATGTACCAGAAATTAGGCAAGATTCTATTATATTTCTTTTATCGAAGCTTTTTGATCTTGCTAGAATCTTAGAGCCTGTCCAGTCAATATAGTGATCACTGGATGCTTTGCACTGAAACAAACCACTACTATGTTGGTTTGTCCTTACACTGTATTTATGTTGTGAGATTCTAGTTTCCAAATTTTTTCCAGATTGTCCTATGTAAAATTTGTTACAGCTTTTACACGGGATTTTGTAAACAAAGCCTGAATTACTGAAAGGGCTGTTCTTGATGAGGGTTTTTTTGGATGGTGTTCTCATATTTGAATACTACTTGTACATTGAGTTTCCTCAATATGTGAACATCAAGAAAATTTTCATGGAAGGGGAGGACAAGGGTTCTTTGAATATTCTGGCGATCTGGCTTATTAGTTTTAATTCAAGGAATCGTTTCCTGGCTGTATTGTGGCACTGAGTTAGTACACTTGGTGGTTATTTTAACCTCTTTCCAGTGCTCTGAATAATTTTTAGTTCAGCATCTAAAAATTCTGGGTCTGAAATTCTATATCCTGTCAAGTACATGGATATGAACACAGATCTTTTTACATTAATGTGGTGGTTTGAAATATAATACACATATGACAAAATATTTGTAGATTTTCTGTATACCTTAGTCTTCAAAACATTTTGGTGCATGATAACTTTTACATCCAAAAATGGCATTTCCACCTCGTGAGTAAACTTTATCGATGGTATTAACGAATTTAATTTCAGGAGAAATTAATCAATGGGAAAACTGTTAGGCCAGAAACATAGGAAATCATCAACGTATCGGAGACAAACAACAACAACAACAAAAAACACTTGTCCCCTGCTGTAGGCACTATCTCAGATTCATTTGTACAAAACAACGAGGAACTGGCAAGAAACTTAAATTCTCTAAATGTCATGTACCCTTACAAATTAGTCAGCTTTGATGTTAAATCATTATTCACAAATGTCCTTGTTGATGATGTTTTAACTTTCCTGCCAAGCATTCTGGGTAGTAACATTGATGGTATTCTCTCTGAAAACATTATCAAGCTAATTACATTGTGCATTGCAAACTAATTTTTTACCTTTGAAGGCAAATATTTTACACAAGAATTTGGAATGGCTATGGGTTATCCCTTCTCCCCAGTTCTGGCAAATATTTACATGGAATACTTTGAGAAACATTTACTGACCTCCGTAAAGGAGCTAAACATAGTTTGGCTTAGATACACTGATGACATGAGAACACAATCAGAAAAACCCTCATCAAGAACAGCCCATTCAATAATTCAAGCGTTGTTTACAAAATCCCGTGAAAAGCTGTAACAAATTTTACATATGACAATCTGGAAAAGATTTGAAAACTAGAACCTCACAACATAAATACAGTGTAAGGACAAACCAACATAGTAGTGGTTTGTTTCAGTACAAAGCATCCAGTGATCACTATATTGACTGGACAGGCTCTAAGATTCTAGCAAGATCAAAAAGCTTTGATGAAAGAAATATAATAGAATCTTGCCTAATTTCTGGTACATATGAAAAGAGTGTAAACATGAGCTATGGTCATTTTAAGTGTGGTAATTTGTCATACCTTTGGTTTACGTGGTCGTCTGCCAGTGTTGCTTAGAGACTTCTTGACTGATCGTGTGTTCCGGGTCCGTGTGGGTTCTACCCTTTCTGCGCCACTGTGCCAGGAGGAAGGTGTCCCACAGGGGAGTGTCTTAAGTGTTTCCCTATTTGCGGTGGCCATCAATGATATTCTCGACACTGTGTCTACCAGGGTATCCTCCTCCCTTTATGTTGATAATTCGGCTATAAGGTTTTCGGGCTCCCGGATGTCTGCTATTGAGTGGCGTATGCAACTTGCCTTGGACAAGATCTCTGCCTGGGCCACTTCCAAGGGTTTTCGGTTTTCCCCTTCTAAGACTGTGGCTATGCACTTCTGTAGGATGAGAGGGGTACACCCAGACCCTGATCTCCAGCTTTGTGGCAGGAGACTCCATTGTATGGAAGAAACAAAATTCTTGGGCCTGACGTTTGACTGTCGTTTGACTTTGGTCTCACACATGGCAAGTCTTAAAGCATCATGTATGAGGGCTCTCAATCTTTTGAGCGTTCTGTCCCATACCTCTTGGGGTGCTGATCGGAGAACGCTCTTGCATTTGTTTCAGGTTTTTGTAGCCTGCAAGATGTCATATGGCTGCGAGATCAGTCTGCCACAGAGGCCAGACTAAAAACCCTAGATGCTGTCTATCATTCTGGTCTTCGCCTTGCAACTGGGGCTTTTCGGTCCTCTCCAATTCCCAGCTTGTTGGTGGAAGCTGGTGTGCCTCCCTTAGATCTACTGCATCAGTCTGTTCCAGCACAGTGCTGGCTCCGAATTTGTCGCCTTCCAGACTCATTTGTCTGTAAGTGTGTGATGCAACAGTCTTGTTTTTTGTATTATAGTAGACATCCTCGCATGCCTCGTCCGTTTGGCTATAGGGTTCGGGATAGCATGGAGGAGTTTGGTTTGTTGACGGTACCTGTCAGTCCTGTTCGGATCCCGAGGGTTGCTCCATGGATCTTGCCCAAGGTGACCTACTGCAGGTTTTTTGCAGACTCCGAGGATTCTGTTGCTCCTCAGTGTCTTTTACAGTTATTTTTAGAACTTTCTTCTAGTCATGGTGGATCTGTGCCTGTGTATACTGATGGCTCTAAATCCGCCTCTGGTGTAGGTTTTCGAGTGGTATTTCCCAATTTTAGCCGTGGAGGTAGTCTTCCTTTGGCTGCCACAGTTTTTACTGCAGCTATAGTTTTAGCCCTGAAGTTGGTGTTTGTTCACCATGGCAATCATTTTACTATTTTTAGCGACTCTCAAGGGGCACTTTTGGCCCTGGACTCTTTCAACTCTTCCCATCCTATAGTTTTAGCTATTTTGGAGTGGCTGTTCCTCATTCGTCGTCGAGGGAAGAGAGTGGATTTCTGCTGGGTTCCGGCACATGTTGGTGTCATAGGTAATGAAAGGGTAGATGCACTTGCTAAGGCTGCAGCTTTACAACCTGTACGTGCTCCTTGCCCTTTACCTGCTACTGATTTATGCAGTTCAGTGTCGTCTGCTGTTCGTGCTTGTTGGCAGTTATGGTGGGATAGCGTTCCTGTCAGCAGGCTAAAGGAAGTCACCAAGTTTGTCTCTCAGAGAGTTGGTTTTACAATACCTCGTAAGTTAGAAATTGTTCTGGCTCGTCTTCGCATTGGACATACCAAACTAACACATGAGTTCCTCGTGTGTGGAGGTGTGCAGCCATTCTGTGATGACTGTTTGGTTCCCCTTACTGTCAGGCATTTGCTGGTTGAGTGTCCCACTTTGGGCGACTTACGTCGTGGGTTGCAATTGAGGCACCGAGGGGAGGGTGGTGCTTACTGTCACTCTTTGATGCTTGGGAGAGAACCTGGTACCCCTGGGGACGATTTGTTTTTATTTCTGAGTGAGGCTGGCCTCCTTCACCTTTTATGAGTCCATTGTTTTTACTTTGATGTCTAGTTTTTAATATGGAGTTTTACTTCTTAATGTTGCTTATATTTCTAATGCTTATATTTTTGCCTATACAGCGCCATATGACCATGTTGTTGCGGTGCCATGCGTTTTATCAATCAATCAATCAATCCTAAAGAGGATGCTTTTACCGTAACAACTACAACAAAATCTGAAAATGGAAAAAAAAACGTCACAAACGACCCTCTTTTTAACGTAAAAATTCAAACAATCTCCAGAAGACATTAATACGGTTCATTCGGTGTTCTATCAACCTGCAATTTTTTGTAGCTGTCATGTCTAAGGAGATGAGGAATAAGGTTATCAATGATAGTTAATTATATATCTCGGTATTGGGATAGCGTTTATACTTTCTCGGATAAATTTTAGGGTGAGTCAAAAGCTCAGCAATGTTCCTTCTCACGAAGTTTCACAGATTTGAGAGATGTTACCTAAGGGTGTAGAACGAATCTTGATAATGTGCAAATATACTGTTTTCTACATTCAGGAGGATCGATGTAATTTTAAAGTGCTTCTTCTAGAGATGAAAAAATAATGATCATTCGAAATTTCACGCTTGTTTCCATAACACCCACATAAATTTATTCTTATTTTTCTTAAGCACTCACCCCCCCGTGGGCAGCCACCTTGTTGTGGTGGGGGCCTTGCGTGCCCCTGTGATCCCACAAGCCTGCCCGTGGATGTAACGACATCCGGCAGGGTCTCCCACGCGGGTAGGGTTGTGGGTGAGGGGTCTGACTAAGCGCTGCCTGAAACGTAGGTTACCCGTAAGGGTCATCGGTGCCGCCCTCCAGAGGGATCGCCTCCGTGCTGTCCCGAGTTGGTTGGTTGGGTGTCTGGGCAGGGTGGTGTTGGGGAAGGGGGTCTTTGCACTGGTGGGAGCAAACTTTCGCATCACAGGGTGTCCTTTTGGGGACACCCTCTGGGGATGAGGTACCCCGCTCCCATCAGACCGCGCTCGATCCACTCACTCCGTGGTAGGCGGTTTCCCTTGGCTCCTGGTGCCATTTTGTGTAAAGCAAGTATATATGGATACATCCCAAACTCCTTTAACCACTCGTGTGGTCAGTGACCAGCCACACGAGTTGGCATCACCTGGTCACTCTCTGGCCGATGACCCTGTACCCCCAGGGTCATCTGCCAAAATTGCGAATGAAGATGCCCTTCCTATCGAGGTGTTACATGGTGTGTTTGTTAATAACTCTTACACAAAATACGTAGTCCTTAAAATGGATAATGGTACTTCTTTCCGGACCCTGAATTGTTTTCAGATTCACAGTGGTCTAGTTTCAGCATGAGGATTTACCCCCAAGGTCTCTTTGCAGGGTGATGGTTCTCTATTGCTAGAAGCTAGGAATGAAGAGGAGAGTTCACGCATCCAGTCCCTAACTATGGTCGCTGGTTATCCTGTATCTGCCTCTCGTCACTTGGTCCTAAACCAGTCCCGAGGGGTTGTGTATTCTCGTGACTTGATCTCATATTCTAATTCTTCCCTCTTAGAGGGGCTGGCTCCTCAGGGTGTTGTAGGAGTACAGAGAATTATGAAGAAGGTTGATGGGGTTTTAACCCCCTTACCCACTCTTATCTTGACATTTGACCGTCTTACCTTGCCGGAGGCCATCACTGCTGCGTGGTGGAAGCTAAAAGTTAATCCTTATGTTCCCCGACCTAGAAGATGCCATTGTTGTCAAAGATTTGGTCATTTCCGCCGTTCTTGCAGGCGGGAAGCATCTGGTCTTCCTGAGGTCTGTGGAAATTGTGGTGGAATTTCTCATGGTATAGATGATTGTTCTCAACCCTCTAAATGTTTGAACTATGGAGGAGCACATGCAGCCTCCTCAAGGGATTGCGAAGTATACAAATATGTATACGAGATTATTTCTGTCCGAACGAAGGAGAAAATTTCCTTTTCTGAGGCAAAGGCCAGGGTAAGGGAGCGGTTCATTTGCCTTGCTGCTGCGTTGTCTCGCCATAAAGTGAGACCCTGCCATCACACAATGCCTCATCATACTCTCAGGGTTCTACTTCCCGGCCATCTCCATTGAGGGAGTGCAGCCTGGAAGCAGCTGTGCTCCCTCCAGGGAGGTGCCTCCTGTCTCTGGGGGTGTCCCCTCTGCGGTGGTTCTTCCAGCATCTGGGAGTGCCTCTCCCATCCCAATTCCTCCGGTTCCTCCTGTGACAAACACCCGTGTTGATGCTACACTTTGCTTTGACACATCCAAAACTCCCGATGTCCTTCCTGTGCATCCTTGTCCTGACATATCCAAAACCACCGGCGTCTCTCATACTTCTGTATCAGCTGCTACTTCCGTACCGACTGCTGCTCCTGTACCATCTGCCCGCTCTACTACTGTTTCTCACTCTTCTTTACAGTGTGGCCCTATAGTTTCTAATGCTTTAAGTTCTGGTGCAGAGATGGAGGTTGCATCTGCCAACCTCAAACGAGTGAGGAGTGAGGAGTTTTTCGGTGACTCCCCTCCTTCTAAGGTTCAAACTTCTGTACCACATGAGGATTCTGAGAGGGCTCTTCGCTCGACAACCCAGCCAGTGGTGGCGTCTAAGTCTGTGGGTGTTCATGATGGCCCTTCTACGATTCCCATCCCTGCCTCTTCCTCAGGTGCGGTGGGGCCTGGGTCATTAGATACTTATAGAGCTCAGTCGCTTGCTCCCTCTGATCCGTCACCCAGCGACCAACCTTTGGATGATTTAGTTGGGGGGGGTTCGGTTGGCTCCAAGGTGCCAGCTGAACCCTCACATGGGTGTGCGTACGGGGCACGTGGGTCTTCAAAGAAGGTCTCTGTGCTCCGGACTCATTCTGGCGATGGGCGGGACATGTCTCGGGGTAAGGGTACTTCCACCCATGGAAACTCTAAATCTTCATTGCCTTCTCGGTTGGTGAGGCAGAGCTCCATGCCTAGGAAGAAGGGCTTTCACTCCCTTCCCAACGAGGTTGCTACATAGCTTTCTAAATTCATAATATTTAATACTAATCACTATGGCTCAATCGGTACCAATCTGTCTTCAGTGGAACTGTAGAGGTGCCATGGCAAATTGGGAGAAATTGCAGTTATTACTCTCTGCTCTGAACCCACTGTGTGTGTATCTTCAGGAGACAATGGTGGGGGAGAGACAGTTCCCTTCCATTAGGGGGTATAAGGCCTTCCATGCATCTCCTCATGGTGGTCATAGCGGTGGATGTGAAATTTTGTGACATTCTGATGTCCCCTTTATTTCCTTTGAGATTCAGTCGCCCTTTCAAGTTCTAGCAGTACAGATGCACGTTTGGAGGTGCTATACCATCTGTTGTCTGTACCTTCCACCTTCCGTTCCTGTTATACGTGCTGATCTAGAAACCCTTATCAGCCAACTTCCACCCCCTTTCCAACTCCTTGATGACCTTAATGGCCGCCATCCTTTCTGGGGTGACTCACTTTCAAATCCCCGGGGTAATCTTCTTGCCTCTTTGTTGGGGATTTAGATTTGGTTGTCCTAAATGATGGAAGGCCGACCCATTTTCATGTTCAGAATGGCACGTATTCTGTCATTGACCTTACCATCTCCTCCTCTGACAGTGCCATTGATTTTTCTTGGGAGGATTTTGTTGATCTACACGGTAGTGACCATTATCCTGTAGTGGTCCTGCCTACTCACCCTGTTCCTGTAGCCCGTCTGCCATGCTGGTGTCTGGACAGGGCTGATTGGTCTCTCTTTGAGGAACTATGTGTATTTCCCAACAGGGTTACTGATTTTTCAACTATCGCTGATGCCGAATGTTATTTTACTAAGACCATTTTCTCAGTAGAGGTTTATTCTATCCCACAGACTTCTGGTGTTTTTTCCCGGAGACCTGTGCCATGGTGGAATGATGACTGCTCCATAGCAAAGGAACTTACAAAGCAGCTGTTCGTCAGTATTTTGCCAATCGTAATGTTGTTTTTCTAAAAATACAGTTTCCCAAAGCACGTGCTCACTATAGATGGGTCATGAAGAATGCTCGCCGTAACTCGTGGAGGTCGTATGTTTCTGCAGTTACATCTTCAACTTCAATGTCTATGGTGTGGAAAAAGGTGCGCAAGATTTCCAGTAGGTTCTCGCCCCCCTCCCTCCCCCCCGGTATTGCACCTTCACGGAGAACTTGTGTTTGCACCAGATGCAGTAGCCTCTGCTTTTGCAGATCAGTTTTACTCTGTCTCCACAAAGGATCCTTCTCAGCCATTTGCTACCTTTCGTAGGAATCAGGAGAGGCTGGGTCTTGACTTTCGCTCTCGTGGCGGAGAGCCATATATTTTAGATTTCAGCCTCCGTGAGCTGTGTGCTGCCCTTCCAGAGTGTCGTGACACTGCTCCCGGGCCTGACGATATTCCATACGCTATGCTGCATCATCTTCCGACTGATTCACTTCAGTTTTTATTGGACCTTTTTAACAGGGTTTGGAGTGAGGGCTCTATTCCAAGGAGTTGGAATTTGGGTATTGTCCTTGCCTTTCCCAAGCCTGGTAAAGACCATTCCCAAGTCTCCAACTATCGCCCTATCACTTTAACATCATGTGTGTGCAAGCTGTTCGAAAAGATGGTCAATGTCAGGCTTATGTGGTTTCTGGAGAAGGGTTGTTTTCTCTCTCCATCGCAGAGTGGTTTCCGTAAATTACGGTGCACTTCAGACAACCTTATCAGGCTCGAGGCGTCAATCTGTGAAGCTTTTGCCTCCAAGCAATATCTTGTGGCTGTGTTTTTTGACCTTGAGAAGGCTTATGACACTGCCTGGCACCATGGCATCCTCCAACAACCTCATGCCTTTGGTTTACGTGGTCGCCTGCCTGTGTTGCTTGGAGACTTCTTGACTGATCGTGTATTTCGGATCCGTGTGGGTTCTACCCTCTCTGCGTCACTGTGCCAGGAGGAAGGTGTCCCTCAGGGGAGTGTCTTAAGTGTTTCCCTGTTTGCAGTGGCCATTAATGGTATCATTGACACTGTGCCTGCTGGAGTATCCTCATCCCTTTATGTGGATGACTTAGCTATATGGTTTTCTGGCTCCTGCATGTCTGCTATCGAGTGGCGTATGGAACTTGCCTTGGACAAGATTTCTGCCTGGGCCACTTCCAAGGGTTTTCGGTTTTCCCCTTCTAAGACTGTGGCTATGCACTTCTGTAGGATGAAAGGGGTACACCCAGACCCTGATCTCCAGCTTTGTGGCAGGAGACTCCGTTGTGTGGAAGAGACGAAATTCTTGGGCCTGACGTTTGACTGTCGCTTGACTTGGGTCTCACACTTGGCAAGTCTTAAAGCATCATGTATGAAGGCTCTCAATCTTTTGAGCGTTCTGTCCCATACCTCTTGGAGTGCTGATCGGAGAACGCTCTTGCATTTAATTCAGGTTTTTGTAGCCTCCAAGATGTCATATGGCTGCGAGATCTACTCGTCTGCCACAGAGGCCAGACTAAAAACCCTAGATGCTGTCTGTCATTCTGGTCTTCGCCTTGCAACATGGGCTTTTCGGTCCTCTCCAGTTCCCAGCTTGTTGGTGGAAGCTGGTGTGCCTCCCTTAGATCTACTGCGTCAGTCTGTTGCAGCATGGTGCTGGCTCCGAATTTGTCGCCTTCCAGACTCATTTGTCTGTAAGTATGTGATGCAACAATCTTGTTTTTTGTATTATAGTAGACATCCTCGCATGCCTCGTCCGTTTGGCTATAGGGTTCGGGATATCATGGAGGAGTTTGGTTTGTTGACAGTACCTGTCAGTCCTGTTCAGATCCCGAGTGTTGCTCCATGGATCTTGCCCAAGGTGACCTACTGCAGGTTTTTTGCAGACTCCAAGGATTCTGTTGCTCTTCAGTGTCTTTTACAGTTATTATTAGAACATTCTTCTAGTCATGGTGGATCTGTGCCTGTGTATACTGATGGCTCTAAATCCACCTCTGGTGTAGGTTTTGGAGTGGTATTGCCCAATTTTAGCCGTGGAGGTAGTCTTCCTTTGGCTGCCACAGTTTTTACTGCAGCTATAGTTTTAGCCCTGAAGTTGGTGTTTGTTCACCATGGCAATCATTTTACTATTTTTAGTGACTCTCAAGGGGCACTTTTGGCCCTGGACTCTTTCAGCTCTTCCCATCCTATAATTTTAGCTATTTTGGAGTGGCTGTTCCTCATTCGTCGTTGAGGGAAGAGAGTGGATTTCTGCTGGGTTCCGGCACATATTGGTGTCATAGGTAATGAAAGCGTAGATGCACTTGCTTAGGCTGCAGCTTTACAACCTGTACGTGCTCCTTGCCCTTTACCTGCTACTGATTTACGCACTTCAGTGTCGTCTGCTGTTCGTGCTTGTTGGCAGTTACGGTGGGATAGCATTCCTGTCAGCAGGCTAAAGGAAGTCACCAAGTTCGTCTCTCAGAGAGTTGGTTTTACAATACCTCGTAAGTTAGAAATTGTCTGCTTCATCTTCGCATTGGACATACCAAACTAACACGTGAGTTCCTCGTGTGTGTAGGTGTGCAACCATTCTGTGATGACTGTTTGGTTCCCCTTACTGTCAGGCGTTTGCTGGTTGAGTGTCCCACTTTGGGCGACTTACGTCGGGGGCTGCTATTGAGGCACCGAGGGGAGGGTGGTGCTTACTGTCACTCTTCGATGCTTGGGAGAGAATCTGGTACCCCCGCTAAGGGGTGTCACCTTGACATGGTGGCGGGGCTTGAAGCGTGGCTGGCACTGTCACCTACTTTGGAGGCATGCCTACCTTAGTAGGGTTCGGCATTTGTCAGTGTCGTGGACCAAGCACCCCCTACATCACTGGTGGAGGAGGCCTGCTGGTGATGCTAGTCCTGCCCACTTGCCATCTAGGACGGGACTGTAGCCTTCCCACGTGTTTGCCGTGCGTGGTGACCCGTAACACTGGGAGATGGGAGTCCTGGAGGTTGAGCGATGCTGTACGGTGCGCCCTGCAGCTAGCAATACACCTCTTTGGTCCCTTATTCTGGCAAGACGGGCGGCCTGGTTGGGCCCGACCAGGTCAATTGGCTGGTCATGCGTTGGCTAGGGTCAAGTGGGCACTGGGGGGCCTGGTGGCTCCTATTGTCCTGGAGTCACCCTTGCCCGGGTCCTCCAGTGGTTACCCACGTATACTCTCTCGCTACCTCTGGGGTCGCCAGTGGTGTCATCCCTGGCTCACAGCCTCCCCTTGTTGGGCTCCATGGTGGGTGGAGGGGTGGGGGAGTGAAGTTCATTATAATATAAATATGGAAAAAGAAAATGCACCCCTGCACAACTCAACAGCAGACACAGTAGTGCTAAAAAATATACCCAGTTCATTGACATTCAACTCGATTCATTGTCTTTTCAAAGAGTTCGGAGTTGTTTCCCGTATTAGACTGCACAGTGCGGACACAACTGGCAACCTAAATAACTGCTACGTGACATTCCTGGATGCTTCCGTGGCAACAGCTGCGCATGCTGCGGCACCTGATTTGCCTTTGGGGGGACCTAATGTATTCACCTCCTTGATGCGGTCGGAGAATATCATTGATGATGCTGAAGATTATGTGCCTAACATGTTTACGGATTATGTGTTCCAGAAGGAAAAACAGAGGGTTTCCCCAACCCCTGAGTGGTTTGTGGCTTACTATATAGAAAATAACTCCAACCTTATCCATGCATATCAGTACCTCCAGAAGGAGGTGGGTTCCATCCCAAAGGAGAATTTCAAGTGCTGTAAGGGGGTTCTACTCCGTGCTAAGAATGTTATTCAGGGGAGGATGTTGCAACACATGCCTTGCCCCTTTGACTGTCCTTTCACAACAGTACAGGCCCACAAGGGCTTTAATTACTCTATGGGAGTAGTCTTCTGTGAGGACCTGCTTGAGTTTTCTGACCTGGAGATTATGGGTATGTGCCCTGACAGTGTGTCTTCTGTCCGCAAATTAAAGCAGAAATTGGTGATACTTACTTTCTATGGATCCCACTTACCAGACCATGTTGACATAGGCCCCTTACGGCTTAGAGTGAAGTCTTTTCATGACAGGCCCATGCAATGTTATAATTGTTTTGAGTATGGACATCTGAAGAAGTTTTGTAGGAACGGGGCTCGCTGCAGTCAATGTTCCTCATTGGAGACACATGACCCCTCAGAATGTGATTCTGGGCCTTATTGTTTTCACTGTCAGGGCCCCCATTCCCCATCGTCCCGTCAGTGTGACATCTACAAATTAGAGCAGGACATAGTGACTTTGGCAAATACCCAGCGTATTAGCTTTGGAAGTGCTAGGCGAGAGCTAGCCTACAGACGGAAACTTGGAAGACACTCCTTTGCTTCCTCAATTTCTACTACAGGGAAAGCAGCCCCTTCCTCGGGAGGGAGTAGTGCCACTCAGTTGTCTATCATGACACAGAATAGCTCTACAGCAGAGACTTCTGGGACATCTAGGGATAGACACAACCATCCTGCTGTGACTGATTCTCATGTGGGGGAAAAAGTTAAGTCCCCATCTCGGTCTGGCATCCAGAAGGGCCCTGACTGGAATGCGCACCACAGCAGATCTCCAAAGAGTACCCCGTCAAGTATCAAAGGCCCAGTAAAGGGGTCCCACAACCACTTTAATCATCAGCCTTTGTCATCTGTTTCTGGTGCTTGTGCCTTACCCCATGGCAGTAGTAGCACCTGTGGTCGGCAGCCACCAGTCTCAGAGGCAGAAAAAGACAAGAAGAGAAAGATAAGTCCCCAGTCTAATGATGACGATATAGAGGGAGTGGAGCGTCTACCTCTGAAAAATAAGTTTTCACAACTCGCAACCTCTCCTACTCTAAAGAAATCAAAGTTAGGCTTTAACACTACACACGATGGTAGAAACGTTCAGGAGCGCTCTTCTCGGTCTAGGGAACATAGCCCTCACTGTCCTGGAACAACACACCAGGAAGAAGTGCAAAAGAACCGTCGAGGAGGCTCCTTAAACAGGTTGGGCCATAAACGTTTAGTCATAGAAGGTGATCGATCAGATTTTCATATGGATATTGTGCCATCCTCGCATGTTGAGTCCCGGTAGGTACGGCTTACATCCTCTTCAGCATATCATGCCTACGATTATTCAGTGGAAATGTAGGGGTTTATGCGCTAATTGCGACGAAATTGCGATCTTGAAGACCACGTTTGACTGGGATGTCCTTTGCCTGCAAGAAACGAAGTTGGGTAAGTATCCATTCAACCCAGGACTCAACTATGCATATTATAGCTCACTACCACCCGCAGGTCTTTGGGCAAAAGGTGGGGCAGCCATTGTCGTCAAAAAAAGCATTTATCATACTCGAGTGGATCTTCCAACTCGCCTGCAGGCCTGTGCTGTGCAGGTATTACTGGACAAACTGTACACTGTTTGTTCATTGTATCTCCCGCCCAATGACTCGGTACAGCTGGATGAACTCCTGGAGCTGGTAGAGATGCTGCAACCTCCTGTTTTGTTACTCGGGGATTTTAATGCCCACAACATTCTGTGGGGTGGGAACTCCACTGATGAACGTGGTGCTATGGTTGAATCATTACTCCTGCTAAAGAATCTGTCATTACTTAACGATGGTGTTCCTACACACCACACGTTACACTCTAACTCCTACTCCTCCATTGATCTAAGTATTTGTTCCTCTGATTTATTGCTCTCTCTCAATTGGTCTGTGTCACAATGTCTGCATGGTAGCGACCATTTCCCAATCATAATTGACACCCTTAACGGATCGCCTCCATCAGCGCCTCCAAAGTGGTGTGTGGATAAGGCTGACTGGGAAAAGTTTTCTGGTGCCTTCGATTGTTCTGTTGATTTCTCATCTTTTGCGACTCACATCCAGGCATATGATTACTTCGTTGCCCAGATCTTAGAGAGTGCTCATGTTTCTATTCCCAGTTTTTCTGGCAATTTTCGTCATCCAATTGTTCCTTGGTGGGATAAAACATGTACTAACTTGAGACGCATTACACGTTCTTGTTATAGACGTTAGAAGCGTAATGCATCTCAGGAAAATTATTTAATATATCGTAGAGCATTAGCAAAAAAACGTAAATATTTTAAATGGGCTAAACGTAATTAGTGGCACAAATATATAGGAAGTGTTACATCTAAAACACCCATAGGGAGAGTTTGAGCTAAAGTGAGGAAGCTGTCTGGTAAATTTGCTCCCCACCCACCTCCTTGTCTGAAGGTGGACGGAGCTGTGGTTTCAGACCCGGAAAAGGTGTCTAACATCTTTGTACACTACTTTGCCAATATTTCAGGTTCAGCGGGGCGCCAGTCAGTACCTTCTTTGGGCTCTGCAGTGCTGGACCATGCAAGTAGTTCCAGCTCAGTGGGGCGTACATTGGCTGTGTTGGACCAGGAAGTATATAATAGGCCTTTTACATTCCGAGAATTGACTCAAGCCCTACGAACCACAGGGTCATCTGCTCCTGGCGAAGATGGCATACATTACGACATGATTCGCCACATTCCACAAGAGTATCTGCAACTTTTGCTAGATATTTACAATGCAATTTGGTTTTCCACCACCATTCCCAAGAGCTGGAGGACGTCAGTCATTATTCCCATTCCTAAGCCTGGAAGAGATGCCACACTTCCAACAAGTTATAGACCTATAGCACTTACCAGTTGTTTGTGCAAATTATTTGAGAAGATGGTTAACCATAGGTTAGTCTGGTGGCTGGAGACTGGAGGCCACATTTCCTCCGCGCAGTTCGGTTTTCGTAGAAATCGATCCACTATGGACCCTCTTTTGCGCCTGACAACAGATATTCAGAATGGATTCATTACTAACAAACATACTCTAGGGGTCTTTTTTTGACTTGGAGAAACCATATGATACAACATGGCGTTTGGGTGTATTGTCTAGCTTACGATCTAAAGGTTTGTATGGGACCATGTTCCAGTTCCTGCAGAGTTTTCTTCACACACGTTATATCCGAGTCCGAATTGGTCGCACAGTCTCCCCCAAAGTTCTGCAACCCGAGGGGGTACCCCAAGGCAGTGTTTTAAGTGTCACATGTTTCATCATGGCCATCAATGGAGTTGCCAACAGAGTTGAGAATGTAGCTATGATCCAGAGTTCACTCTTTGTTGATGACTTTGCCATATACTGTACTGCAGCCGACCCTAATACTGCAAGACTGCGGTTGCAAAATGCCATCAATGCAGCACAAATGTGGGCTGAGGAGTGGGGCTTTCGCTTCTCTCCCCAAAAAACCGTGGCTATCAAGTTCTCAAGGAGGAATTCAGCAGCAGTTCCTCACCTAATCCTAGGAGATAACATCTTGCCCTATGAAGATAAGGTGCGTTTCCTGGGGCTTACTCTTGGCAGTAGACTCACTTGGAAGGACCATATTCTACAGCTAAAGGCCACTGTTACACGGTCTCTAGATATACTTAAGGTTCTTAGCGGGAAGTTTTGGGGTGCTGACAGACCAGCACTTCTCCGACTATATGATGCCCTGTGTCGTTCCAAATTGGAGTATGGTTGCCAGATATACTCCTCAGTGGCCAAGTCTACCCTTAAGCTTTTAGACCCTATTCATACCTTAGCAATGAGAATCTGCATGGATGCCTTCTGTACTTCCCCTGCAGAGAGTCTGTACATTATGGCAGGTGAGCTACCCTTGGATCTTCGCAGAGTGGACCTTAGTTTGCGGCTAATGTTTAAGACTCAGACTTCCCTGTCTAACCCTATTTACCGTCAGATGAAGGACTTTCATCTGGCATGGAAGTATGAGGAACGTAAGAGTTTTCCAAGGCCTCTTCATATCCGTATGCATGGGTTTTTACAGGACACCTTCTTCCACAAAGTCCAGGTACGGCAAATTTCTTATTCTCCGATCCCTCCTTGGATTATTCCAGAGGCCTATGTTTGCAAACTGGCCTGTACTAAGCATTCGAGATGTTCAGCTGAAGTTAAAGCCCTGTTTCTTGAACATTGTCAGATTCATGCCTTAACCACTAAAATTTACACAGATGGGTCAAAATTGGATTCTGGCATTGGCTGCGCAGTAATCCTTGAGGAAACTGTGCATCAGGCGTAACTCCATGGTGCCGCTTCAGTTTTTACCTCTGAGCTTCACGCTGTTGTCCATGCACTAAAACTAGCTTATGACAGTAGGGACAGCCAGTTTACCCTATACTCTGACTTGCTGAGTGCTCTTACAGCCATTCAGAATTTTTCCAGCAATCACCCTTTGGTCCAGCAAATTCAGGAGTGGCTGTATCGTTTAGCTTCCCGTCGCAAAAGACTTCAATTCTGCTGGATTCCTCCTCACGTAGGTTTGCCAGGCAATGAGGAGGCAGATGTCGCAGCTAAGGAAGCCGTTCATGGTACTCTAGGGAACTTTCCTGTCCCTTTTGCCGATCTTAGGCGACATATATCAGTTTTTATCAGGAGGAAGTGGCAGGAGAGGTGGTCATCCCCCACTGTTACAAACAATAAATTGAAAGCAATACATCCTTCTGTGCAGGTTTGGCCGGTGTCGGACAGCATGCCGAGCAGGCGCTTGGATGTTGCTCTGACCAGACTTCGTATGGGTCATACACGGTTAACACACCGCCACATTTTATGTGGTGGAGACGCTCCCCTTTGTGAGGCTTGCCACGTCCCTGTGACAGTGGAACATGTTTTAGTTCACTGCAGGAAATTTCATATTCTCTGGGGCACTGTGGGTTTTGATACCTGCAGTGTCTCCGACATTTTGGGTATTTCTGCAGATATTTTTAAGGTTGCAAAATTTTTTAAAGAATGTGATATACTTTCCGACATTTAACTTATAGATTTTATGGTGTTGTCTTTTCATTTCAGTTTATCTTTATCTTTTTAGTTATTAGGTGCTGAATGACCACATCGGTCCTAGTGCCTGGCCTTTGTGCCAAACCTTTATCACTCACTCACTCAGTCAGAACCTGGTACCCCTGGGGAAGATTTGTTTTTATTTCTGAGGGAGGCTGGCCTCCTTCACCTTTTACGAGTCCATTGTTTTTACTTTGATGTCTATTCTTTAATATGGAGTTTTACTTCTTAATGTTGCTTATATTTCTAATGCTTATATTTTTGCTTATACGGCGCTATATGACCATGTTGTTGCGGTGCCATGCGTTTTATCAATCAATCAATCAATCCTAAAGACGATGCTTTTACCGTAACAACTACAACAAAATCTGAAAATGGAAAAAAACGTCACAAACGACCTTCTTTTTAACGTAAAAATTCAAACACTCTCCAGAAGACATTAATACAGTTCATTCGGTGTTCTATCAACCTGCAATTTTTTGTAGCTGTCATGTCTAAGGAGATGAGGAATAAGGTTATCAATGATAGTTAATTATATATCTCGGTATTGGGATAGCGTTTATACTTTCTCGGATAAATTTTAGAGTGAGTCAATGTTCCTTCTCACGAAGTTTCACAGATTTGAGAGATGTTACCTAAGGGTGTAGAACGAATCTTGATAATGTGCAAATATACTGTTTTCTACATTCAGGAGGATCGATGTAATTTTAAAGTGCTTCTTCTAGAGATGAAAAAATAATGATCATTCGAAATTTCACGCTTGTTTCTATGACACCCACATAGAAACAAGCGTGGTATGATGGCATCTGTGACTTCACTCTGGAAACAGCAAGAGTGAAGTCACAGATGCCATCATACCTAAGGACTTACTAATTTCCAGTCATTTTTTTCCCTCTAGTATTGTTAAAATTAAGGCTCCAATAAATAATTCAGATGAGGAAAATCACCCTACAAGAAGAGATGACAATGTTAATGGGGACACTATTACCACTCCCAGGGTCATACAACTCTCTCTCTCTCTCTCTCTCAAATGCAATTGTCTTATGGATACCTGGAATAACAAACCCAAGAAAACGAGACCCTGAGACAAGTAGACGAGGAATTTTCGAAAACGCAGTGTGTTTGAAACGTGGGTGAAAAATGGACGCATGTACTATTTATTCTTATTTTTCTTAAGCACTCACCCCCCCGTGGGCAGCCACCTTGTCGTGGTGGGGGCCTTGCGTGCCCCTGTGATCCCACAAGCCTGCCCGTGGATGTAACGACATCCGGCAGGGTCTCCCACGCGGGTAGGGTTGTGGGTGAGGGGTCTGACTAAGTGCTGCCTGAAACGTAGGTTACCCGTAAGGGTCATCGGTGCCGCCCTCCAGAGTGATCGCCTCCGTGTTGTCCCGAGTTGGTTGGTTGGGTGTCTGGGCTGGGTGGTGTTGGGGAAGGGGGTCTTTGCACTGGTGGGAGCAAACTTTCGCATCACAGGGTGTCCTTTTGGGGACACCCTCTGGGGACGAGGTACCCCGCTCCCATCAGACCTCGCTCGGTCCACTCACTCCCTGGTAGGCGGTTTCCCTTGGCTCCTGGTGCCATTTTGTGTAAAGCAAGTATATACGGATACATCCCAAACTCCTTTAACCACTCGTGTGGTCAGTGACCAGCCGCACGAGTTGGCATCACCTGGTCACTCTCTGGCCGATGACCCTGTACCCCCAGGGTCATCTGCCAAAATTGCGAATGAAGATGCCCTTCCTATCGAGGTGTTACCTGGTGTGTTTGTTAATAACTCTTACACAAAATACGTAGTCCTTAAAATGGATAATGGTACTTCTTTCCGGAACCTGAATTGTTTTCAGATTCACAGTGGTCTAGTTTCAGCATGAGGATTTACCCCCAAGGTCTCTTTGCAGGGTGATGGTTCTCTATTGCTAGAAGCTAGGAATGAAGAGGAGAGTTCACGCATCCAGTCCCTAACTATGGTCGCTGGTTATCCTGTATCTGCCTCTCGTCACTTGGTCCTAAACCAGTCCCGAGGGGTTGTGTATTCTCGTGAGTTGATCTCATATTCTAATTCTTCCCTCTTAGAGGGGCTGGCTCCTCAGGGTGTTGTAGGAGTACAGAGAATTATGAAGAAGGTTGATGGGGTTTTAACCCCCACGCCCACTCTTATCTTGACATTTGACCGTCTTACCTTGCCGGAGGCCATCACTGCTGCGTGGTGGAAGCTAAAGGTTAAACCTTATGTTCCCCGACCTAGAAGATGCTATTATTGTCAAAGATTTGGTCATTTCCGCCGTTCTTGCAGGCGGGAAGCGTCTGGTCTTCCTGAGGGCTGTGGAAATTGTGGTGGAATTTCTCATGGTATAAATGATTGTTCTCAACCCTCTAAATGTTTGAACTGTGGAGGAGCACATGCAGCCTCCTCAAGGGATTGCGAAGTATACAAATATGAATACGAGATTATTTCTGTCCGAACGAAGGAGAAAATTTCCTTTTCTGAGGCAAAGGCCAGGGTAAGGGAGCGGTTTATTCGCCCTGCTGCTGCATTGACTCGCCATAAAGCGAGACCCTGCCATCACACAATGCCCCATCAAATTCTCGGGGTTCTACTTCCCAGCCTTCTCCATTGAGGGAGTGCAGCCTGGAAGCAGCTGTGCTTCCTCCAGGGAGGTGCCTCCTGTCTCTGGGGGTGTTCCCTCTGCGGTGGTTCTTCCAGCATCTGGGAGTGCCTCTCCCATCCCAATTCCTCCGGTTCCTCCTGTGACAAACACCCGTGTCGATGCTACACTTTGCTTTGACACATCCAAAACTCCCGATGTCCTTCCTGTGCATCCTTGTCCTGACATATCCAAAAACACCAGCGTCTCTCATACTTCTGTATCAGCTGCTACTTCCGTACCGACTGCTGCTCCTGTACCATCTGCCCGCTCTGCTACTGTTGCTCACTCTTCTTTACAGTGTGGCACTATAGTTTCTAATGCTTTAAGTTCTGGTGCAGAGATGGAGGTTGCATCTGCCAACCTCAAACGAGGGAGGAGTGAGGAGTTTTGGGGTGACCCCTCCTTCTAAGGTTCAAACTTCTGTACCACATGAGGATTCTGAGGGGGCTCTTCGCTCGACAACCCAGCCAGTGGTGGCGTCTAAGTTTGTGGGTGTTCATGATGGCCCTTCTAGGATTCCCATCCCTGCCTCTTCCTCAGGTGCGGTGGGGCCTGGGTCTTTAGATACTCATAGAGCTCAGTCGCTTGCTCCCTCTGATCCGTCACCCAGCGGCCAACCTTTGGATGATTTGGTTGGGGGGGGTTCGGTTGGCCCCGAGGTGCCAGCTGAACCCTCACATAGGTGTGCGGATGGGGCACGTGGGTCTTCAAAGAAGGTCTCTGTGCTTCGGACTCATTCTGGCGATGGGCGGGACATGTCTCGGGGTAAGGGTACTTCCACCCATGGAAACTCTAAATCTTCATTGCCTTCTCGGTTGGTGAGGCAGAGCTCCACGTCTAGGAAGAAGGGCTTTCACTCCTTTCCCAACGAGGTTGCTACATAGCTTTCTAAGTTCATAATATTTAATACTAATCACTATGGCTCAATCGGTACCAATCTGTCTTCAGTGGAACTGTAGAGGTGCCATGGCAAATTGGGAGGAATTGCAGTTATTACTCTCTGCTCTGAACCCACTGTGTGTGTATCTTCAGGAGACAATGGTGGGGGACAGACAGTTCCCTTCCATTAGGGGGTATAAGGCCTTCCATGCATCTCCTCATGGTGGTCACAGCAGTGGATATGAAATTTTGTGCCGTTCTGATGTCCCCTTTATTTCCTTTGAGATTCAGTCGCCCTTTCAAGTTCTAGCAGTACAGATGCACGTTTGGAGGTGCTATAC
Organism: Coenobita brevimanus; assembly: GCF_032717465.1. Lineage (NCBI taxonomy): Eukaryota > Metazoa > Arthropoda > Malacostraca > Decapoda > Coenobitidae > Coenobita > Coenobita brevimanus. The sequence goes on from NC_137066.1 coordinate 9,899,811, forward strand.
CATCTGTTGTCTGTACCTTCCACCTTCCGTTCCTGTTATACGTGCTGATCTAGAAACCCTTATCATCCAACTCCACCCCCTTTCCTACTCCTTGGTGACCTTAATGGCCGCCATCATTTCTGGGGTGACTCACTTTCAAATCCCCGGGGTGATCTTCTTGCCTCTTTGGTTGGGGATTTAGATTTGGTTGTCCTAAATGATGGAAGGCCGACCCATTTTCATGTTCAGAATGGCACGTATTGTCATTGACTTTACCATCTCCTCTGACTGTGCCCTTGATTTTTCTTGGGAGGTTCTGGATGATCTACATGGTAGTGACCATTATCCTGTAGTGGTCCTGCCTACTCACTCTGTTCCTGCAGCCCGTCTGCCACGCTGGTGTCTGGACAGGGCTGATTGGTCTCTCTTTGAGGAACTATGTGTATTTCCCAACAGGGTTACTGATTTTTCAACTATCGCTGATGCCGAATGTTATTTTACTAAGACCATTTTCTCAGCAGGGGTTCATTCTATCCCACGGACTTCTATTGTTTTTTCCTGGAGACCTGTGCCATGGTGGAATGATGACTGCTCCATAGTAAAGAGAACTTACAAAGCAGCTGCTCGTCAGTATTTTGCCAATCGTAATTTTGTTTTTCTAAAAATACAGTTTCACAAAGCATGTGCTCACTATAGATGGGTCATGAAGAATGCTCGCCGTAACTCGTGGAGGTCGTATGTTTCTACAGTTACATCTTCAACTTCAATGTCTATGTTGTGGAAAAAGGTGCGCAAGATTTCCAGTAGGTTCTCGCCCCCCTCCCCTCCGGTGTTGCACCTTCACGGAGAACTTGTGTCTGCACCAGATGCAGTAGCCTCTGCTTTTGCAGATCAGTTTTACTCTGTCTCCACAAAGGATCCTTCTCAGCCATTTGCTACCTTTCGTAGGAATCAGGAGAGGCTGGGTCTTGACTTTCGCTCTCGTGGCGGAGAGCCATATAATTTAGATTTAAGCCTCTGTGAGCTGTGTGCTGCCCTTCCAGAGTGTCATGACACTGCTCCCGGGCCTGACGATATTCCATACGCTATGCTGCGTCATCTTCCGACTGATTCACTTACAGTTTTTATTGGACCTTTTTAACAGGGTTTGGAGTGAGGGCTCTATTCCAAGGAGTTGGAAGTTGGGTATTGTCCTCCCCTTTCCCAAGCCTGGTAAAGACCATTCCCAAGTCTCCAACTATCGCCCTATCACTTTAACATCAAGTGTGTGCAAGCTGTTCGAAAAGATGGTCAGTGTCAGGCTTATGTGGTTTCTGGAGAAGGGTTGTTTTCTCTCTCCGTCGCAGAGTGGTTTCCGTATATTACGGTGCACTTCAGACAACCTTATCAGGCTCGAGGCGTCAATCTGTGAAGCTTTTGCCTCCAAGCAACATCTTGTGGCTGTGTTTTTTGACCTTGAGAAGGCTTATGACACTGCCTGGCACCATGGCATCCTCCAACAACTTCATGCCTTTGGTTTTCGTGGTCCCCTGCCTGTGTTGTTGGAGACTTCTTGACTGATGGTGTATTTTGGGTCCGTGTGGGTTCTACACTCTCTGCGCCACTGTGCCAGGAGGGTGTCCCGCAGGGGAGTGTCTTAAGTGTTTCCCTGTTTGCAGTGGCCATTAATGGTATCATTGACACTGTGCCTGCTGGAGTATCCTCATCCCTTTATGTGGATGACTTAGCTATATGGTTTTCTGGCTCCCGCATGTCTACTATTGAGCAGCGTATGCAACTTGCCTTGGACAAGATTTCTGCCTGGGCCACTTCCAAGGGTTTTCGGTTTTCCCCTTCAAAGACTGTGACTATGCACTTCTGTAGGATGAGAGGGATACACCCGGACCCTGATCTCCAGCTTTGTGGCAGGAGACTCCGTTGTGTGACAGAGACAATATTCTTGGGCCTGACTTCTGATTGTCGTTTGACTTGGGTCTCACACTTGGCAAATCTTAAAACATCATGTATGAAGGCTCTCAATCAATTGAGGGTTCTGTCCCATACCTCTTGGGGTGCTGATCGAAGGACACTCTTGCATTTGTTTCAGGTATTTGTAATCTCTAAGCTGTCATATGGCTGTGAGGTATATTCTTCTGCCACAGAATCAAGACATAAAAACTCTAGATGCTGTCTATCATGCTGGTCTTCGCCTTGCAACTGGGGCTTTTCGGTCCTCTCCAATTCCCAGCTTATTGGTGGAAGCTGGTGTGCCTCCCTTAGGTCTACTGCATCAGTCTGTTGCAGTGTGGTGCTGGCTCCGGATTCGTCGCCTTCCAGACTCACTTGTCTGTGAGGGTGTGACGAAATAGTCTTGTCTTTTGTGTTATAGTAGACACCCTCGCATGCCTCGTCCATTTGGCTATAGGGTTCAGGATATAATGGAGGGGTTTGGTTTGTCGGCAGTACTTGTCAGTCCTGTTCGGATCCCGAGGGTTGCACCTTGGATATTGCCCAAGGTAACTTTCTGCAGGCCTATTGCAGGTTCAAAGGATTTTGTCACTCCTCAGTGTCTTTTAAGGTTATTTTTAGAACATTCTTCTAGTCATGGTGGTTCTTTGCCTGTGTATACTGATGGCTCTAAATCAGCATCAGGTGTTGGTTTTGGAGAGGTATTTCCCAATTTTAGCCGTGGAGGTAGTCTTCCTTAGGTTGCATCAGTTTTTACTGCAGAGTTGTCAGTCATCATTTTAGCCTTCAAGTTGGTGTTTGTTCACCCTGACAATTATTTTACTATTTTTAGCGACTCTCAAGGGGCGCTTTTGGCCCTGGACTCTTTTAACTCTTCCCATCCCTTAGTTTTAGCTATTTTGGAGTGGCTGTTCCTCATTCGTCATCAGGGGAAGAGAGTGGATTTTTGCTGGGTTCCTGCACATGTTGGTGTGGTGGGCAATGAGACTGCGGATGCATTGGCCAAGGCTGCTTCTACTCAACAGCCCCCAACAGAATATAAGCTTCCTGCATCTCATCTAACACCTTACTTGCGGGACAGAATGCATGTGTGTTGGCAGAGACGCTGGGATGGTGTTGCTCGTAATAAGCTGAAAGAGGTCTTCCAGAGAGTGGTTGTGCCAAGGGTTCTCCCTTCCATGCCTCTGCGATTGGAGGTAGCTCTTGCTAGGCTTCGCATTGGGCACTCTCGGCTTACACATGGGTTCCTGATGAGTGGTGAGACTCAACCGTTCCCACTGTAGGGGGTCACCTTGACGTGGTGGTGGGGCTTGAAGCATGATTGGCAGTGCCATCTACTTGGGAGGCAAGCCTACCTTTGTAGGGTTTGGCATTTGTCGGCCTTGTGGACCAAGCACCCCCTACATCACTGGTAGAGGAGACCTACTGGTGATGTCAGTCCCTGCCCATTTGCCATCTAGGGCTGGACTGTTGCCTCCCCACATGTTTGCCATGCGTGGCATTCCGTAATGCTGGGAGATGGGAGTCCTGGTGGTTGAGCGATGCTGCTAGCAATACAACACTTTCGTCCCTTATTCTGGCTAGACGGGTGGCCTGGTTGGGCCCGACCAAGTCAATCGGCTGGTCACTGGCTAGCCATCCAGGCTAGTCACCTAGTGGCTTTAGGGTCAAGCGGGCACTGAGGGACCTGGTGGCTCCTATCATCATGGAGTCACCCTTGTCAGGGTCCCTTGGTGGTTACCTGCGTATACTTTCCCACTACCTCTGGGGTCGCCAGTGGTGCTTTCCCTGGCATATGGCCTCCCCTTGTTGGGCTCCATGGTGGGTGGAGGGGTGGGGGAATGAAGGTGGTTATTTTTGAATATGGCTTCAGTTAATATTTTTGCAGCTGACGACCCTGGTTCCGTCCCTGACCATCCTTCAGAGTCTCCCTCCTGTGCGCCTCATGTCCCTCTGGCTGGTGAGGCCCACATTGCCACCTTGGAACCATACCTGCCTGCTTCCAGTGGTTTGCGGTCAGTGGCCACTACAAAGAAGAGCCGGCAACAGACAACAACATCTTGTGGACATGCCCGTGAGGTCCTGCCAGGTGTCTATGAGAGGGTTGATTTCCCAAGGTACTACACCATTCGTACTTTGGCTGGTCAGCCTATTGGGAATCTGGACATTTTTACTGTTCATCGGCGCATTGTGTCAATCTGTGGGAGAGAGCCGAAGATTTCACCTCAGGGGGATGGTAGCCTCCTAGTGGAGGTTACATCCCCTGAAGAGGGTTCCCGGCTGGCTGCCCAGTGTAAGGACCCGGATGCACTGTTCACTTGTGTTCCTCATGCCTTTCTTAATCATAGTCGAGGTGTTGTTTTCTCCAAAGACTTATTGCGTTACAGTGAAGAGAAGCTGCTTGAAGAACTCCAGGTCCACAGGGTTGTTAAAGTGGAGAGGTTTCAGAAGAAGGTTGATGGTGTTCTTACCCCAACTCCATCCTTGTTGCTGACGTTCGACTGTACTGTTCTCCCTTCATCCATCAAGGTGGCTTCGTTGTCCCTTAGGGTCAAACCCTTTGTACCAAATCCACGACGCTGCTACCACTGTCAGATGTACGGCCATGTTGGACGAGTCTGTCGTCATTTGCAACAGGGCCTCCCAGTGGTGTGTGTCAGTTGTGGAGCATCCACTCATGCAGGACAGGACTGTCCCGGACCTGTTTGTTGTTTGCACTGTGGCGAGGCACATCCTGCTTTATCTAAAGACTGTGCCTGGTTTTGGTTGGAGAAGGAGATCCTCCTCATCCGTAATCTAGATAAAATAAGCTTTCCTGAGGCCAGGAGTAGAGCCATGTCATCTGTTTTCCATAACGGAGTGTCTTATGCGTCAGTTTTGTCCGGTCATAGCCGTCATCGTCGTCCTGTCCAGCAGCAGACCCGAGTTCGTCCTGTTGTGTCAGCTCCTATGCCTTCATCTGCTGATTCCATGTCAGTGCAACAATCTCCCGCACTTGAGATGGTTGCCGCTACAGTTCAAGTCTCGACCTCTACATCTATGGTATCCCCTGGTAGTCATGGTGCACAGTCTTCATTTGCTAAACGTCGTCGTGGTTCCTCAGAGTCTTTGAGTCTTGAAGATCCTCCAAGCAAGGTGTCGGTCGTGGAGTCCACATCCTCTGTAGTTAGTCCATCTGTGCAACAGCCCTCGGACCCTGCTTCTGGGTCTTTGGGGGCTTCTGGGGTGTCAGGTCAGTCTGGCACCTCTTCCTCCGGGGTATTGGATGTTCCTCCTCCGGTTACCTCGGAGGATCCTGTCCTGCCCCCTCCACGTTTGGAGGCCAGGACCACCCCAATCCCTCCTGCTCGATCTCTTGGTTCACTGGGGGCCCCGGGCAGGGTTCGGAGTAGCTCTTCCTCTCCTGCTGGGCAGCGACGGGTGTTTGTGAAGTCTCCCAACACTTCGCAGACCCCAGGCCCACGTTCTAGCCATGCTGCTGTCCGTGACAAGCCCCTTAGTGGGCGTATCCGCATTCCCAAGAAGATTGTCTCCAAGGGACGCTCAGTGGTTTCCACTAAGTGACCCTTTCTTTTGTGTATATAGTTCCTCCATTTTAATATTTTTAGTATTTTTTTATGGTTTTCTGTTTGTCCCTCTCCCCTGCCCCTTTTTATTTCAATAGTTTTAATAGCTAATATTATTCAATGGAACTGCCGTGGTTTACGAGCCAACTGGGAGGAGCTTCTGGCTGAGTATTCACCTGTGTGTGTTTGCCTACAAGAGACAGTGGTTGGTGATGCTGCACCTCCCAGTCCACCTGGTTACCAGGTTTTTTTATTCAGATCCTCTTCCTGGACAGGGTCATGGTGGGGGTGTGTCTATTCTAGTACGCAGTGACATACCTTTCACTGCTGTGAGTCTTAACACTCCACTGCAGGCTGTTGCTCTCCAGATTTTCCTTCCCTGTCATTATACTGTGTGCTCTTTGTACCTCCCTCCTAGTGCCACTATTGAGAGGGTTGATCTTGAAAATCATATTCGTGCACTTCCCTCACCCTATTTCTTGCTGGCTGACATGAACAGTCATCATCCCCTGTGGGGTGGCCCCACAGCTGATGCTAGAGGTACTATGTTAGCCTCCATTGTGGTGGATGTGGACCGGTACATTTTAAATTCTGGTGAAATTACTTACTTCCATAGTCAAACGGGTATTTTTACTTCTATTGATTTGTCTCTGTGCTCTGCAGGGGTAGCTCTGAATTTTACATGGGCTGTGTTACCGGAATTACATGGCAGTGACCAATTCCCTATTTTATTAAGTTCGCCACACAGTGCGCCTCGGCGTCGTCTTCCCCACTGGCGCTTGGATAGGGCGGTCTGGTCGGTTTTTGAGGAGCTGTGTTCCCCGAACCGATGTGTGGAGGATTTTGTCAGCACTGATGCTGCTGTTGAGTATTTCACAGACTTTCTACATGCGGCACTGCAGAGTATTACGAGAACAGCTGGTCACTTTCCTTGGCGTCCAGTTCCCTGGTGAACTGATGAGTCTGATTCTGCTTTTCGGGCTAAACGTGCTGCTTTCTCCCGACTTCGTCGTCACCGTGGTGACCCTGGTTACTTAGCGGCATATAGGAGGGCCTGACCTCATGCCCGGCGGGTTATGAAGGAGGCTAGGAGGAAGTCTTGGGCATCATTTGTTTCTTCAATTTCTTCACAGACTCCTCTCACAAAAGTGTGGAAACGGGTGAGGAAGATTTCAGGGAAATTTCCCGTTCCCTCTCCTCCTGTTTTATCTCATGCAGGTGTGGTGGTGGCTCATTCTTCGTCTGTTGCCGAGATATTGCAGCTCATTTTGCTAATGTCTCTAGGAAGGACACCTCATCCCCGTCGGCAACCCGCCAACGGAACCTTTAATCTTTCCATCTTCTGCGGAGGAGTCGTATTATGTTGCTTTTTCTGCTTCTGAACTTCAGACGGCATTGTCGCAGTGTCGCGACTAGTCTCCAGGCTTGGATGATGTCCCATATGCCTTCTTACACCACTTGCCTGATGCAGCCCTTCATTTTCTGTTGTCACTGTATAACAGAATTTGGTGCAATGGTGGGTTTCCGACCTCATGGGGTATTGCTGTGGTTCTCCCCATCCCTAAGCCGGGTAAGGATCACTTGCAGGCCACTAATTATCGCCCTATCTCGCTGACATCTTGCCTTTGTAAGGTCCTCGAAAAGATGGTGAATAGTCAGCTTGTGTGGTACTTAGAGAAGGGTGGTTAATTGTCTCCAGTCCAGTGTGGGTTACGTAAGATGCGGTCGACCACAGATGCTCTCCTTTCTTTAGAATCTTCCATCTGCCAGGCTTTTGCAACTAACCAGCATTATATCACAGTGTTCTTTGATTTGGAGAAGGCGTATGACACTTCCTGGCGTCATGGTATATTGCAATCTCTTTATGAGTTTGGTCTCCGTGGGCAACTCCCCACTTTTATCCGGGAGTTTTTATCTAATCGTTTTATTCTTGTCCGAGTCGGGAGTGAGCTGTCTATTGCACGTCCCCTTGAGGATGGTGTGCCACAAGGGAGGATACTAAGTGTTACCCTTTTCGCAGTGGCAATTAACAGCGTTATTTCTGTGCTCCCTGATGGTGTTTGTGGCTCTCTCTATGTTGACGATTTATCAATCTCTGTCACTGCCTCACAGATGTCAATGGCAGAAAGGAGGATGCAGATGGCTCTCAAAAGTGTCTCTAGATGGGCTGATGAACGACGTTTTCGATTTTCCTTCAAGAAGACTGTTGCCATGCATTTTTGCCGCATTCGTGGAGTCCACCCTGACCCAAACCTTTTTTTACTTGGGCGTCGTATTTCGTGTTTAAAGGAAACCCGGTTTTCAGGGCTGATTTTTGACGCCCGTTGACTTGGGTCCCTCACTTGAGGTATGTAAAAGCTGAGTGTCTCAGAGCATTGGGTCTCTTGAAAGTTTTAGCGCACACTTACTGGGAAGCTGATCGCAAGACCCTCCTCCTCTTGCATCAGTCTCTGATTTTATTCAAACTTCATTATGGATGTGAAGTTTATTCCTCTGCCTCAGAAGCCCGGCTTCGTATTTTAGATTCCATACATCATGCTGGTGTTCGTCTCGCCACTGGGGCATCCCGATCTTCCCCGACTTCGAGTTTGTTGGCTGATGCTGGTGTCCTTCCTCTAGACTTGCTCCACTCTTCCCTTTTGATGAGATGTTGGTATCGCTTATCTCGTCTCCCAGACTCTGTGCCCTTTGTCAAGGTCTCTCAAGATTCTCGGTCACCTATTTTTGCCACTCGGCCATCCTTTCCAAATCCCTTTGGTTTCAGGGTGCAGTCAATTATGTCTAGCTTCTCTGTTCCTTCTGTGCCGATCACTTCCCACCGTGTCCCGAGGGTGGGCTACTGGCTTCTCCCCAGGATGACATTTTGTCGTTTCTTCTCATCCAGTAACGCCTCCCTTCCTTCCCAGGTTTTATTTTCTCTGTTTTTAGAGCATGCCTCTTCTCATGGGGACTCCATACCAGTTTATACTGATGGATCTAAGTCTGACGCGGGTTGGGCTTTGGTGTGGTGTTTCCCACCTTCTGTCGAGGTGGGAGCCTCCCTGTGACTGCTTCTGTTTTTACGGCTGAGCTGACTGTTATTTTATTTGCCCTTCAGATTTTCTTCACTCTCCCCCACACTGCTTTTACTGTTACAGTGACTCACGAAGTGCTCTTTCTGCAATGGAGTCTTTTAATCTCTCTCATCCTTTGATTTTATCCATTTTAGAGTGGCTTTTCCTTTTAGGGCGTCGTGGACGTCGTGTAGATTTCTGTTGGGTTCCAGCTCATGTAGGAGTGGCAGAGAATGAACGAGCTGATCAGCTGGCCAAGGCGGCAGCGGCTCGTCCTCCTCTTGCACAGTCCCCTCTGTATCGTCTGCCTGCTGCAGATATGCGCTCCTTTATTGCCTTCAGGGTTTGGTGCTGTTGGCAGGAGCATTGGGATGCTGTGGGTGCCAATAAGTTGCGCTCGATTTGCCAGAAGGTGGGCTCATTCAGTTACCAGGGCTTCTTCCCTCGTCAATGGGAGACTGCTTTCTGCCGCCTTCGCATTGGCCACACCCGTTTATCTCACGGTTTTTTAATGGAGAGGGCTCCTCCTCCATTCTGTGATGACTGTCTGGTTCCCTTGACTGTTCGGCACCTGTTGGTCAAGTGTCCTAGTCTTGAGGATTTGCGGCGTCGGTTCCTCTCTGACCACCAATCGGATGGTGGTGTGTATCATCTTTCCTCCGTGCCTGGGGAGAATGCCTGTGTCTTGGGAGGGGCAATCCTCTTCTTTGTGAAGGAGGCAGGACTTCTTATGGATATTTAGAATTTCTCTTTTTTGATTGTGTGGCTTATCCTCTGATTTTTTGTTTTTTTTTGTTTTTTACTTCTTTGTTATACGGCGGCATATGACCCTGGCAGTTGCGCCGCCATGATTATTATAAAAAAAAAAAAAAAATAGACAACCGTACTATGATGATTGCTTTCTTCCCCTTACTGTCCGTCACTTGCTGGTCGAGTGTCCAAGCTTGGGGGACATGCGTCGGAGTTTCCTTCATAGGCATACAGGGGTAGATGGTGCCTACTGTCTCTCCTCGGTGCTTGGTGGAGTTCATAGCGATTTTACTGAAGTTTTTGGTTTTCTTCACGAGGCGGGCCTCCTTCAGCTTTTATAAGAAATTGTTTTCTCTTCTAACTAATCTTTTATTATTTTCAGTGTTTTATTTCTAGAAAAAAGTTATTGACTTTCTATCGATCATTCACTATTTATTTGCCATGAGTTTTAGCTTGTTGTCCGGCGGCATAAGACCTTACCAGTTGTGCAGCCAGTTTCTACTACAATCAATCAATCAACCAATCAATCTTAAACACTCAGATGCCAGCTCTCTTTTCGTGTCAACCGATTTCTTGTTATATTTTTCTTAAATGTAATTTTTCACACTAAGATAGAACTTCTGAATTTTGGAAATAATTGAGTGTATCTCAATCACTTCTGAGTACATTTGTGAAAGTTGCATATATATATATATATATATATATATATATATATATATATATATATATATATATATATATATATATATATATATATATATATATATGTATATATATATGTATATATATATATATATATATATATATATATATATATATAGAGAGAGAGAGAGAGAGAGAGAGAGAGAGAGAGAGAGATATCGACCAAAAATAAACTAAACACCCATTCAGGTTTATTCCAAAGATCTGAGGTGACGTACAATGGAGGTTTATTCCAGAGAGAACTTGTATACCTGTGCTCTGTTAGATGTCTAGCCCCATACTGACTCACAGCGAGCAGCGGGCGTGGGAACCTTAGCTTAAGTCAGCAGTTTAGAGAAGTGTGCTGATTTCATCAATGGTACTGGTTACATATACATATATATATATATAGGTTTTAGGTGTACATAGTATGGGTACAATACTCCCCCGGTAAAAATGGAATTGGTGTCTCCTGACACAATGAAAGTAGGAATGCAGTGGAAATTCAATAATTGAAAAAAAAAATAAAGTGTGAGGGGTGTTTAGTAGGTATATAAGTAAATGGAATAATTATTATTGGTTGATAAAAAACAATCCATAGGAACTGTAGCAAGGCACAGGAATATAGTATATACAATACATGGCCATGTGAAAGAAGAAAAAAAAAAGAATGTAAATACATAGGTGTAATATAACAATGGGTATATAGACATATGATGTAAATGCACAGTGCTTAGGTACAATAATAAAAGAATAGATTGAAGGATAATATATCATTTGTGGAGCACATATGTGTAGAGGTCACTATATTTATAAGGATCCCATCCGACTATATGAGGCATACTACTATTGTCTTTGTCGTATGAATCCATATTTGGTTCAGTAATTTCACACTGGAATTTAGTGTTCCACATATATTCTGTATGGTTATGCTACTAGTAGAAAATATGGATAGTATTTTGGCTGCCACTACATTTTTCTGTTACTCATGAACTGTTCGTTTTCTATTTGGTTACACCTTTTCAATATAATGTAAGGCGTTTCTGTTCAAATTTCCTACATATTATATTTATTTTCTCATTTTCTTTTATTTGGATGCTTCTGCACTTTTAGTTACCATGGATGGACATTAAACACTGCCTTCTTCTACAGCCCGGGGAGGCTGTACAACTCCTGTTGCGAGTCTGATTTTTTGAAGGCGGCGTTACATTTTCCTTACAAAACAGTGCATTGTGCAGATCATAAGAATGAAACCTATCAAAGAGATGGCCACTGGGGGAAACACAATTGTTGGATGTACCCATGAACGGCTGAAGGCCATAGATAACTGGTCCATAATGAAGTCACTTTCATTTAGAAAGGTTAGCATGCGCAAGTTTGCAGAGGTGATAGAGATATTATCAAATGGTAGAGTGGAAGTCATGTTGAGTGGTTGAAAGATGTCATAGGTGTGACTGCGGAAAGTTTTTTTGGTAACGAGTGGCATAAGTGATTACAGATTCAGATTTGACTGTACAATAGTCAGGTGTCTTATAGAGACCATTAGCAAGCACTGAATGAATAGAAGAACCAGGACACATGATGGTAACAGAGAAAGGAACCGTGAAAAAGAAGTACTGGACGTGGTTGAGATGAGCATGATGGACTGGAAGTTCTGGAGCCGGTGCAAAGGAACAGGCAGAGTGTACAGAATGGTTGGGAACTAAGGCAGACTCGCAGGTCGCGGCGCTACTAGGGAAAATTGTTAGAGGGTAAGCAGCACAAAGGCGTGACGTAGGGGTAGGGAAAGAACATTGGTGAGATCTGTTGAGGAGATAAAGGCAATGGAAAGGTGATCATGGGATAGGAGGAAATATTCCGGGAGAACAGATGTTTGTGCTAGGGAGTTAATAAACCTGAAAGGAAAGGGAATAAGTTGGAAGAGGTTAAAGGTGATGGCAGAGCGAAGAGGAATATGAACCATGACATAGTTTGCAAGAAGGGTTGCCTCAAGAACTGGATAGTAGAATTCTAGAGAGGAAAAAGAAAGTAGTGGAGACAAGTCGAAGGTAGAGTGAGCCCATTTCAATGCAGAGCGAAGAGCAGAAATAGGTACTGAGTCCACAGTGACACGTCCATCAACAGCATCAACTAGAATACGAACCAAGGTTGAAACTTGAGAGAGGAGAAAGTCAATAGAGAGTTGGAGATTGTCGAGGTGAAGTTTTAGATAGACGAGCTGAGAAACAATATTAATCTTAGAAATCTGTTGTCTGAGAATGTCTGTGAAGTTGTTCAGAGTGTAAGTGACTTCATTGAGGTGGGCTGTAATTTTTTGCAACATAGTGTGTTGGACTTTAATGACTCTACCTTGAGATTCTAGGGCCGTGGCCAAGTAAGCTAGGTCGGATTTGAAGTCAGAAAGGTCACGAGCTGTAGCTACGCCAAATAAGTCACTAAGAATTTCACCTCCCAAGTCAAAGAGACCTCGTTTTACACGTGAACGACCTACTGGTGTCTGACTGGAGAACGTGTTATTTCGTTGAGAGAACCTGTCATAGATGTAAGTCAATTGCCAAGAAAGTGGGAGATACAGTGGGTACGAAGGTTGAATAGGATTGTGTTTCCCCACGATGGTCGACAATTGGGCCCTGATCTCGTCCAATTGGCGTGCGAAGTGAGGAAGGGCGATGGCTACATCGGCCAGGGGCTCTAAATCGTAGCGCAAAGAGACTACGTTCTCAATCACCATTACATCGCCTCCTGAGCCGACTAAGGCCCCGGGACGTACTCCACCATCGTCCTCACCCAACCCAGACCCTATGAGGGTCAGCACTGCCATCAGGTAGACCGCTAACATCTTACCTAGAAAATAATTTTAAATTAATGAGAGAGATCATGAAGATGTTTATGTGCGGAGCGCAGCTTTGACCGATAATGATTGGAAGAAGAAGGTTCAGACTGAGCAGCAGGTGGAGAAGGAGAAGTAGTGATAGGTTGTGCAAGGGACTCCTCCAAAACCAGGCCTCGAGGTGCACCCTTTAGGTCATCTGCATGTACCCACTTGGTGTCTATAGTTGACAATTCTTGTGGTTGAAATTTGTTACCTTGTTTATTTATGACGCGGTGGGGGCCTGTAAATTTGTCATCCAATTTGGAGGTGCGAGTATAGGAACGAGCAAAGACTAGATCTCCAATGTTGATACTGATAGGTGAGGCAGACTTATGTTGGCGTCCTCCTGAGATTCGGCCAGATTTGCTGTGACATACTGATGGATTTTCTGGAAGTTCGTTATTTTCACTTTCATGTAATCATCCACATTATAGATGGGATCATGCTTTGAAGATAGGATGGAATAGGGAAGGTCTTTATCGAACCCAAATAAGACAAACAAGGGAGATTCACCAATGGATGAATTAATGGAACTATTTATAGAAGCTGCTACTTGGGGTAGCCATTCATCCCAGGAGGCACTATATGACCCTAAATGTCTGAGAAACTCCAAAACGTTTCGGTTGTGTCGCTCTACGAGGCCATGTGAAGCTGGATGGTTAGGAACAACATTGCATTTGTTGATATTGTACTGTTTACAAATTTTCTCCAGAAGACTGTTGTTGAACTCAGTTCCACTATCTGTAATTATTGTGTTGGGTGTAGTAAATGAGCAAATTATGTAGTCGATGAAGGCACGCGCTACGTTTTTCGCGGTCTTATCTGCAAGTGGAACTTGGACACAGTAGCGAGAGATGATCAGCAGCTACAAATAAATACTGAGCGCCTGATTCATTAAGCGGAAGTTTTAGAAGGTTAATAGGAACAGTTTCCCACGGATGTGACGGAATTGGGTATTGTAAGAGCGGTGCAGGTTGATCCTTTGTGACGGTGGCACGAAATACAAGAGTCACAGTGTACATTGATATCTCGACGCATAGTTGGCCAATAGTATGCAAGACGTGCCTGTCGCAAGCATCGATCTTTACTGGGATGGGATGCATGAGGTGTGTTATGAACTATTTGAAGTACCGCAGATATTAGATCAGTAGGGACAACAAGTTGGTGGACTTCCCTATTGGGCAATTCCTTCCCTGTTAGAAATGTTTTCCTGTATGAGATATTATCTTTTAGAATGAACTCATCAATTGGTACTAACAGAGTAGGAAAGGTAGAATTATCTCCCGATTCCAGGAAATAAATCACTTTGGACCAGACAGGGTCCTTGCGCTGATGATGTTGAACGACCTCTGGTGTTAGTTGGGTGTTATCAGTGTTGTTTGGCCGCACTGATGTGACAGCCACTGCCACATTGCGTGAAAGTGCGTCCGCGACCACATTCGATTTTCCTGGGAAATAGTGAAAAGTCGGGTAGAAGTCCTGAATGATGACAGACCATCTAGCTAGCCTACCTGTGAGGTTACGTCCTTTGAACAGATCGCATAGAGGTAGGTGGTCTGTTTGGATATGCACTGGGTAACCATATACTATATCTCTGAAGTGTTTCAAGGACCAGACCACTGCCAGAACTTCGAGATCTGTAACACTATAATTACGTTCGGCAGGGTTGGAGCAAATCTCCAAAGTCATCAAGGGAAATCATAAATGTTTCCTGAACGTCTTTGACCCACTGGGTGCCACGCAACAACTGGCGCATCTCAGAACTAGTGGCTTTCATTGCCACTGCTGCCTCATACAATTTTGCATCTTTAGGTGGGACCTTCATATCCTCCTCCATTTGGGATAATAAATTGGTAAAACCTATGAGTGAGGCGGCATTTGAATGTTGACAACAAAGCTAATTTAATTCACGACGCAAGGCATCAAATGTTTGACAGTCCTCAAAATGGCCTGAACGAATCGCGGCTCCTATTGGGGACCTACCTTGGTTTAGCCTCCCCATAAGGTAGGAGACTTTGAGAAGTTCGTTTGTGATTTGTCCGTTTCGAATGTCAGTTTCTACTTCTCTGAGGAAGTCGTAAATGGACACAGAGTTATCTTCGCCGGTAAATATAGGGCGGTTAGCATCGTCCAAATAGATTGACTGTGGAGGGGGTGGGGTGTTTGCCATGATTGAAAGAGGGTGAGGTTGGATAGGTGTGGAAGTAACTGAAGTAGTAGGTTGAGAGGTAGCGAAAGTAATGGTAGTTATGTGTGGCTGAGTTGGGAGCTGAAGTGTTGTATCGGAGACAACTTGGGAAGTGGAAGTAGTAGGAGGTGAAGGAAGTTCTAGAGAGTCATTTAAAGATGAAGGTGTATCTGGATTTATCTGGGAGAAAGATATCTGGGTCCTCTAGAGCAGAAGTAGTAGTAGTAGTAGTGGTAGTGGTGGTAGTAGTAGTAGGGGTGATGGTGGTGAGAGTAGTATGAGAATGTTCAATTTTAGGAGTTGTCTGGGTGGATGAAGAATATTTTTGGTACGATCGACCACTCCGAAGAAGAGTCACTGAATCGTCATTATCGGGAGTTACCGGCTCACTTTCAGTTGCTTGTCCCTGGCGAACGGGAGAGAGCTCGGTTTTTTCAAAGTATGACATGTAGTGAAAGAGAAAAAAAAAATGTTAAATGATAATGAGAATGAAAAT
Source organism: Coenobita brevimanus (assembly GCF_032717465.1). NCBI lineage: Eukaryota > Metazoa > Arthropoda > Malacostraca > Decapoda > Coenobitidae > Coenobita > Coenobita brevimanus. The sequence continues at coordinate 9,915,343 of NC_137066.1, forward strand.
TTTTATATATAATGTGAGAATGAGGGCATATGAAATATGTACAATAGTAATGGAAGTAAATATTTACAATGGGGGCGAAATGAACAAGGAAAATCAGATGAAAAGAAATGAGGTGAGAGGTGAGCGTGGTGGGTGGTGGTGCGGAGAATGAAGGTAAATATAAGCGATGCACGATAGTGAATAAAAGACAGATGAATGGTATTATGAGGTACAATCTGTAGAGAAAATCCTTAGAGTAATCTCTATAGAAAGACAGGGCTTGAACTGATTAGCATAAACTATACAAGTACATATAAGGAATACCGAAGCAGTGAGAATGAAGGGAAGTCTTGTTTGGAGGAAGGGAAGTAGAGACGGTACTTGAATGAAGGAGCTCTCCCCGGTGGCGAAGGTGGCGGGGGTGGGGTGGCGATGACGTCAGAAGCTCAGGCGACGAATGGGAGGCCAGCTGAGGGTCAGATGATCACCAGCGAGACCATGATTGAAGAGAGCCAGCGATGACGTGGAGACACCTGCCCTGGGCAAGATGCTGGTGGCCGCAGTTGCCAGGCGGTGCGGGTGGGGCTGCTGGGGCAGGTTCAGGGTTGCCAGGTGCGCGCGTTTCGCGCCAGATTGGGCGACTTTGGAAGATGATTTGCGCTTAAATTTGAACGGCTGCGCGTTGCGCTTTTTTGGGCGATTTTTGAAATGACTAGGAGCGTATTGGGCGATTTTGTTATATGGATGCAATGTTAAAAAAAAAAAAATAAGAAGACATGGCATATGCATGGTGTTCTAATACTCGTATGACTCAGTAATCCTTTCCCTACCACTCCCCAAACGCATTGTGAAGCCCCAGCTACTATAATTAGCATCTCTACCTGACCTGCGTTTCCATGACCCCAAGTGTGTGTGTGTGTGTGTGTGTGTGTGTGTGTGTGTGTGCCTTTTGTTTTAATCCCAAGTCCTCAAGGCGCAAGGCTACGCCTTTGTTTTTTGTTGTGAGTGCAAAGTTGGTTTTGTTAGTCTGTCTTCATATGGAAGGTTCCGAGTATCATGTCTCATTTTTGTCATTCTTGTCAGCATTTTCGAACGAATTTATATCCATTCCTATATGCTGCTACTACAGTGCTAATGTCCATCACTGATGTACAGTACAGTTAGCACCAGAGTCATAATGACCACCCAGTTCCTCCCCTACACCCTTTACCAAGCCTGCCCAACCCAACCCTAATCCCATAATTACTGACAACGCAAAGCTCTCTCCCTCTACCCCATCTACCACTCCATGCTTTCTGTACCATCCTTCTCTCTCTCTCTCTCTCTCTCTCTCATCCAGATTAAATCGTCTCCACTCATCCTATCATTTCCCTACCCTTCCCCAAAGAGCAATTGCCACCTCCTTGTAAATGTTACACAGGCGAGGCCGTCTGACCCTCTCTCACCTGACCCCACTCTTCTTTGGTCTGACTTTCTGATCGCTACCTACTACTACTACTACTACTACTATTACTACCACACACACACGCACACACACACACACACACACACACACACACACACACACCTCTAGGGGTTAATAATCTATCTATCTATCTATCTATATACCTAGGCTGCTTCCCCCAAGGAAAGGGAGGTAGCCGAGACAGGACGACTCACTCTCCATTTACTCATCCATTCAAACACATTCATTCGCATCTGAGCCCCAAAGGGGAGAACGGACAGATCCTCACCGCATCACACCGCACAAGGGTCAACTGCGCAATGCAAGCAGTGACATCCACAGCAGGGCCCGACAGCAGAACTGGTTTGCCCCTGCCACATCATAACAGACCCATCCCCTTACCCGCACCTGACCTGACTAGCTGATCAGACCAAATGCGGGAGAATATCCCCTCAGGGCTGCGTCATCACTTATTCATTCACAATTTCTCTCCATTTATTTCTGTCACGCACAGCCACTCTTCCTTGCTCAACAGACATCCGTCTCGCATCCAGCGCTCTCTTCACACTGTCCATCCATCCTATTCGTGGTCTTCCTCTCAGCCTTACACCTCTCACATCAGATCTAGTTATCTTTTTCACCAATCGCTCATTATCCATTCTCTCCATATGCCCAAACCATTGCAACACCCTCTGCTCAAACTCTACCAGCCATCTCCCGAACAACTCCAGTTCTCCTTCGCACTTCATCATTTCGCACTCGATCCATACGCGTCACTCCACACATACTCCTCAGACATCTCATCTCCATTACATTCAAACTTTTCCTCTCTGCTACACCCATATTCCATGTTTCAGCCCCATATAATGCAGTCGGTACCACAACACCCTCATACAGCCTTCTCTTTACATCCATTCTAAGCGAACGACATTTAAACACTTTTTTCATTCCTCCCAGCACCTTTCCTACTTCATTAATTCTAAACTTCACTTCTGCATCTATTCTTCCATCCACAGCAACATGTGACCCTAGATATTTAAAACAATCTACCTCCTCAAGCAACTCACCATTCAAAACTATATTCATCCCCCTACCATCTATCAACCTCGTACACTTCATCACTTTACTCTTATTCTCATTTACTTTCAATTTCCTCCTTTCACACACCCTTCCAAACTCCTCTACCAACTGTCTCAATTTCTCCTCTGAATCAGTCACCAATGCAGTATCATCTGCAAACAGCAGTTGCTTCAGATTCCACTCTCCTCCATCAACATTTACCAGACTCAGACCACCTAAAACTCTTGCATTCACCTCCCTTACAACACCATCCATGTAAATATTAAACAACCAAGGCGACATCACACATCCCTGTCGCAGCCCCACTCTCACGGGAAACCAATCACTCACAGCATTTCCCACTCTTACACACGCTCTACTATTTACATAAAAACTTTTCACCCCTTTTAGTAACCTACCATCAAGTCCATACAATCTTAAAACAGTCCACAAAGCCTCCCTATCAATTCTATCATAAGCTTTCTCTAAATCCATAAATGCCCAAAACACATCCTTGCCTTTCGCTAAATACTTTTCACACACTTGTCTCACAGCAAACACCTGATCAACGCATCCCCTCCCTCTCCTAAAGCCACACTGCTCATCACTAATCACTCCCTCTGTACCCTCTCTAACTCTCATAATTAACACTCTACCATACACTTTACCTACAACACTCAACAGACTTATACCCCTAAAGCTAGTACATTCATACTTATCACCCTTGCCTTTATACAACGGGACCACACAAGCACTTGCCCAGTCAATTGGCACCATACCTTTCTCAAAGCACACATTCAATAATCTTACTAACCAGTCAACAATAGTCACTCCACCACCCTTCAGGCATTCCACAGCACACCCATCCATACCTGCAGCTTTCCCTGTTTTCATCTCCTTTACTGCCTTTTCCACTTCCTCCTTCGTGATCAAAGAATCATTCAACTCTCCCAACACATTTATTCCTTGCACCCTTCTATCTGCCACAATCTCAGCCACGTTTTCCTCCTCTACATTTAACAATCTTTCAAAATACTCTGCCCATCTCTTCCTTACTGCATCCATCTCAATTAACATCCTTCCATCCTCTGCTTTTTACTCGTTCTTCCTTCCCAGACTCTCCCTTTCACACCCTTTTCACCTCCTTCCAAAACATTTTCTTATTCTGTTGAAAATTCTCTGTCAGCCACCTACCCCACCCTCTCATCTGCTGCCACTTTAGCATCACGCACAGCCCTCTTCCTCGCTCTATTCCTCTTTCTCCTTATACCTTTCATATGACATCTCATCCTTCCTCTGCAGCCACACTTCATATGCACGTCTCTTCTCAGCCACAGCCATACTTATAGCTTCCCTGCGCACCACCATTGCACTTCCTTTTCTTACACCACCACCCACACGTCTCACACCACACACCTCTTCTGCATGCTCCACCACCACAGCACTCTTAAACAACTGCCATTCCTCCTCCACGCTGCCATTTTCCCGATCTTTCACTGCGTTCCACT
>NC_137066.1:9921832-9924256 GCF_032717465.1 Coenobita brevimanus
CACCAATCGCTCATTATCCAATTTCTCTCCATATGCCCAAACCATTTGCAACACCCTCTGCTCAACTCTACCAGCTCATCCTCCCCGAACAACTCCAGTTCTCCTTCGCACTTCATCATTTCGCACCCGATCCATACGCGTCTACTCCACACATACTCTCTCAGACATCTCATCTCCATTACATTCAAACTTTTCCTCTCTGCTACACACCCATATTCCATGTTTCAGACCCATATAATGCAAAGTCGGTACCCACAACACCCTCGATACAGCCTTCTCTTTACATCCATTTCTAAGCGTAACGACATTTCAAACCCCACTTTTTTTTCATTCACTCCCAGCACCTTTCCCTACTTCATTTATTCTAAACTTCACTTCTGGCATCTTATTCTTTCCATCCACAGCAACATGTAGACCCTAGATATTTAAAACAATCTACCTCCTCAAGCAACTCCAACCATTCAAAACTATATTCATCCCCCTCACCATCTATGAACCTCGTACAGCTTCATCACTTTACTCTTATTCTCATTTACTTTCAATTTCCTCCTCTCAGCACACCCTTCCAAACTCCTCTACCAACTCTCTTCAATCTCTCCTCTGAATCAGTCACCAGTGCAGTATCATCTGCAAACAGCAGCTGCTTCAGATTCCACTCTCCTCCATCAACATTTACACAGACTCAGACCACCTAAAACTCTTTGCATCTCACACTCCTTACACAACACCATCCATGTAAATATTAAACAACCAAGGCGACATCACACATCCCTGTCGCAGCCCCACTCTCTTACAGAAACCAATCACTCACAGCATTTCCCACTCTTACACACGCTCTACATATTTACATAAAAACTTTTCACCCCTTTTAGTAACCTACCATCAAGTCCATACAATCTTAAAACAGTCCACAAAGAGCTCCCTATACAATTCTGCTATCATACGCTTTTCTCCCTAAATCCATAAATGCCCAAAACTTACATCCTTGCCTTTCGCTAAATACTTCTTTCACACCAACTTGTCTCACAGCAAACACCTCCAGATCAACGCATCCCCTCCCTCTCCTAAAGCCACACTGCTCATCACTAATTACTCCCTCTTGTACCCTCTCTAACTTCCTCATAATTAACACTCTACCATACACCTTACCTACAACACTCAACAGACTTATACCCCTAAAGCCTAGTACATTCTATACTTTATCACCTCTTTGCTCTTTATAACAGCGGGACCACACAAGCATTTGCCCAGTCCCAATTGGCACCATACCTTTTCTCAAAGCACACATTCAACAATCTTACTAACCAGTCAACAATAGTCACTCCACCACTCCTTCAGGCATTCCAGCACAGCACACTCCATCCATGCCTGCAGCTTTCCCTGCTTTCATCTCCTTTACTGCCTTCTCCCGACTATCCTCCTTCGTGATCAAAGAATCATTCAACTCTCCCAACACATTTATTCCTTGCACCCCTTCCATCATACAATCTCAGCCACCCTTTCCTCCTCTACATTGTAATAATCTTCAAAATACCATCTGCCCATCTCTTTTCCTTACTGCATCCATCTCAATTAACATCCTTCCATCCTCTGCTTTTACTCGTTCTTCCTTCCCAGACTCTCCCCTTTCGCACCCTTTTCACACCTCCTTCCAAAACATTTTCTTATTCTGTTGAGAAATTCTCTGTCAGCCGCCCTACCCCACCTCTCATCTGCTGCCACTTTCTAGCATCACGCACAGCCCTTCTCTGCTCTATTCCTCTTCTCCTTATACCTTTTCATTTATGAGCATCTCATCCTTCCTCTGCAAAGCCACACTTCATATGCACGTCAAATTCTTCTCAGCGACAGCCATACTTTACTTCCTCGCATCCACCATTCACTTCCTTTTTCTTACACCCACCACCCACACGTCTCACACCACACACCTCTTCTGCATGCCTCCCACCACAGCACTCTTGGCAACTGGACAACTGCCATTCCTCCTCCACACTGCATTTTCCCTGATTCTTTCACTGCGTTCCACTCATCTTTCAATTTCTCCTGATACTCTATCTTTTTTCTCTCTTTTATCCAACTCACTCACTTTCAAAAACCTCCCTGCCACACCTAACCCTCCTAGCTCTCATCCATCTCTTACTCTACTCTTAATCTTTCCCTCCACCAGGTAGTGAGTCAGACATACCTCCACCTCTCCCCTCTCAGAACTTCCTCACATCCAACAAATCTTCCTATTAACATTCCTAGACACAACCACATAGTCCATCAAGGCTCTATCAACAACCCTTCCACCCTCCTGTCTCACCCATGTATACTTATAAATATCTTTCTTTCTCCTCAAACAAGCGTATTTCTCCCAATCACCATCTCTCGCTCAATCACACATCACAGCTATCATTTGATTCGTTTCCCCATTTTCATTTC
>NC_137066.1:9924356-10097556 GCF_032717465.1 Coenobita brevimanus
TGTAGATAAGATGGTTTTTAGTCGTAGGCCGTTCGTTACTGCCACCAACTATGTGACTCTTTAGTCTTGTAATATGTAAATCTTGAGATTTGGTTAAAGTTCTTGTGCTAGTCGAAGGCAGGAGAAGTTAAAGATTAATACAGGGAGTTGATCTTGATTTATTATCTTCAAGGAAATCTAAGTTGAGCGGTGTATGGATTACACAGGAACGTATTTTACTAAGTCTCGTCGGACCCTCTTCTTGTTTCCTCTGTCCACGACCTTTCGCTTCTATGGCTAGCCCCTTTCTGCCCTCTAATCCCTACATTCTTATTTAGCAGGGCTCGTGTCACGTGGGCTACACTGTCGTTGGAAGATTCTAGAATCTTGTTTGTCTGTGTGTAAGTAGTGCTTCCTTTGCCCACTGGCATACTGTTGATTAAGTCTTGCTGAACCTTTGGTCGATTCTCGCTAACACACTTCCTATTCTCACACCCTGGCTGGTGCTTCTATCAAACTATCTATGTATCTATCTATGAGTTGTATTATTATAATATGGAGTTCTGACAATTTTAAAGTACTTCTACTGCAGACAAACAAGAATACGAATCCAAATCTCGCTTGTTTCGGTGACCCCCACATCAGTTGAATCTTATTCTTAAACCATCAGATACCAGCTCTCTTTGCGTGTCAATTGATTTCTTGTTTTTTCTTCCCTAAATGTGATTTTTTCACAATCAGGAATACCTTATGAGTTTTAGAAGTAACTGGGTGTTTCGCAATCAATTTTGAGTACATTTGTGAATGCTCCATATTTAGCGATTTCGACCAAAAAAAGGTCTATATACCAATCACTCCAGTAAAATAGTTTTGTACACCAAAAGCGGGTGCTATCAGCCGTAACTAGTTCACAATTGGCACTACCTTTTATCTGTGAAATCACGGCGATGATGAATTAAAGAGGGCATAAAAAGCCAAGAGACTCACCGGAAATTAAAAACCCAAGTAATCTCAACACGACAGACACATCAGTTCCGGTCGATGCTCCGGCAGCTTGACTTCTGTCGACCCATCATGAACAATAAAACTGCGTATAGGAGGAACCAAGTAGTGTTTAAAAATTGTATGTCTCATTGATGCTATGTATTTAGTTTTTACTAAAAAAAAAAAAAAAATACATCCCATTTAATCAACACCTGAACAACTTTCTTATAAGCAGTTTACTGCCTCTTGGGGTGATTTTGCCTTGGTAAATATTGATAATGATGTCACACAAACCGTCATAATGGGAAAATATTGGATTGTTAAAATTTTATCAGGAGGCTAAGATACCGTTTTAAAGCCCTAGTTATACAAACAAAAATAATATCCGTTTTATCTCTACATTTCCAAGTTGTTTGCACGTCTCTACTCAAACGAAACTCTTTTGAGCATAAATTCCTCAAATGCTAACCTTCTTTACCTTTTATTCAATTTCATCCGAAGTGTTACCTTATTTCGGCTTCTTACTGATTTTTTTTTTCTAAGCGAAATTTTTTTACCAGAAATGTTTTCTGAATTTTAGATACGACTGGGAGAGTTTCCCAACGAATTTAGAGTACATTTGTGGAAGATGCATATTTAGTGTTTTCACCCTCAGTTATGCGAATTTAGGATCACTCGAATATATTAGGTTTGAATTATTCGGATGCTTTTACCGTAACAACGACCAAAAAAAAAAAAAAATGAAAGTGAAAAAAAAGTCACAGACGACCCTGTTTTAATCGTAAAATCCAAACAATCTCCATTTGACATTAATACAGTTCATTTAGTGTTCTACCAACCTGCATTTTTTTGTAGCTGTTATATCTAAGGAGATGAGGAGTAAAGTTATTCCTAAAGAGGATGGGGTGTGGCCGGAACAAGTTGGTCTTCCAGGACAGTCTCTGTGCCTCGGGCTCATTCTGACGATGGACGGGACCGGTCTCGAGGTAAGGGCCCTTCCATCCATGGAAACTCTAAATCTTCATTGTCTTCTCGTTTGGTAAGGCAGAGCTCCACGCCTAGGAAGAAGGGCTTTCACACCCTTCCCACTGAGGTTGCTACATAGCCTTGATATTTCTCATTTCATATTATTTATTACTACTCACTATGGCTCAATCAGTACCAATTTGTCTCCAGTGGAATTGTAGAGGTGCCATGGCAAATTGGGAGGAACTGCAGTTATTACTCTCTGCTCTGAGCCCGCTCTGTGTCTGTCTTCAGGAGACAATGATGGGGGACAGACAGTTCCCTTCTATTAGGGGGTATGAGGTCTTCCATGCGTCCCCTCCTGGCGGTCACAGAGGTGGATGTGCAATTTTGTGCCGTTCTGATGTCCCCTTTATTTCCTTTGAGATACAGTCTCCCCTTCAAGTTCTAGCAGTACAGATGCACATTGGGAGGTGCTATACCATCTGTTGTCTGTACCTTCCACCTTCCATCCCTGTTATGCGTGCTGATCTGGAAACCCTTATCAGCCAACTTTCACCCCCTTTTCTTCTCCTTGGTGACCTTAATGGCCGGCATCCTTTCTGGGGTGACTCACTTTCAAATCCCCAGGGTGATCTTCTTGCCTCTTTGGTTGGAGATTTAGATTTGGTTGTCCTCAACGATGGGAGGTCGACCCATTTCCATGTTCAGACTGGCACGTACTCTGTCATTGACCTCACCATCTCCTCCTCTGATTGTGCCCTTGATTTTTCTTGGGAGGTTTTGGATGATCTGCATGGTAGTGACCATTATCCCGTGTTGGTCCACACTACTCGCTCTGTTCCTGCAGCCCGTATGCCACGCTGGTGTCTTGATAGGGCTGATTGGTCTCTCTTTGAGGGACTATGTGTATTTGCCTACAGGGTTACTGATTTTTCAACTATCAACGATGCTGAACATTCTTTTACTAAGACCATTTTCTCAGCAGGGGTTCATTCCATCTCACGGACTTCTGGTGTTTTTTCCCGGAGACCTGTGCCATGGTGGAATGACGACTGCTCTCTAGCAAAGGGAGCTTACAAAGTGGCTGCCTCGTCGGTATTTTGCCAATCGTGATGTTGTTTTCCTAAAAATCCAGTTTCGCAAAGCACGTGCTCACTCCAGATGGGTCATGAAGAATGCTCGTCGAAACTCGTGGAGGTCGTATGTTTCTACAGTTACGTCCTCTACTCGAATGCCCCGTGTGTGGAAAAAGATGCGCAAGATTTCTGGCAGGTTCACGCCCCCCTCTCCACCGGTGTTTCGACTTCACGGAAACCTAGTGTCTGCACCTGATGCAGTAGCCTCTGCTTTTGCAGATCAGTTTTGCGCTGTCTCAAAAAAGGATCCTTCTAGGCCATATGCTAGCATTCATAGGAATCAGGAGAGGCTAGGTCTTGACTTTAGCTCTCGTGGCGGAGAGCCATATAATTTAGACTTTAGTCTCCGAGAGCTGCGTGCTGCCCTCTCGGAGTATGGTGACACTGCTCCTGGACCTGACGAGATTCCATACACTATGCTACGTCATCTGCCGACTGATTCAATTCAATTCTTATTGGACCTTTTTAACAGGGCTTGGAGTGAGGGCTCTATTCCCAAGAGTTGGAAGTTGGCTGTTGTCCTTCCCATTCCAAAGCCTGGTAAGGACCATTCTCATATCTCCAACTATCGCCCTATTAGTTTGACATTATGCGTGTGCAAACGGTTTGAAAAGATGGTCAATGTCAGGTTCTTGTGGTTTCTGGAGAAGGGTGGTTTTCTCTCTCCGTCGCAAAGTGGCTTTCGGAAATTACGGTGCACTACCGACAACCTTATCAGACTTGAGGCATCAATCTGTGAAGCTTTTGCCTCTAAGCAACATCTTGTGGCTGTGTTTCTTGACCTTGAGAAGGTTTATGAAACTGCCAGGTGCCATGGCATCCTCCAACAACGTCATGCCTTTGGTTTACGTGGTCGTCTGCCTGTGTTGCTTAGAGACTTCTTGACTGATCGTGTGTTCCGGGTCCGTGTGGGTTCTTCCCTCTCTGCGCCACTGTGCCAGAAGGAAGGTGTCCCACAGGGGAGTGTCTTAAGTGTTTCCCTATTTGCGGTGGCCATCAATGATATTCTTGACACTGTGTCTACCAGGGTATCCTCATCCCTTTATGTTGATGATTTGGCTATATGGTTTTCGGGCTCCCGGATGTCTGCTATTGAGCGGCGTATGCAACTTCCCTTGGACAAGATCTCTGCCTGGGCCACTTCCAAGGGTTTTCGGTTTTCCCCTTCTAAGACTCTGGCTATGCACTTCTGTAGGATGAGAGGGGTACACCCAGACCCTGATCTCCAGCTTTGTGGCAGGAGACTCCGTTGTGTGGAAGAGATGAAATTCTTGGGCCTGACGTTTGACTGTCGCTTGACTTGGGTCTCACACTTGGCAAGTCTTAAAGCATCATGTATGAAGGCTCTCAATCTTTTGAGCGTTCTGTCCCATACCTCTTGGGGTGCTGATCGGAGGACGCTCTTGCATTTGTTTCAGGTTTTTGTAGCCTCCAAGATGTCATATGGCTGCGAGATCTACTCGTCTGCCACAGAGGCCAGACTAAAAACCCTAGATGCTGTCTGTCATTCTGGTCTTCGCCTTGCAACTGGGGCTTTTCGGTCCTCTCCAATTCCCAGCTTGTTGGTGGAAGCTGGTGTGCCTCCCTTAGATCTACTGCATCAGTCTGTTGCAGCACGGTGCTGGCTCCGAATTTGTCGCCTTCCAGACTCATTTGTGTGTAAGTGTGTGATGCAACAGTCTTGTTTTTTGTATTATAGTAGACATCCTCGCATGCCTCGTCCGTTTGGCTATAGGGTTCGGGATATCATGGAGGAGTTTGGTTTGTTGACAGTACCTGTCATTCCTGTTCAGATCCCGAGGGTTGCTCCATGGATCTTGCCCAAGGTGACCTACTGCAGGTTTTTTGCAGACTCCAAGGATTCTGTTGCTCCTCAGTGTCTTTTACAGTTATTTTTAGAACATTCTTCTAGTCATGGTTGATCTGTGCCTGTGTATACTGATGGCTCTAAATCCACCTCTGGTGTAGGTTTTGGAGTGGTATTTCCCAATTTTAGCCGTGGAGGTAGTCTTCCTTTGGCTGCCACAGTTTTTACTGCAGCTATAGTTTTAGCCCTGAAGTTGGTGTTTGTTCACCATGGCAATCATTTTACTATTTTTAGCGACTCTCAAGGGGCACTTTTGGCCCTGGACTCTTTCAACTCTTCCCATCCTATAGTTTTAGCTATTTTGGAGTGGCTGTTCCTCATTCGTCGTCGAGGGAAGAGAGTGGATTTCTGCTGGGTTCCGGCACATGTTGGTGTCATAGGTAATGAAAGGGTAGATGCACTTGCTAAGGCTGCAGCTTTACAACCTGTACGTGCTCCTTGCCCTTTACCTGCTACTGATTTACGCACTTCAGTGTCGTCTGCTGTTCGTGCTTGTTGGCAGTTACGGTGGGATAGCGTTCCTGTCAGCAAGCTAAAGGAAATCACCAAGTTCGTCTCTCAGAGAGTTGGTTTTACAATACTTTGTAAGTTAGAAATTGTTCTGGCTCGTCTTCGCATTGAACATACCAAACTAACACATGAGTTCCTCGTGTGTGGAGGTGTGCAGCCATTCTGTGATGACTGTTTGGTTCCCCTTACTGTCAGGCATTTGCTGGTTGAGTGTCCCACTTTGGGCGACTTACGTCGGGGGCTGCTATTGAGGCACCGAGGGGAGGGTGGTGCTTACTGTCACTCTTCGATGCTTGGGAGAGAACCTGGTACCCCTGGGGACGATTTGTTTTTATTTCTGAGGGAGGCTGGCCTCCTTCACCTTTTATGATTCCGTTGTTTTTACTTTGATGTCTAGTTTTTAATATGGAGTTTTACTTCTTAATGTTGCTTATATTTCTAATGCTTATATTTTTGCTTATACGGCGCCATATGACCATGTTGTTGCGGTGCCATGCATTTTATCAATCAATCAATCAATCCTAAAGAGGATGCTTTTACCGTAACAACTACAACAAAATCTGAAAATGGAAAAAAACGTCACAAACGACCCTCTTTTTAACGTAAAAATTCAAACAATCTCCAGAAGACATTAATACAGTTCATTCGGTGTTCTATCAACCTGCAATTTTTTGTAGCTGTCATGTCTAAGGAGATGAGGAATAAGGTTATCAATGATAGTTAATTATATATCTCGGTATTGGGATAGCGTTTATACTTTCTCGGATAAATTTTAGGGTGAGTCAAAAGCTCAGCAATGTTCCTTCTCACGAAGTTTCACAGATTTGAGAGATGTTACCTAAGGGTGTAGAACGAATCTTGATAATGTGCAAATATACTGTTTTCTACATTCAGGAGGATCGATGTAATTTTAAAGTGCTTCTTCAAGAGATGAAAAAATAATGATCATTCGAAATTTCACGCTTGTTTCCATGACACCCACATAAATTTATTCTTGTTTTTTTTAAGCACTCACCCCCCCGTGGGCAGCCACCTTGTCGTGGTGGGGGGCTTGCATGCCCCTGTGATCCCACAAGCCTGCCCGTGGATGTAACGACATCCGGCAGGGTCTCCCACGCGGGTAGGGTTGTGGGTGAGGGGTCTGACTAAGCGCTGCCTGAAACGTAGGTTACCCGTAAGGGTCATCGGTGCCGCCCTCCAGAGGGATTGCCTCGGTGCTGGTTGGGTGTCTGGGCTGGGGGGTGTTGGGGAAGGGGGTCTTTGCACTGGTGGGAGCAAACTTTCGCATCACAGAGTGTCCTTTTGGGGACACCCTCTGGGGACGAGGTACCCCGCTCCCATCAGACCTCGCTCGGTCCACTCACTCCCTGGTAGGCGGTTTCCCTTGGCTCCTGGTGCCATTTTGTGTAAAGCAAGTATATACGGATACATCCCAAACTCCTTTAACCACTCGTGTGGTCAGTGACCAGCCGCACGAGTTGGCATCACCTGGTCACTCTCTGGCCGATGACCCTGTACCCCCAGGGTCATCTGCCAAAATTGCGAATGAAGATGTCCTTCCTATCGAGGTGTTACCTGGTGTGTTTGTTAATAACTCTTACACAAAATACGTAGTCCTTAAAATGGATAATGGTACTTCTTTCCGGAACCTGAATTGTTTTCAGATTCACAGTGGTCTAGTTTCAGCATGTGGATTTACCCCCAAGGTCTCTTTGCAGGGTGATGGTTCTCTATTGCTAGAAGCTAGGAATGAAGAGGAGAGTTCATGCATCCAGTCCCTAACTATGGTCGCTGGTTATCCTGTATCTGTCTCTCGTCACTTGGTCCTAAACCAGTCCCGAGGGGTTGTGTATTCTCGTGACTTGATCTCATATTCTGATTCTTCCCTCTTAGAGGGGCTGGCTCCTTAGGGTGTTGTAGGAGTACAGAGAATTATGAAGAAGGTTGATGGGGTTTTAACCCCCACGCCCACTCTTATCTTGACATTTGACCGTCTTACCTTGCCGGAGGCCATCACTGCTGCGTGGTGGAAGCTAAAGGTTAAACCTTATGTTCCCCAACCTAGAAGATGCCATTGTTGTCAAAGATTTGGTCATTTCTGCCGTTCTTGGAGGCGGGAAGCGTCTGGTCTTCCTGAGGGCTGTGGATATTGTGGTGGAATTTCTCATGGTATAGATGATTGTTCTCAAGCCTCTAAATGTTTGAACTGTGGAGGAGCGCATGCAGCGTCCTCAAGGGATTGCAAAGTATACAAATATGAATACGAGATTATTTCTGTCCGAACGAAGGAGAAAATTTCCTTTTCTGAGGCAAAGGGAGCGGTTCATTCGCCCTGCCGCTGCGTTGTCTCGCCATAAAGCGAGACCGATTATTTCTGTCTGAACGAAGGAGAAAATTTCCTTTTCTGAGGCAAAGGGAGCGGTTCATTCGCCCTGCTGCTGCGTTGTCTCGCCATAAAGCGAGACCCTGCCATCACACAATGCCCCATCAAATTCTCGGGGTTCTACTTCCCGGCCTTCTCCATTGAGGGAGTGCAGCCTGGAAGCAGCTGTGCTTCCTCCAGGGAGGTGCCTCCTGTCTCTGGGGGTGTCCCCTCTGCGGTGGTTCTTCCAGCGTCTGGGAGTGCCTCCCCCATCCCAATTCCTCCGGTTCCTCCTCTGACAAACACCCGTGTCGATGCTACACTTTGCTTTGACACATCCAAAACTCCCGATGTCCTTCCTGTGCATCCTTGTCCTGACATATCCAACAACACCAGCGTCTCTCATACTTCTGTATCAGCTGCTACTTCCGTACCGACTGCTGCTCCTGTACCGACTGCTGCTCCTGTACCATCTGCCCGCTCTGCTACTGTTGCTCACTCTTCTTTACAGTGTGGCACTATAGTTTCTAATGCTTTAAGTTCTGGTGCAGAGATGGAGGTTGCATCTGCCAACCTCAAACGAGGGAGGAGTGAGGTGTTTTTGGGTGACTCCCCTCCTTCTAAGGTTCAAACTTCTGTACCACATGAGGATTCTGAGGGGGCTCTTCTCTCGACAACCCAGCCAGTGGTGGCGTCTAAGTTTGTGGGTGTTCATGATGGCCCTTCTAGGATTCCCATCCCTGCCTCTTCCTCAGGTGCGGTGGGGCCTGGGTCTTTAGATACTCATAGAGCCCAGTCGCTTGCTCCCTCTGATCCGTCACCCAGCGGCCAACCTTTGGATGATTTGGTTGGGGGGGGTTCGGTTGGCCCCGAGGTGTCACCTGAACCCTCACATGGGTGTGCGGACGGGGCACGTGGGTCTTCAAAGAAGGTCTCTGTGCTTCAGACTCATTCTGGCGATGGGTGGGACATGTCTCGGGGTAAGGGTACTTCTACCCATGGAAACTCTAAATCTTCATTGCCTTCTCGGTTGGTGAGGCAGAGCTCCACGCCTAGGAAGAAGGGCTTTCACTCCCTTCCCAACGAGGTTGCTACATAGCTTTCTAAGTTCATAATATTTAATACTAATCACTATGGCTCAATCGGTACCAATTTGTCTTCAGTGGAACTGTAGAGGTGCCATGGCAAATTGGGAGGAATTGCAATTATTACTCTCTGCTCTGAACCCACTGTGTGTGTATCTTCAGGAGACAATGGTGGGGGACAGACAGTTCCCTTCCATTAGGGGGTATACAGCATTCCATGCATCTCCTCCTGGTGGTCACAGCGGTGGATGTGAAATTTTGTGCCGTTCTGATGTCCCCTTTATTTCCTTTGAGATTCAGTCGCCCTTTCAAGTTCTAGCACTACAGATGCACGTTCGGAGGTGCTATACCATCTGTTGTCTGTACCTTCCACCTTCCGTTCCTGTTATACGTGCTGATCTAGAAACCCTTATCAGCCAACTTCCACCCCCTTTCCTACTCCTTGCTGACCTTAATGGCCGCCATCCTTTCTGGGGTGACTCACTTTCAAATCCCCGGGGTGATCATCTTGCCTCTTTGGTTGGGGATTTAGATTTGGTTGTCCTAAATGATGGATGGCCGACCCATTTTCATGTTCAGAATGGCACGTATTCTGTCATTGACCTTACCATCTCCTCCTCTGACTGTGCCCTTGATTTTTCTTGGGAGGTTTTGGATGATCTACATGGTAGTGACCATTATCCTGTAGTGGTCCTGCCTACTCACTCTGTTCCTGTAGCCCGTCTGCCATGCTGGTGTCTGGACAGGGCTGATTGGTCTCTCTTTGAGGAACTATGTGTATTTCCCAACAGGGTTACTGATTTTTCAACTATCGCTGATGCCGAATGTTATTTTACTAAGACCATTTTCTCAGCAGGGGTTCATTCTATCCCACGGACTTCTGGTGTTTTTTCCCGGAGACCTGTGCCATGGTGGAATGATGACTGCTCCATAGCAAAGGGAACTTACAAAGCAGCTGCTTTGTTTTTCTAAAAATACAGTTTCGCAAAGCACGTGCTCACTATAGATGGGTCATGAAGAATGCTCGCTGTAACTCGTGGAGGTCATATGTTTCTACAGTTACATCTTCAACTTCAATGTCTATGTTGTGGAAAAAGGTGTGCAAGATTTACAATAGGTTCTCACCCCCCTCCCCTCCGGTGTTGCACCTTCATGGAGAACTCGTATCTGCACCAGATGCAGTAGCCTCTGCTTTTGCAGATCAGTTTTACTCTGTCTCCAGAAAGGATCCTTCTCAGTCATTTGCTACCTTTCGTAGGAATCAGGAGAGGCTGGGTCTTGACTTTCGCTCTCGTGGCGGAGAGCCATATAATTTAGATTTCAGCCTCTGTGAGCTGCGTTCTGCCCTTCCAGAGTGTCGTGACACTGCTCCCGGGCCTGACGATATTCCATACGCTATGCTGCGTCATCTTCCGACTGATTCACTTCAGTTTTTATTGGACCTTTTTAACAGGGTTTAGAGTGAGGGCTCTATTCCAAGGAGTTGGTAGTTGGGTATTGTCCTCCCCTTTCCCAAGCTGGTAAAGACCATTCCCAAGTCTCCAACTATCGCCCTATCACTTTAACATCATGTGTGTGCAAGCTGTTCGGAAAGATGGTCAATGTCAGGCTTATGTGGTTTCTGGAGAAGGGTTGTTTTCTCTCTCCGTCGCAGAGTGGTTTCCGTAAATTACGGTGCACTTCAGACAACCTTATCAGGCTCGAGGCGTCAATCTGTGAAGCTTTTGCCTCCAAGCAACATCTTGTGGCTGTGTTTTTTGACCTTGAGAAGGCTTATGACACTGCCTGGCACCATGGCATCCTCCAACAACTTCATGCCTTTGGTTTATGTGGTTGCCTGCCTGTGTTGCTTGGAGACTTCTTGACTGATGGTGTATTTCGGGTCCGTGTGGGTTCTACCCTCTCTGCGCCACTGTGCCAGGAGGAAGGTGTCCCGCAGGGGAGTGTCTTAAGTGTTTCCCTGTTTGCAGTGGCCATTAATGGTATCATTGACACTGTGCCTGCTGGAGTATCCTCATCCCTTTATGTGGATGACTTAGCTATATGGTTTTCTGGCTCCCGCATGTCTGCTATTGAGCGGCGTATGCAACTTGCCTTGGACAAGATTTCTGCCTGGGCCACTTCCAAGGGTTTTCGGTTTTCCCCTTCAAAGACTGTGGCTATGCACTTCTGTAGGATGAGAGGGGTACACCCGGACCCTGATCTCCAGCTTTGTGGCAGGAGACTCCGTTGTGTGACAGAGACGATATTCTTGGGCCTGACTTTTGATTGTCATTTGACTTGGGTCTCACACTTGGCACATCTTAAAACATCATGTATGAAGGCTCTCAATCTATTGAGGGTTCTGTCCCATACCTCTTGGGGTGCTGATCGAAGGACACTCTTGCATTTGTTTCAGGTATTTGTAACCTCTTAGCTGTCATATGGCTGTGAGGTATATTCCTCTGCCACAGAATCAAGACTTAAAAACTCTAGATGCTGTCTATCATACTGGTCTTCGCCTTGCAACTGGGGCTTTTCGGTCCTCTCCAATTCCCAGCTTATTGGTGGAAGCTGGTGTGCCTCCCTTAGGTCTACTGCGTCAGTCTGTTGCAGTGCGGTGCTGGCTCCGGATTCGTCGCCTTCCAGACTCACTTGTCTATGAGGGTGTGACGAAACAGTCTTGTCTTTTGTGTTATAGTAGACACCCTCGCATGCCTCGTCCATTTGGCTATAGGGTTCAGGATATAATGGAGGGGTTTGGTTTGTCGGCAGTACTTGTCAGTCCTGTTCGGATCCCGAGGGTTGCACCTTGGATATTGCCCAAGGTAACTTTCTGCAGGCCTATTGCAGGTTCAAAGGATTTTGTCACTCCTCAGTGTCTTTTAAGGTTATTTTTAGAACATTCTTCTAGTCATGGTGGTTCTGTGCCTGTGTATACTGTTACATAGCCCATGATTTCATCATCCTTTGTGCAATTTTAACGCACAGTATGCTGGATGTTTGATCACGAGCGTGTTCTGCTTCAGTCCCCCCCTTCTTACCGTTATAGTAGAGGAAGTCGTCCTTTCTGTTATTCAGTGCGGGATTTTCAGCTCTTTGTCCCCATGGCTTCATTTGCGCGTCCTTTTTACAAGTTGTATCAAGCTCTGCTGGCCCCTATATAATGATCTCAGTCTCTGCATCATTGCCACTTAGATCTGCTCCTCATTTTGTTCACATCTCTGTCCTCCCCTGTACCGTTATTATTGACTGCTCGGGAAGTCTCCAACCATCCAGCAGCTGTGTAATTTGAGTATAAGTGTTGTTGCATTTTTTCTTGTACTGTGTACCATAAGGTTGATTCTTAGGCCTAGTGAAGTTTTTATGATTTATGTAAAGGTTCTTTACGTCAGTCAATTGTTAATAATAGTTTGTATCTGTAATAATTTATCTTGCATTAACTGAGCAGTGCCCGGTGTATTTTCATTTTATCAGGGCTGACTTAGATAAATTTACTCTTGCTAATTTCGTGTTAATAGAGGCTATTGCAGTTAACCATATATTTAACCTGTTTTTTGCCATTACATTATCCTTATGAGTCCTGAATGTTTTGTTGTTAGTTTGAGCATTAAACTTTAACTTGTAATTTTACCTAACTCTTTTGTTTTGAACCTGGAACTTTACGGGACAGTAGTGATTATTAGTATTCTCACTTAAAGTGTACATTATCTTTCTCTGTTCCGTAACATGAATTTGGCGACCTCTTATCAGGATATTCAGGATATTATCCTAAGGATATTGCTTGATATTTTGTGACTGTTACTTATTCATGATGTCTACTATTACTACACTTGATGAAGCCAAGGATTTTTTTGTCAAATGTGCAAACAGTGTTGGATGTAGAAAACAGAACAAAGAATGAACTTAAGCTTGTTGCTCAACAATTGGGAATTGCTGTTCGCTCTCATCATTCTAAAGATCAAATTGTTGATATGATTAATGAAAGCTTGTTAATGTAACTCCTCCAAATGAGCAAACGCAGATTGAATTTGCTAAGTTACAGCTAGCCCTGCAGGAGGTTCGTGTTAATGAGGCAAATGCTCGTATTCAAGAGGCACAGGTACAGGCTCAGGCACAAATTAAACTTGCCAGGATTCAGGCAGACCATGAGTATCGCATGAAACAAGGTGGAACTGGATCATCTAGCTCTGATGATTTTGATGTGGCTAAAAATGTTAAACTTGTCCCTCCTTTTAATAAATCTGATTTAACAAAGTATTTTCAGTTGTTTGAGAGGGTAGCTACAGGTTTTAGTTGGCCCAAGGAGTATTGGCCAGTACTCCTTCAAACTGTTCTCACCGGTAAAGCTCAAGTAACTTATGCATCTTTGCCTCAGGATCAATCTGATAATTATGATGTAGTTAAGAGCTTGATTCTTAAGGCCTATGAGCTTGTTCCTGAAGCCTATAGAGTAAAATTTAGGACAACTTACAAGCAAGATAAGCAATCCCATGTTGAGTATGCAAAAATCAAAGAAGATCTGTTAGAGCAATGGTTAAATTCTAAGAATGTGGATTCTGATTTTGGTAAATTTAAGCAGATGATTTTGCTGGAGGATTTCAAAAGGTGTATTTATAAAGATGTAAGCCTATATCTTGATGAGAAAAGAATAGATAATTTGTCTGATGCTGTAGTTTTAGCTGATGAATATGTTCTCACTCACAAGACATATTCTAAAGAAAAAGGGAAAGCTGAGAGTAAGTACGTTGCCTCTACTCAGAGTACGGGTAACAGGAAAGAGAATAAAGATGATGTTTCTGAGGAAGTAAATACCAGCTTCACCTCTAGATTTCAGAAAAGTAAATGTACGTATTATAGTAAGCTTGGTCATACTACGGAGAGATGTTTCAGGGGACAGCGTGATGTGAACAAAAAGGAGTCTTTAAATATTCAGTCAATTGGTCTAGTGTCCACTCTTGAGAGTTCCCAGAATTCTTTAACTGAGTTAACTGAACCTGCTTTGAGGGGTAACTTAAATTCTCATGATGGAGCTCCTCTTTTGAGCAGTAACGTGGGTGACACTCTCAAGAGTTCATGTGCTAATTTCCTGTCTGATGGTTTTGTCAGTCCTCTGGACAGTAATGACGGGAAATCAGTTAAAATATATCGTGATACAGGTGCTTGCCAATCCCTTATGCTGACCAGTGTTCTAGGCTCTAATGTTAATTCCTCTGATGAAACTGTAATCTTACAAGGTGTAGGGAATAATTACTTCTCTGTCCCTCTGTGCAGAGTGAATTTAGAGTCTGGTTTTGTTAATGGTTCCGTTATGGTTGGCTTGGTTGAGACACTCCCAATGTCAGGTGTAACTTTCTTACTTGGAAATGATATTGGTGGAAGTCAAGTGTGTCCAGCTCCTTAGTTGTCTAGTGAGCCAGTGGTTTCGTCCCAGGATTGTGATGTCCCTGATGTGTTCCCTGCATGTGCTGTCACTAGGGCTAAGTCTAAAGTTACTGGTGATTTAGAGGATAATGATGATGATGATGTTGTCCTAGCTGACACATTTCTTGCTAATTTGGACCACTCACCAGATGAGGCAGTACCCCGTAGTGTTGATAATTTGTCTAGTCAAGAGTTGGTTGAGTTGCAGGTTGCTGACCCTGAGTTGAAAGGTCTAGCTAACTCTGCTTGCAGTGAGGAAGAGTCAACTGGTGCTTCTACTTGTTATTATATAAAGTCAGGAGTACTTATGAGAAAGTGGAGACCCCCAACAGCATCAGCCGACTGTGATTGGGAGGTTGTACATCAAGTTGTCATCCCTCGTGTTTGTAGGCAGGATATCATTAGAGTGGCTCATGATTCCAGTTTGGCAGGACACCTTGGAGTGAGGAAGACTGTGGCACGCATTTTGAAACACTTCTACTGGCCAGTTATCTTCAGGGATGTTTCCTGGTATTGTAAGTCTTGTCACACCTGTCAAGTTGTGGGGAAGTGTAATCAGACCGAAAAGGTTGCACCTCTAGTTCCCATTCCTCCTTTTGAGGCGCCTTTCACCCGTGTGTTGGTGGATATTGTGGGCCCTCTTCCTAAGACTTCTTCAGGATTTTCTTATGTGTTGACCCTGATTGATATGGCTACTCGTTATCCTGAAGCCATTCCACTTAGAAATATCTCAGCAAAGAACGTGGTTAAGGAAATGCTAGGGTTCTTCACAAAGTTTGGTCTGCCCAAGGAGGTACAGTCAGACCGGGGAAGTAATTTCATGTCAAACGTTTTCAAGCAGTCTCTGAAAGAGTTGGGCATCACCCAGATCACGTCTTCGGCTTACCAACCCCAGACCCAAGGAGCGTTGGAGAGATATCATCAAACACTCAAATTGATGCTCAAGAAATACTGTTTGGAACATCAGAAAGACTGGGATAAAGGTCTTCCATTCGTTGTATTTGCTGCAAGAGAATCTCCAAATGAATCACTGGGCTTCTCACCTTTTGAACTACTGTTTGGCCATGAAGTAAGAGGACCCCTTAAGCTACTCAAGGAATGCTGGCTGTCGGAGGAAGATGACGTCAACCTGCTGGAATATGTGATGAAGTTCAAAGAACGGCTGTCCACTGCTTTACAGCTGGCGAGAAAGAATTTAGGAGCTGCTCAGGAGAAGATGAAGACTTGGTATGATAAGAAGTCCAGGTTACGCCACTTTCAGCCAGGAGATCAGGTTTTGATTCTGCTACCAGTTCATGGGCAACCTCTTCAAGCCAAGTTTAGTGGTCCTTATTTCGTGGAGAAGAAACTCAGTGATGTCAACTATGTCATCGCCACACCAGATCGTAGAAAGAACAAGCAACTATGTCACATCAACATGCTAAAGTTATATCACAGGCGGGACGAAAATAATCCAGTCTGCACTGTAGCTGTTCCACCCGAGTCTGCAAGTGAAGCTCTCCCATGCAGTATGAGCCTGAGTGATAGTTTGGGGAAGAATCCTGATATGATGAATGATCTCCAGACTAAGCTTTCTCATCTACCTCCCAAGGAAAGGCAGGAGTTTTCGGCATTACTGCAGGAGTACCTGCAAGTGTTCCGTGCCACTCCAGGAAGAACCACTGTGTTGATGCATGATGTCGATGTTGGAGACGCAAAGCCAATTAAATTGCCTCCTTACTGTGTGAACCCAGTGAAAGTTCCTCTCATCCAGAAGGAGCTTGGCTACCTGTTGGACCACAAGATGATTGAGCCCTGTCAGAGCAAGTGGAGTTCTCCTGTCACTCTAGTCCCTAAGCCAGGTGGGTCACAGCGGCTTTGCATTGACTACAGACGTGTTAATCAGATAACCAAAACAGACACTTACCCTCTCCCTCGTGTGGAAGATTGCATAGACAAGATTGGAAAGGCTAGGTACATAAGTAAGTTTGATTTGTTAAAGGGATACTGGCAAGTACCTATGACTGAACGTGCTAGGGATATCTCATGTTTTGTAACATTAGGAAAGACATTTGCATGTTCTGTAATGCCATATACAGATTGTTTTAGAGTAATAAGAAATTTCCTTTGTAAATTTCTTTTTTCTTTGTGGGGAGGTGTTACATAGCCTATGATTTCATCATCCTTTGTGTAATTTTAACGCACAGTATGCTGCATGTTTGATCACGAGCGTGTTCTGCCTCAGTTCCCCACTTCTACCGTTATAGTAGAGGAAGTCGTCCTTTCTGTTATTCAGTGCGGGATTTTCAGCTCTTTGTCCCCATGGCTTCATTTGCGCGTCCTTCTTACAAGTTGTATCAAGCTCTGCTGGCCCCTATATAATGATCTCAGTCTCTGCATCATTGCCACTTAGATCTGCTCCTCATTTTGTTCACATCTCTGTCCTCACCTGTACCGTTATTATTGAGTGCTCAGGAAGTCTCCAACCATCCAGCAGCTGTGTAATTTGAGTATAAGTGTTGTTGCATTTTTTCTTGTACTGGGTAGCATAAGGTTGATTCTTAGGCCTAGTGAAATTTTTGTGATTTATGTAAAGGTTCTTTACGTCAGTCAATTGTTAATAATAGTTTGTATCTGTAATAATTTATCTTGCATTAACTGAGCAGTGCCCGGTGTATTTTCATTTTATCAGGGCTGACTTAGATAAATTTACTCTTGTTAATTTCGTGTTAATAGAGGCTATTGCAGTTAACCATATATTTAACCTGTTTTTTGCCATTACATTATCCTTAAGAGTCCTGAATGTTTTGTTGTTAGTTTGAGCATTAAACTTTAACTTGTAATTTTACTTAACTCTTTTGTTTTGAACCTGGAACTTTACGGGACAGTAGTGATAATTAGTATTCTCACTTAAAGTGTACATTATCTTTCTCTGTTCCGTAACAATACTGATGGCTCTAAATCCGCATCAGGTGTTGGTTTTGGAGAGGTATTTCCCAATTTTAGCCATGGAGGTAGTCTTCCTTTGGTTGCCTCAGTTTTTACTGCGGAGTTGTCAGCCTTCAAGTTGGTGTTTGTTCATCCTGACAATTATTTTACTATTTTTAGCGACTCTCAAGGGGCGCTTTTGGCCCTGGACTCTTTTAACTCTTCCCATCCCTTAGTTTTAGCTATTTTGGAGTGGCTGTTCCTCATTCGTCGTCAGGGGAAGAGAGTGGATTTTTGCTGGGTTCCTGCACATGTTGGTGTGGTGGGCAATGAGACTGCGGATGCATTGGCCAAGGCTGCGGCTTCTCAACAGCCCCCAACAGAATATCCGCTTCCTGCATCTCATCTAACACCTTACTTGCGGGACAGAATGCATGTGTGTTGGCAGAGACGCTGGGATGGTGTTGCTCGTAATAAGCTGAAAGAGGTCTTCCAGAGAGTGGTTGTGCCAAGGATTCTCCCTTCCATGCCTCGGTTATTGGAGGTAGCTCTTGCTAGGCTTCGCATTGGGCACTCTCGGCTTACACATGGGTTCCTGATGAGTGGTGAGACTCAACCATCCCCACTGTAGGGGGTCACCTTGACGTGGTGGTGGGGCTTGAAGCATGGTTGGCAGTGCCACCTACTTGGGAGGCAAGCCTACCTTTGTAGGGTTTGGCATTTGTCGGCCTTGTGGACCAAGAACCCTCTTCATCACTGGTAGAGGAGGCCTACTGGTGATGTCAGTCCCTGCCCATTTGCCATCTAGGGCTGGACTACTGCCTCCCCACGTGTTTGCCGTGCGTGGCGACCCGTAATGCTGGGAGACAGGAGTCCTGGAGGTTGAGCGATGCTGCATGGTGCGCCCTGCTGCAAGCAATACACCTCTTTGGTCCCTTATTCTGGCTAGACGGGTGGCCTGGTTGGGCCCGACCAGGTCAATCGGCTGGTCACTGGCTAGCCATCCAGGCTAGTCACCTAGTGGCTTTAGGGTCAAGTGGGCACTGGGGGACCTGGTAACTCCTATCGTCCTGGAGTCACTCTTGTCAGGGTCCCTTGGTGGTTACCTGCGTATACTTTCCCACTACCTCTGGGGTCGCCAGTGGTGCTTTCCCTGGCATATGGCCTCCCCTTGTTGGGCTCCATGGTGGGTGGAGGGGTGGGGGAATGAAGGTGGTTATTTTTGAATATGGCTTCAGTTAATATTTTTGCAGCTGACGTCCCTGGTTCCGTCCCTGACCATCCTTCAGAGTCTCCCTCCTGTGCGCCTCATGTCCCTCTGGCTGGTGAGGCCACATTGCCACCTTGGAACCATACCTGCCTGCTTCCAGTGGTTTGCGGTCAGTGGCCACTACAAAGAAGAAGAGCCGGCAACAGACAACAACATCTTGTGGACATGCCCGTGAGGTCCTGCCAGGTGTCTATGAGAGGGTTGATTTCCCAAGGTACTACACCATTCGTACTTTGGCTGGTCAGCCTATTGGGAATCTGGACATTTTTACTGTTCATCGGCGCATTGTGTCCATCTGTGGGAGAGAGCCGAAGATTTCACCTCAGGGGGATGGTAGCCTTCTAGTGGAGGTTACATCCCCTGAAGAGGGTTCCCAGCTGGCTGCCCAGTGTAAGGACCCGGATGCACTGTTCACTTGTGTTCCTCATACCTTTCTTAATCATAGTCGAGGTGTTGTTTTCTCCAAAGACTTATTGCATTACAGTGAAGAGAAGCTGCTTGAAGAACTCCAGGTCCACAGGGTTGTTAAAGTGGAGAGGTTTCAGAAGAAGGTTGATGGTGTTCTTACCCCAACTCCATCCTTGTTGCTGACGTTCGACTGTACTGTTCTCCCTTCATCCATCAAGGTGGCTTGGTTGTCCCTTAGGCTCAAACCCTTTGTACCAAATCCACGACGCTGCTACCACTGTCAGATGTACGGCCATGTTGGGCGAGTCTGTCGTCGTTTGCAACAGGGCCTCCCAGTGGTGTGTGTCAGTTGTGAAGCATCCACTCATGCAGGACAGAACTGTCCTGGACTTGTTTGTTGTTTGCACTGTGGCGAGGCACATCCTGCTTCATCTAAAGACTGTGCCCGGTTTTGTTTGGAGAAGGAGATCCTCCTCATCTGTAATGGAGATATAATAAGCTTTCCTGAGGCCAGGAGTAGAGTCATGTCATCTGTTTTCCGTAACGGAGTGTCTTATGCGTCAGTTTTGTCCAGTCATAGCCGTCCTCGTCATCCTGTCCAGCAGCAGACCCGAGTTCCTCCTGTTGTGTCAGCTCCTATGCCATCATCTGCTGATTCCATGTCGGTGCAACAATCTCCCGCACTTGAGATGGTTGCCGCTACAGTTCAAAACTCGACCTCTACATCTATGGTATCCCCTGGTAGTAATGGTGCACATTCTTCATTTGCTAAACATCATCGTGGTTCCTCAGAGTCTTTGAGTCTTGAAGATCCTCCAAGCAAGGTGTCGGTCGTGGAGTCCACATCCTCTGTAGTTAGTCCATCTGTGCAACAGCCCTCGGACCCTGCTTCTGGGTCTTCGGGGGCTTCTGGGGTGTCAGGTCAGTCTGGCACCTCTTCCTGCGGGGTATCGGATGTTCCTCCTCCGGTTACCTCTGAGGATCCTGTCCTGCCCCCTCCACGTTTGGAGGCCAGGACCACCCCAATCCCTCCTGCTCGACCTCTTGGTTCACTGGGGGCCCCGGGCAGGGTTCGGAGTAGCTCTTCCTCTCTTGCTGGGCAGCGACGGGTGTCTGTGAAGTCTCCCAACACTTCGCAGACCCCAGGACCTCGTCCTAGCCATGCTGCTGCCCGTGACAAGCCCCTTAGAGGGCGTATCCGCATTCCCAAGAAGATTGTCTCCCAGGGTCGCTCAGTGGTTTCCACTAAGTGACCCTTTCTTTTGTGTATATAGTTCCTCCATTTTAATATTTTTAGTATTTTTTTATGGTTTTCTGTTTGTCCCTCTCCCCTGCCCCTTTTTATTTCAATAGTTTTAATGGCTAATATTATTCAATGGAACTGCCGTGGTTTACGAGCCAACTGGGAGGAACTCCGTTGGCTTCTGGCTGAGTATTCACCTGTGTGTGTTTGCCTACAAGAGACAATGGTTGGTGATGCTGCACCTCCCAGTCCACCTGGTTACCAGGTTTTTTATTCAGATCCTCTTCCTGGACAGGGTCATGGTGGGGGTGTGTCTATTCTAGTACGCAGTGACATACCTTTCACTGCTGTGAGTCTTAACACTCCACTGCAGGCTGTTGCTCTCCAGATTTTCCTTCCCCGTCGTTATACTGTGTGCTCTTTGTACCTCCCTCCTAGTGCCAGTATTGAGAGGGTTGATCTTGAAAATCTTATTCGTGCACTTCCCTCTTGCTGGCCGACATGAACAGTCATCATCCCCTGTGGGGAGGCTACACAGCTGATGCTAGAGATACTATGTTAGCCTCCATTGTGGAGGACATGGACCTGTACATTTTAAATTCTGGTGAAGTTACTTCCATAGTCAAACGAGTATTTTTACTTCTATTGATTTGTCTCTGTGCTCTGCAGAGGTAGCCCTGAATTTTACATGGGCTGTGTTACCGGACTTACATGGCAGTGACCACTTCCCTGTTTTAGTTAGATCGCCACAGAGTGCGCCTCAGCGTCGTCTTCCCCGCTGGCGCTTGGATAGGGCTGTCTGGCCGGTTTTTGAGGAGCTGTGTTCCCCGAACCGATGTGTGGAGGATTTTGTCAGCACTGATGCTGCTGTTGAGTATTTCACAGACTTACTACACTCGGCGGCACTGCAGAGTATTCCGAGAACAGCTGGTCACTTTCCTTGGCGTCCAGTTCCCTGGTGAACTGATGAGTGTGCTTCTGCTGTTTGGGCTAAACGTGCTGCTTTCTCCTGACTTCGTCGTCACCGAGGTGACCCTGGTTACTTAGCGGCATATAGGAGGGCCCGACCTCATGCCCGGCGGGTTATGAAGGAGGCTAGGAGGAAGTCTTGGGCATCATTTGTTTCTTCAATTTCTTCACAGACTCCTCTCACAAAAGTGTGGAAACGGGTGAGGAAGATTTCAGGGAAATTTCCCGTTCCCTCTCCTCCTGTTTTATCTCATGCAGGTGTGGTGGTGGCTCATTCTTCGTCTGTTGCCGAGATATTTGCAGCTCATTTTGCTAATGTCTCTAGGAAGGACACCTCATCCCCGTCGGCACGCCGCCGACGGCACCTGAAATCTTTCCATCTTCTGCGGAGGAGTCGTATAATGTTGCTTTTTCTGCTTCTGAACTTCAGACGGCATTGTCGCAGTGTCGCGACTCGTCTCCAGGCTTGGATGATGTCCCATATGCCTTCTTACACCACTTGCCTGATGCAGCCCTTCATTTTCTGTTGTCACTGTATAACAGAATTTGGTGCAATGGTGGGTTTCCGACCTCATGGGGTATTGCTGTGGTTCTCCCCATCCCTAAGCCGGGTAAGGATCACTTGCAGGCCACTAATTATCGCCCTATCTCACTGACATCTTGCCTTTGTAAGGTCCTCGAAAAGATGGTGAATAGTCGGCTCGTGTGGTACTTAGAGAAGGGTGGTTAATTGTCTCCAGTCCAGTGTGGGTTTCAGAAGATGCGGTCGACCACAGATGCTCTCCTTTTTTTAGAATCTTCCATCTTCCAGGCTTTTGCAACTAACCAGCATCATATCACAGTGTTCTTTGATTTGGAGAAGGCGTACGACACTTCCTGGCATCATGGTATATTGCAATCTCTTTATGAGTTTGGTCTCCGTGGGCAACTCCCCACTTTTACCCGGGAGTTTTTATCTAATCGTTTTATTCGGGTCTGAGTTGGGAGTGAGCTGTCTATTGCACGTCCCCTTGAGGATGGTTTGCCACAAGGGAGCATACTAAGTGTTACTTTTTTCGCAGTGGCAATTAACAGCATTATTTCTGTGCTCCCTGATGGTATTTGTGGCTCTCTCTGTGTTGACGATTTATCAATCTCTGTCACTGCCTCACGGATGTCAATGGCAGAAAGGAGGATGCAGATGGCTCTCAACCGTGTCTCTAGATGGGCTGATGAACGAGGTTTTCGATTTTCCTTCAAGAAAACTGTTGCTATGCATTTTTGCCGCGTTCGTGGAGTCCACCCTGACCCAAACCTTTTTTTACTTGGGCGTCGTATTTCGTGTTTAAAGGAAACCCGGTTTTTAGGGCTGATTTTTTACAGCCGGTTGATTTGGGTCCCTCACTTGAGGTACAGTCGTCAGCACAAATTCGCTGCAAGCCTGCTCGTGTGATGTGGGTCGTTTGGTCTGGCAACGGTGTATGGGAACTAGTTGCCACACAGGCTTTTATCCGCCTTAAGGACGTGTTTGTAAAAATTAGTACTATAAATCACCCAGAATACAATATTCTTTATATCTGATTAGCGTAAAAATGTGCAAAAGACAGATTGCTGTCGAATGGTGAAACTTCTGTTCTCTCCCTCGTATCCATCCCTTGTCCCTCCCCTCCCTCCCCTCCTCCTTCCCTCTCCCGCTATCCTTCATTTCCCCTCCTCTCTCTCTCCGCCCTGCCTACCTTATATCACCCACTACGCTAATCTACGTAATAAACCGCACTCTTCTCTATTTCTTGTCTATTCCTGTAACCTTTTTGCTCCTCAACATTCGAGAGTTTCATGCCATGCAACAGTCTCTTTCTCCCACTCGTTACTCCAGACATGAAGCAGCAGTTCGAAACTTCAGTGTTTCTGATGCTGCTTCGTGATTCAGTGAAAAGTATGAGGAGAATGGGAACATTTTCCTAGGGAAGAGAGAGGGCGAGAAGTAGGAGGAGTGGGCACAAATGTTTGTTTAATTTCGCCTACTGATATAATAGGCACAGACTTCCAGGCTCAGTCAAACAAATACTAGCAAGGAATACATCACAAGAACGAGACCTTAATGTTCCTGTATCTCTCAGCTGTTGGTAGTGACAAAGGGTGGAGAACAGAAAGACAACTGGAGAGGCGTGGGAAGGAGACGAGGAGGGTAAGAATGGGACTAGAACAGGAAGGAATATTGATAATAAACTTTGGATATAGTTGGTAGTATTGCAAGCAACTGGGAATACGGCAGACTTGGTTTAGAAAACAGTCAAGAGAGAATTGCGATGCGCCAATCAGGTTAGTGCCGTGGATAAAAGAATGAAGGTAGAGAGGGTGGGGAGAGGAGACAGTGGGGAGGCATGAAAGTGAGTGGGGGACAGGATGGAGAGGGAGGGGTGTGGAGGAGGAGTAAGGGGGAGAGAGGGGAAGGGAGCTTAGACACGATTATAATGAATACCTGAGTTTTAAGCTCATACGTCGTTCCATAACACTGTCAACTCTTGCAGTTTTTTACACTAATCAATTACGGTATACAGAAAATTGTACTCTAGGCAGTCTGTAGTACCACTTTTGAAAAACACGTCGTTAAAGTGAATAAAAGTCTATGTGGCAACTCGTCCCTTTACACTGTTGCCAGACAAAAGGACTCGCATCACAGTAGTAGACTTGCAGCGAATTTATGCTGACGACTGGACGTAAAAGCTGAGTGTCTCAGAGCATTGGGTCTCTTGAAAGTTTTAGCGCACACATACTGGGGAGCTGATCGCAAGACCTTCCTCCTCTTGCATCAGTCTCTGATTTTATTCAAACTTCATTATGGATGTGAAGTTTATTCCTCTGCCTCAGAAGCCCGGCTTCGTATTTTAGATTCCATACATCATGCTGGTGTTCGTCTCGCCACTGGGGCATTCCGATCTTCCCCGATTTCGAATTTGTTGGCTGATGCTGGTGTCCTTCCTTTAGACTTGCTCCGCTCTTCCCTTTTGATGAGATGTTGGTATCGCTTATCTCGTCTCCCAGACTCTGTGCCCTTTGTCAAGGTCTCTCAAGATTCTCGGTCACCTATTTTTGCCACTCGGCCATCCTTTCCAAAGCCCTTTGGTTTCAGGGTGCAGTCAATTATGTCTAGCTTCTCTGTTCCTTCTGTGCCGATCACTCCCCACCGTGTCCCGAGGGTGGGCTACTGGCTTCTCCCCAGGGTGACATTTTGTCGTTTTTCTTCCTCATCCAGTAACGCCTCCTTCTTCTCAGGTTTTATTTTCTGTTTTTAGAGCATGCCTCTTCTCATAGGGGACTCCATACCAGTTTATCACTGATGGATCTAAGTCTGATACGTGTATGGCTTTGAGGTGTGGTGTTCCCACCTTCTGTCAGAGGTGGGAGCCTCCCTGTGACTGCTTTCTGTTTTTACGGCTGAGCTGACTGCTATTTTATTTGCCCTTCAGATTCTCTTCACTCTCCCCCACACTCAAGCTTTTATTGTTTTTAGTGACTACACGGAAGTGCTCTTTCACCTGCAATGGAGTCTTTTAATCCCTCTCATCCTTTGGTTTTATCCATTTTAGAGTGGCTTTTCCTTTTTCTTTAGGGCGTCGTGGACGTCGTGTAGATTTCTGTTGGGTTCCAGCTCAAGTCGTAGGGAGTGGCAGGGAATGAACAAGCTGATCAGCTGGCCAAGGGCGTGCAGCTGCTCGTTCCTCCTCTTGCACAGTCCCCTCTGTATCGTCTGCCTGTTGCGGGATATGGCCACTCCCTTTATTGGCCCTTCAGGGCTTGCGCTGTTGGCAGGAGCATTGGGATTCTGTGGGTGCCAATAAGTTGCACACTCGATCATTGTAGAAGGTGGGCTTCCATTCAGTTACTAGGGCTTCTCCTCGTCATGAGGGCTACTTGCTTGTGCCTGCCTCCTGCATTGGCCCACCTGTTTCTTCTCACGGTTTTTTAATGGAGAGAGGCTCCTCCTTCATTCTGTGATGACCAGTCTAATCTGGTTCCCTTGACTGTTCTGTGCACCTGCTGGTGTGAGTGTCCTAGTCTTGAGGATTTGCGACGTCGGTTCCTTCTGACCACCGCCAATCGGATGATGTGTGTATCATCTTTCCTCCGGCTTGGAGAAGGATACCTGTGTCTTGGGAGGGCAACCCCTCTCCTTTTTAGCAGAGAGGACTTCTTAAGGATGTTTGATAATTTCTCCTTTTGGATTGTGTAACTTATACTCTGTTTTTTTGTTTTTTGTTTTTTACTTCTTTTGTTATACGGCGGCATATGACCCTGGCAGTTGCCGCCATACGATGTTATAAAAAAAAAAAAAAAAATTACCCAGGGTGACTTTTTTTTTATTGTTTCGTTTCTTCTCATCCAGTAAGGCCTCCCTTCCTTCCCAGGTTTTATTGTTCTCTGTTTTCAAACCTTCATGCTCTCTTTCTCGCATGGGGACTCCTTTCAAACTTCTCTCACCATACTGATGGATCTAAGTCTTGATGCGTGTTGAGGCTTTGGTGTGGTGTTTCCCACCTTCTGTCGAGGGTGGGAGCCTCCCTGTGACTGCTTCTGTTTTTATGGCTGAGCTGACTGCTATTTTATTTGCCCTTCAGATTCTCTTCCTGCTCTCCTCACACTGCTTTTATTGTTTTTAGTGACATACACAAGAAGTGCTCTGCTGCAATGGAGTCTTTTAATCGTCCTCTCATCCTTTGCTTTTATCCATTTTAGAGTGGCTTTTCAGCACGGCGTCGTGGACGTCGTGTAGATTTCCTGTTGGGTTCCAGCTCATGCTCTGGAGTGGCAGGGTCTGAGTTGACTGATCCAGCTGGCCAAGGCGGCAGCGGCTCATGTCCTCTTTTTGCACAGTCCCCTCTGTATCATCTGCCTGCTGCAGTGTGCGCTCCTTTATTACCTTCAGGGTTTGGTGCTGTTGGCAGGAGCATGGGATACTCATGCAAGTGCCAATAAGTTGCGCTCGATTTGCCGGAAAGGTGAACTCATTCGATTATACCTTCCCTCGTCAATGAGGAGACTTCGCTTTCAAGCCACTCGCATTGGCCACACCCGTTTCTCTCACGGTTTTTAATGGACCGAGGGCTCCTTCCTCCATTCTGTGAGTTCATCTGATTCCCTTGACTATTCGGCTCTGTTAGGGTCAAGTGTCCTAGTCTTGAGGATTTGGCGGCGTCGGTTCCTCTCCTGTGGCCAGCAATCGGATGGACAGGTGTGTATCATCTTTCCTCCGTGCTTGGGGAGGATGCCTGTGTCTTTGGGAGGGGCAACCCTTCTCCTTTGTGAAAGGAGGCAGGACTTCTTAAGGATATTTTAGAATTTGTCTTTTTTTTGATTGTGTGGCTTTATCCTTTCATAAAAAAAAGTTTTTCTTCTGCTGTTGCTACGGCGGCATATGACCCTGGCAGTTGCGCCGCCATGATTATTATAAAAAAAAAAAAAAAAGACAACCGTACTATGATGATTGCTTTCTTCCCCTTACTATCCGTCACTTGCTGGTCGAGTGTCCAAGCTTGGGGGACATGCGTCGGAGTTTCCTCCATAGGCATACAGGGGTAGATGGTGCCTACTGTCTCTCCTCGATGCTTGGTGGAGTCCATAGCGATTTTACTGATGTTTTTGGTTTTCTTCACGAGGCAGGCCTCCTTCAGCTTTTATAAGAAATTGTTTTCTCTTCTAACTAATCTTTTATTATTTTCAGTGTTTTATTTCTAGAAAAAAGTTATTGACTTTCTATCGATCATTCACTATTTATTTACCATGAGTTTTAGCTTGTTGTCCGGCGGCATAAGACCTTAGCAGTTGCGCAGCCAGTTTCTAGTACAATCAATCAATCAATCTTAAACACTCAGATGCCAGCTCTCTTTTCGTGTCAACCGATTTCTTGTTATACATTTCTTAAATGTAATTTTTCACACTAAGAACTTCTGAATTTTGGAAATAATTGAGAGTATCTCAATCACTTCCGAATACATTTGTGAAAGTTGCATATATATATATATATATATATATATATATATATAGCGATATCGACCAAAAATAAACTAAACACCCATTCAGGTTTATTCCAAAGATCTGAGGTGACGAACAATGGAGGTTTATTCCAGAGAGAACTTGTATATCTGTGCTCTGTTAGATGTCTAGCCCCATTCTGACTCACAGCGAGCAGCGGGCGTGGGAACCTTAGCTTAAACCAACAGTTTAGAGAAGTGTGCTGATTTCATCAATGGTACTGGTTACATATACATATATATATAGGTTTTAGGTGTACATAGTATGGGTACAATACTCCCCCGGTAAAAATGGAATTGGTGTCTCCTGACACAATGAAGGTAGGAATGCAGTGGAAATTCAATAATTGAAAAAAAAAAAAGTGAGGGGTGTTTAGTAGGTATATAAGTAAATGGAATAATTATTATTGGTTGATAAAAAAAAATCCATAGGAACGGTAGCAAGGCACAGGAATATAGTATATACAATACATGGCCATGTGAAAGAAAAAAAAAAAAGTGTAAATACATAGGAGTAATATAACAATGGGTATATAGACATATGATGTAAATGCACAGTACGTAGGTACAATAATAAAAGAATAGATTGAAGGGTAATATATCATTTGTGGAGCACATATG
This sequence comes from Coenobita brevimanus, assembly GCF_032717465.1. Classification (NCBI taxonomy): domain Eukaryota; kingdom Metazoa; phylum Arthropoda; class Malacostraca; order Decapoda; family Coenobitidae; genus Coenobita; species Coenobita brevimanus. The sequence continues at coordinate 9,952,081 of NC_137066.1, forward strand.
TGTAGAGGTCACTATATTTATAAGGATCCCATCCGACTATATGATGCACACTACTATTGTGTTTGTCGTATGAATCCATAGTTGGTTCAGTAATTTCACACTGGAATTTACTGTTACACATATATTCTATATGGTTATGCTACTAGTAGAAAATATGGATAGTATTTTGGCTGCCACTACATTTTTCTGTGACTCATGAACTGTTCGTTTTCTATTTGGTTACACCTTTTCAATATAATGTAAGGCGTTTCTGTTCAAATTTCTTACTTATATTTATTTTCTGATTTTCTTTTATTTGGATGCTTCTGCACTTTTAGTTACCATGGATGGACATTAAACACTGCCTTCTTCTACAGCCCGGGGAGGCTGTACAACTCCTGTTGCGAGTCTGATTTCTTGAAGGCGGCGTTCCATTTTCCTTACACAACAGTGCATTGCGCAGATCATAAGAATGAAACCTATCAAAGAGATGGCCACTGGGGGAAACACAATTGTTGGATGTACCCATGAACGGCTGAAGGCCATAGATAACTGGTCCATAATGAAGTCACTTTCATTTAGAAAGGTTAGCATGCGCAAGTTTGCAGAGGTGATAGAGATATTATCAAATGGTAGAGTGGAAGTCATGTTGAGTGGTTGAAAGATGTCATAGGTGTGACTGCGGAAAGTTTTTTTGGTAACGAGTGGCATAAGTGATTACAGATTCAGATTTGACTGTACAATCGTCAGGTGTCTTATAGAGACCATTAGCAAGCACTGAATGAATAGAAGAACCAGGACACATGATGGTAACAGAGACAGGAACCGTGAAAAAGAAGTACTGGACGTGATTGAGATGAGCGTGATGGACTGGAAGTTCTGGAGCCGGTGCAAAGGAACAGGCAGAGTGTACAGAATGGTTGGGAACTAAGGCAGACTCGCAGGGCGCGGCACTACTATGGAAAATTGTTAGAAGGTATGCAGCACAAAATGATCATTAGAAATTTCACGCTTGTTTCCGTGACACCCACATAAATGTATTCTTATTTTTCTTAAACACTCAGATGCCAGCTCTCTTTTCGTGTCAACCGATTTCATGTTATATATTTCTTAAATGTAAATTTTCACCCTAGGATAGAACTTCTGAATTTTGGAAATAATTGAGAGTGTATCTCAATCACTTCTGAGTACATTTGTGAAAGTTGCATATATATATATATATATATATATATATATATATATATATATATATATATATATATATATATATATATATCGACCAAAAATAAACTAAACACTTACTGTTTCAATAGTCCCGTGCTCCCCCACTCAGGTTTATTCCAAAGATCTGAGGTGACGTATAATGAAGGTTTATTCCAGAGAAAACTTGTATACCTATGCTCTGTTAGATGTCTAGCCCCATACTGACACACAGCGAGCAGCGGGCGTGGGAACCTTAACTTAAGTCAGCAGTTAAGAGGTGTGCTGATTTCATCAATGGTACTGGTTACATATACATATTTATATAGGTTTTAGGTGTACATAGTATGGGTACAATACTTCCCCGGTAAAAATGGAATTGGTGTCTCCTGACACATTGAAGGTAGGAATGCAGTGGAAATTCAATAATTGAAAAAAAAAAAAAAAAAAAGTGTGAGGGGTGTTTAGTAGGTATATAAGTAAATGGAATAATTATTATTGGTTGATAAAAAACAATCCATAGGAACTGTAGCAAGGCACAGGAATATAGTATATACAATACATGGCCATGTGAAAGAAGAAAAAGAAAAAAGAATGTAAATACATAGGAGTAATATAACAATGGGTATATAGACATATGATGTAAATGCACAGTACGTAGGTACAATAATAAAAGAATAGATTGAAGGGTAATATATCATTTGTGGAGCACATATGTGTAGAGGTCACTATATTTATAAGGATCCCATCCGACTATATGATGCACACTACTATTGTCTTTGTCGTATGAATCCATATTTGGTTCAGTAATTTCACACTGGATTTACTGTTCCACATACATTCTATATGGTTATGCTACTAGTAGAAAATATGGATAGTATTTTGGCTGCCACTACATTTTTCTGTTACTCATGAACTGTTCGTTTTCTATTTGGTTACACCTTTTCAATATATCGTAAGGCGTTTCTGTTCAAATTTCTTACATATTATATTTATTTTCTGATTTTCTTTTATTTGGATGCTTCTGAACTTTTAGTTACCATGGATGGACATTAAACACTGCCTTCTTCTACAGCCCAGAGAGGCTGTACAACTCCTGTTGCGAGTCTGATTTCTTGAAGGCGGCGTTACATTTTCCTTACAAAACAGTGCATTGCGCAGATCATAAGAATGAAACCTATCAAAGAGATGGCCACTGGGGGAAACACAATTGTTGGATGTACCCATGAACGGCTGAAGGCCATAGATAACTGGTCCATATTGAAGTCACTTTCATTTAGAAAGGTTAGCATGCGCAAGTTTGCAGAGGTGATAGAGATATTATCAAATGGTAGAGTGGAAGTCATGTTGAGTGGTTGAAAGATGTCATAGGTATGACTGCGGAAAGTTTTTTTGGTAACGAGTGGCAGAAGTGATTACAGATTCAGATTTGACTGTACAATAGTCAGGTGTCTTATAGAGACCATTAGCAAGCACTGAATGAATAGAAGAACCATGACACATGATGGTAACAGAGAAAGGAACCGTGAAAAAGAAGTACTGGACGTGGTTGAGATGATCATGAAGGACTGGAAGTTCTGGAGCCCGTGCAAAGGAACAGGCAGAGTGTACAGAATGGTTGGGAACTAAGGCAGACTCGCAGGGCGCGGCGCTACTATGGAAAATAGTTAGAAGGTAAGCAGCACAATGGCGTGACGTAGGGGTAGTGAAAGAACATTGGTGAGATCTGTTGAGGAGATAAAGACAATGGAAAGGTGATCATGGGATAGGAGGAAATATTCCGAGAGAACAGATGCTTGTACTAGGGAGTTAATAAACCTGAAAGGAAAGGGAATAAGTTGGAAGAGGTTAAAGGTGATGGCAGAGCGAAGAGGAATATGAACCATGACATAGTTTGCAAGAAGGGTTGCCTCAAGAACTGGATAGTAGAATTCTAGAGAGGAAAAAGAAAGTAGTGGAGACAAGTCGAAGGTAGAGTGAGCCCATTTCAATGCAGAGCGAAGAGCAGAAATAGGTACTGAGTCCACAGTGACACGTCCATCAACAGCATCAACTAGAATACGAACCAAGGTTGAAACTTGAGAGAGGAGAAAGTCAATAGAGAGTTGGAGATTGTCGAGGTGAAGTTTTAGATAGACGAGCTGAGAAACAATATTAATCTTAGAAATCTGTTGTCTGAGAATGTCTGTGAAGTTGTTCAGAGTGTAAGTGACTTCATTGAGGTGGGCTGTAATTTTTTGCAACAGTGTGTTGGACTTTAATGACTCTACCTTGAGATTCTAGGGCCGTGGCCAAATGAGCTAGGTCGGATTTGAAGTCAGAAAGGTCACGAGCTGTAGCTACGCCAAATAAGTCACTAAGAATTTCACCTCCCAAGTCAAAGAGACCTCGTTTTACACGTGAACGACCTACTGGTGTCTGACTGGAAAACGTTATTTCGTTGAGAGAACCTGTCATAGATGTACTGTAAGTCAATTGCCAAGAAAGTGGGAGATACAGTGGGTACCAAGGTTGATTAGGATTGCGTTTCCCCACGATGGTCGACAATTGGGCCCTGATCTCGTCCAATTGGCGTGCGAAGTGAGGAAGGGCGATGGCTACGTCGGCCAGGGGCTCTAAATCGTAGCGCAAAGAGACTACGTTCTCAATCACCATTACATCGCCTCCTGAGCCGACTAAGGCCCCGGGACGTACTCCACCATCGTCCTCACCCAACCCAGACCCTATGAGGGTCAGCACTGCCATCAGGTAGACCGCTAACATCTTACCTAGAAAATAATTTTAAATTAATGAAAGAGATCATGAAGATGTTTATATGCGGAGCGCAGCTTTGACCGATAATGATTGGATGAAGAAGGTTCAGACTGAGCAGCAGGTGGAGAAGGAGAAGTAGTGATAGGTTGTGCAAGGGACTCTTCCAACACCAGGCCTCGAGGTGCACGCTTTAGGTCATCTGCATGTACCCACTTGGTGTCTATAGTTGACAATTCTTGTAGTTGAAATTTGTTACCTTGTTTATTTATGACGCGGTGGGGGTCTGTAAATTTGTCATCCAATTTGGAGGTGCGAGTATAGGAACGAGCAAAGACTAGATCTCCAATGTTGATACTGATAGGTGAGGCAGACTTATGTTGGCGTCCTCCTGAGATTCGGCCAGATTTGCTGTGACATACTGATGGATTTTCTGGAAGTTCGTTATTTTCACTTTCATGTAATCATCCACATTATAGTTGGGATCAAGCTTTGAAGATAGGATGGAATAGGGAAGGTCTTTATCGAACCCAAATAAGACAAACAAGGGAGATTCACCAATGGATGAATTGATGGAACTATTTATAGAAGCTGCTACTTGGGGTAGCCATTCATCCCAGGAGGCACTATATGACCCTTAATGTCTGAGACACTCCAAAACGTTTCGGTTGTGTCGCTCTATGAGGCCATGTGAAGCTGGATGGTTAGGAACAACATTGCATTTGTTGATATTGTACTGTTTACAGATTTCCTCCAGAAGACTGTTGTTAAACTCAGTTCCATTTTCTGTAATTATTGTGTTGGGTGTAGTAAATGAGCAAATTACGTAGTCGATGAAGGCACGCGCTACGTTTTTCGCGGTCTTATCTGCAAGTGGAACTAGGACATAGTAGCGAGAGATATGATCAGGAGCTACAAATAAATACTGAGTGCCTGCTTCAGTAAGCGGAAGTTTTAGGTAAATAGAAATTATTACGATCCATGGGGAGTATTTAACTGTATCTACCCTATGAAGACCCATGGAAAGCAATAAGAAAAGTGAAGGATCATGAACACTATGCAACTAGACAAACTACAGGGTAGATTGATAATGATTTGGTTGATTATTCATTTAATTTAACAAACTAAACATACAATAATTACAACCCTAAACCTAACTAAACCTAAGAAAAAAACAATATAAATACCTAAAGCCATTCACCATCAGAAGATTAATGAACTAATGCAAGGAGAAAACTGATACTCATGGTTTACAGCAAAAGAAGGCGTTGAAGATGGGTTCCCTATAACACAGGCTTCCAGGTAAAGGTCAGGAGTGGTTCACTAAGATATTCCCAGGGCAGAGGATGAGTGTGAACTGAACTTGCGCGGGAAACCAGATAATCAGGCAACCTCGCTTCACACAGAAAAAGGGAGGGAAAGTCAGGTGACATGTTGGGAAACTAGTAGTATCAAATCCAGTCAACAGATGGAGCGCTGGTAGCGTGAGGTGGACGAGTGCTTGACTTCAGTCAAAAGATGGGAGTTCACGAGGGATGAGGCGGAGGAGTAATAATTATAGCCGTAACACCTCCCCCACAAAGACCTACGCAGTGGAAGCACGAAGGAGGTAGATTACTCTGTAGCCTCGATGGGATGTCTCGACAGGGTATCCGCGAGAATGTTGTCAACACCCCTTATATGCTGAACTTGAAGATTAAATGGCTGAACAAGCAGGGCCCATCGTAGAATCCGTTGATTGGAATTCTTCATAGTCTGGAGAAATACAAGAGGATTGTGGTCCGTAAAGACAGTAGTAGGATGAGGATGGTGGCGAAGATAGCACTCGAACTTCTTGATTGCTAGCACGAGAGCTAGAGCCTCTTTCTCAATTGTGGAGTAGCCCCGTTGATGTCCTTTCAGCTTCGACGAATAGTAGGCAATAGGATGGAGAACACCACTCACTGGGTTGGTTTGCAGCAAAACAGCACCAACCCCAACTCCACTAGCATCGATATGAAGATGGAAAGGTTGCGAGTGGTCAGGAGTTCTGAGGACAGGTCTGCTGGCAAGAAAAGTTTTCAGACGTTGAAAGGCAGTCTCACAGGCAGAGGTCCACTTGAAGGGGGTTCGAAGTGCGGTGAGATCAGTCAGTGGAGCTGCAACACTGGAGAAGTTCTTACAAAAACGACGATAGAAACCGGCCATCCCCAAAAACCTCATGACTTCCTTTCTGGTGGTTGGAGTTGGGAACGCTAGAACTGCTTCCACATTGGCCTCCTTCGGTAGAACTTGCCCCTGTCCCACAACATGTCCAAGATATGTTACTGTAGAGTCTCCAAAAGTAGATTTAGCTAAGTTGATGGTAAATCCTACTTCTTTTAGTTTGTTGAAGAGGGCATGGAGACGTGTCAGGTGTTCGTCCCACTGGTCAGCCATCACCACAAGGTCATCCAGATAAGCTGAAGTCCCAACCAAATCCTGTGTGATGAAGTTGATGATCCTCTGGAATGTGGCCGGAGCATTAGATAACCCAAATGGCATTACAGTGTACTGATATAACCCAAATGGGGTTATGAAAGCAGATATTAGTTTAGCTCTGTCTGTCATACCTATCTGGTAATAGCCTTTTTGGAGATCTATTGTGCTAATAAATTCGGAGTTTCCTATGCAATCTATTAAGTCCTCTATGAGTGGTAGGGGATAAGAGTCAGAGACAGTGACCTTATTGACTTTACGATAGTCTGTACAGAACCTGTGGCTTCCATCGGGTTTTGGAACTAAAAGGCATGGGGAAGCCCAAGGAGAAAAACTTGGTTCTGCAAGGTGATTAGCAGTTAAGAATTCAACTTCCTTTTTCATTACTTTCATTTTTAAAGGATTAAGACGATATGCTGGCTGTTTAATTGGACTAGTAGCATCGCTAACCAACCGTATGTCATGTTTTAAGAGACCACAAAACCCTGGTAAATCAGCAGTAACTTCAGGATAAGACTTCAATAACAATTCTAGGTCATCCTTTTGTATGTTGGTCAAACTTGATAGGTAATCACATAGAGATTCCATGATCATGCTGTTAGGTAGGTTACCGGACGGTTGGGGTAGGTCCAATTCTGGGTTTGTCAAGTCTGAAGTCTCTGGCTCTGGCTCTGGCTCCGTTCCCACAAACAGTACAGGGTTCATCTCATTTCTCTCTGCATAGTGCTCCTCTGAGCATCTAGTAAAATAAGGTTTCATTAAATTCACATGAACAAGTTGAGAGTCTTTACGTCTATCTGGGGTGTGTACTACATAATTCAACTTTGATAGTTTTTTGGCAACTACATATTGGCCAGTGAATTTACTCCTGAGGGGACTACCTGGAATGGGAAGAAAGAGCAAGACCTTGTCTCCTGGGGAGTAACTGTGTGCAACAGACGATGGATGTTGAAGTCTTTCCATTTTACACTGAGCCTTTAATAAGGTATCTTTAGCAATCGTTCTGACTTCTGATAATCTAGATCTTAAATTATCAATATAGTGAGATACAGATGGACTTTCTTGAGTAGTGCTGTTAAACCACTGATCTTTCAGAAGCTTCAAGGGACCCCTTATTTGTCGTCCATATAATACCTCAAATGGAGAATATCCTAAAGACTCCTGAGGACACTCCCTTATAGCAAAAAGAAGAAAGTCTATGCCTTCATCCCATTCCTTGTGGTTTTCCAAGCAATACTTTTTCAACATTGATTTAAAGGTCTGGTGGAACCTTTCTAAACAGCCCTGGGATTGTGGGTGATAAGCCGAGGAAGTGACATGTTTAACCTCTAGTTCCTCCATAACTTTTTTGAAAAGCCTACTGGTAAAATTCGTCCCTTGATCCGATTGGATTTCTTTAGGGATGCCAAATGCAGTGAACAAATGAAGCAGGGATTTCATTATAGTTTTAGAGGTGATATTTCTGAGGGGATAGACTTCAGGGTATCTTGTTGCAGTATCCATGATAGTAAATAAGTACTGGTTACCTTTCTTTGTCCTAGGTAGAGGTCCCACACAATCAATAACTACCTTTTCAAAAGGTGCTGTCACTACAGGAATTGCATGGAGTGGAGCAGACTTAAGCTGTTCATTAGGTTTACCAGCCACTTGACAAACATGACAAGTTTTTATAAAAGTAGAAACATCCTTTCTAAGACCTGACCAATAGTAATGTTGTAGGATTTTTTTGTAAGTTTTTAAGACCCCTAGGTGACCAGCTATCCCGTCATGAGCCAGTTTAAGGATGGATTGTCTGACAGATTTGGGAATCACAACTTGGTGGATTTCTGACCAGGTATCAAGATGTTTTAGTTCTGGTGGTCTATAAGCTCTCATCAAAACGCCATCATGGAAGTAAAAACAAGGCAATGTATTTAGGTCTTTACCTTCGACTGCAGCATGTCTCAGGGTAGCAAGTGATGGATCAGCCTTCTGAGCTTTAATTAGGTTTTCTTTTGAGATAGTCTGATCCAGCAGATATTCCTTGGGAGCAGGTGGTGGTAATGGATTGATTTTGTTCTTTTTAGCCTTCTGTGACCTAGTTACAACACAGGAGGGAAATAAGTGGGGAGCAACAGTATCTAGAATCTCAGTTGGGCTCTCAGTTAAAGGGTTTTCAATCACTGAAACCATAGGCACAATGAGTTCTCCTGCCAAATCATTTCCCAATAGCAGATGAGATCCCTTGACTGGCAAAGGGTCTTCTCTGACAGCTACTTTAACATTTCCAGATAAAAGGTCACACTGGAGATAAACTTCAGCTAAGGGATAGGAGGGATTAGATGAAAGGTCAGACAAAATCACCTTCTCCCCAGTGAAGGCACTAGATACACAAGGAATAGCATTTCTGACCAAAATTGATTGAGATGCTCCAGTATCTCTCAAGATAGTAATGGGATATGACTCATCATCTTTATTCAGTGAGACTGTACCCTGAAACATAAAAGGAAGGAAGGGATTCTGATGAGGCTTATTTGAATCATAAGTCACTACTGGCTTTTCAATTTCATGAGGAGATTTTTCTTTGGGGTTAAACATGTTTTTTGAAGTTTTACAATTAGGGTGTTTGCAGGACTGGATAGAATGACCTGGCTTTTTGCAATAACTACAGGATATATTGGAGATATTTTGAGTCCAAGGCATCAAGTGTGAAGAGCTCTGCTTACCACCCACCATACCGGAGCTTACACCAGAGGAGTACTTAACACCTGAGATGGAACCACTCCTGTTATTTAGAGATCTCATCAATAAATCATAGGCGTCAGCCAACTCCGCTGCTTTCATGAGATCCTTCTGTCCTTGCTCCTCCACATGCTTCAGGATGGTGAATGGCAACTTACTCTTCCACTCTTCCAAAACCATGAGATTAACCAGGTCTGAAAATGTTGAGGTGTTAGTTGTTTCAAGCCATTTCTTAAACTGTCTTAATTTATCATTTGCAAACTCCACATAAGTATGAGAAATTGATTTTACATGTTTTCTGAACTTCTGTCGATATCCATCAGGAGAAATTGAATATGCACGAAGAATACTAGTCTTTAAACCATTATAATCATTTTTATCATCAAAACTATTATAAACTCTCTGAGCTTTTCCGATCAGCTTTGGGACCAAGACTGATATCCAGTGTTGTTCAGGCCACTCATTTTTCTTGGCAATGTGCTCAAATGTGTTTAAAAATCCATCCACATCATTCTCATCAAACTGAGGCAATAAAGCAGCTTCCTTGTGTGGTTTAAACGCAGTTAATTTCTCTCTCAATTCAATTTCCTTTTCCCTAAGGTTTGAATTTGCATTTGCTTCAAGCTCTCTTATTTGTAATTCTTTCATTTTTACTCTCTCTTCTTGAGCTAATTGTTCTGTTCTCATTCTCTCTTCTTGAGCTAATTGTTCTATCTTAAGCTGATATTCTAATCTTAATCTTTCCATCTCCACTGGGTCACTGTGTCCTTGTTTAGTATGAGTTGAATAAGGATTATCAACCCTAGTAGGAAAGGAATAACTCATAGGAGTCAAAACATCAATAGCCTCTGTCCCCAGGACTTCCCTTTGAACTAAAGACTCTATAATTGTGTTTTTTAAGACCTCTTTTGTCATACGAGATTCAATTTCTATTTGGAAGTAGGTAGCAATGCTTTTCCACTCATCTTTCTTTAAGTCTTTTAATTGCTCATGGCTAGGATTTTCAACAAATTTTTGAAGGTCAAACATGATTAAAATGTATGAGAAAATTATGGTAAGTTATATTTTAGACACAGATTACAGGAAGAAAACTCTTTGAAGTCCTGGAAACTTCCAGAGCCTTGACCAAAATATTAACTTACGAAAGTCGTTGTCTATGATTAAGAGCAGAGGATGACGGCTTTTAGCATGATCCGGATTACCCCTGATTATAGGATAAGACAAAACAACTTTGATTCTTGAATAATCTGGGACTTGGAAGAGTGAGTGTATCAAACTAGCCACTTGCCCTATCGCAACTAGCAGATGTAGACCTCACTGGAGCGTGGGATACGGCATTATAAACGATCCGGATATATTCCCCACATTTGATAGAACTTATAACGACCCTGTATTTCGTTAAAAATGAAAGATAAGTTCTATGAAGACTCCTGAACCTATAAACCTATGTGCTGACAAGTTCACACAAATACCAAAATGTTTATTGCATCAAGGATTTTAAATCGAATGGAAACAAGTTTCACACTAATACCAAAATGCTAAATACATCAAGGAAAATTTAAAATCTATGGGAACAAGCAACAGCAACCCCTCAAAACACCATTACTGTAAATGTCTGTCTAGCTGAAATAGGTCCTGTCACGGTCGCCATTTATTACGATCCATGGGGAGTATTTAACTGTATCTACCCTATGAAGACCCATGGAAAGCAATAAGAAAAGAGAAGGATCATGAACACTATGCAACTAGACAAACTACAGGGTAGATTGATAATGATTTGGTTGATTATTCATTTAATTTAACAAACTAAACATACAATAATTACAACCCTAAACCTAACTAAACCTAAGAAAAAAACAATATAAATACCTAAAGCCATTCACCATCAGAAGATTAATGAACTAATGCAAGGAGAAAACTGATACTCATGGTTTACAGCAAGAGAAGGCGTTGAAGATGGGTTCCCTATAACACAGGCTTCCAGGTAAAGGTCAGGAGTGGTTCACTAAGATATTCCCAGGGCAGAGGATGAGTGTGAACTGAACTTGCGCGGGAAACCAGATAATCAGGCAACCTCGCTTCACACAGAAAAAGGGAGGGAAAGTCAGGAGACATGTTGGGAAACTAGTAGTATCAAATCCAGTCAACAGATGGAGCGCTGGTAGCGTGAGGTGGACGAGTGCTTGACTTCAGTCAAAAGATGGGAGTTCACGAGGGATGAGGCGGAGGAGTAATAATTATAGCCGTAACAAAATAGTTTCCCACGGAATTGGGTATTGTAAGAGCGGTGCAGGTTGATCCTTTGTGACGGTGGCACGAAATACAAGAGTCACAGTGTACATTGATATCTCGACGCATAGTTGGCCAATAGTATGCAAGACGTGCCTGTCGCAAGCATCGATCTTTACTGGGATGGGATGCATGAGGTGTGTTATGAACTATTTGAAGTACCGCAGATATTAGATCAGTAGGGACAAAAAGTTGGTGGACTTCCTTATTGGGCAATTCCTTCCCTGTTAGAAATGTTTTCCTGTATAAGATATTATCTTTTAGAATGAACTCATCAACTGGTACTGGCAGAGTAGGAAAGGTAGAATTATCTCCCGATTCCAGGAAATAAATCACTTTGGACCAGACAGGGTCCTTGCGCTGATGATGTTGAACGACTTCTGGTGTTAGTGGGGTGTTATCAGTGTTGTTTGGCCGCACTGATGTGACAGCCACTGCCACAATGCCTGAAAGTGCGTCCGCGACCACATTCGATTTTCCTGGGAAATAGTGAAAAGTCGGGTAGAAGTCCTGAATGATGACAGACCATCTAGCTAGCCTACCTGTGAGGTTACGTCCTTTGAACAGATCGCATAGAGGTAGGTGGTCTTTTTGGATATTCACTGGGTAACCATATACTATATCTCTGAAGTGTTTCAAGGACCAGACCACTGCCAGAACTTCGAGATCTGTAACACTATACTTACGTTCGGCAGGGTTGGAGCAAATCTCCAAAGTCATCAAGGGAAATCATAAATGTTTCCTGAACGTCTTTGACCCACTGGGTGCCACGCAAAAACTGGCGCATCTCAGAACTAGTGGCTTTCATGCCACTGCTGCCTCATACAATTTTGCATCTTTAGGTGGGACCTTCATATCCTTCTCCATTTGGGATAATAAATTGGTAAAACCTATGAGTGAGGCGGCATTTGAATGTTGACAACAAAGCTGAATTAATTCACGACGCAAGGCATCAAATGTTTGACAGTCCTCAAAATGGCCTGAACGAATCGCGGCTCCTATTGGGGACCTACCTTGGTTTAGCCTCCCCATAAGGTAGGAGACTTTGAGGGGTTCATTTGTGATTTGTCCGTTTCGAATTATCCGTTTCTACTTCTCTGAGGAAGTCGTAAATGGACACCGAGTTATCTTCGCCGGTATGTTTAGGGCGGTTTGCATCGTCCAAATAGATTGACTGTGGAGCGGGTGGGGTGTTTGCCATGGTTGGAAGAGGGTGAGGTTGGATACGTGTGGAAGTAACTGAAGTAGTAGGTTGAGAGGTAGCGAAAGTAATGGTAGTTATGTGTGGCTGAGTTGGGAGCTGAAGTGTTGTATTGGAGATAACTTGGGAAGTGGAAGTATTAGGAGGTGAAGGAAGTTCTAGAGAGTCATTTAAAGATGAAGGTGTATCTGGATTTATCTGGGAGAAAGATATCTGGGTCCCCTAGAGCAGAAGTAGTAGTAGTAGTAGTGGTAGTGGTGGTAGTAGTAGTAGGGGTGATGGTGGTGAGAGTAGTATGAGAATGTTCAGTTTTAGTTGTCTGGGTGGATGAAGAATATTTTTGGTACGATCGACCGCTACGAAGAAGAGTCACTGAATCGTCATTATCGGGAGTTACCGGCTCACTTTCAGTTGCTTGTCGCTGGAGAACGGGAGAGAGCTCGATTTTTTCAAAGTATGACATGTAGTGAAGGAGAGAAAAAAAATTGTTAAATGATAATGAGAATGAAAATTTTTATATACAATGTGAGAATGAGGGCATATGAAATATGTACAATAGTAATGGGAGTAAATATTTACAATGGGGGCGAAATGAACAAGGGAAATCAGATGAAAAGAAATGAGGTGAGAGGTGAGCGTGGTGGGTGGTGGTGCGGAGAATGAAGGTAAATATAAGCAATGCACGATAGTGAATAAAAGCTTGAACTGATTAGCATAAACTATACAAGTACATATAAGGAATACCGAAGCAGTGAGAATGAAGGGAAGTCTTGTTTGGAGGAAGGGAAGTTGCGACGGTACTTGAATGAAGGAGCTCTCCCCGGTGGCGAAGGTGGCGGGGGTGGGGTGGCGATGACGTCACAAGTTCAGGCGACGAATGGGAGGCCAGCTGAGGGTCAGATGATCACCAGCGAGACGGTGATTGAAGAGAGCCAGCGATGACGTGGAGACACGTGCCCTGGGCAAGATGCCGGTGGCCGCAGTTGCCAGGCGGTGCGGGTGGGGCTGCTGGGGCAGGTTCTGCTTGGTCAGCAGTGCGGAAGGTGTGGGTGAGAGGGGGCGGTTGGGGTGTGGTGGGGTGAGCCGGGATGGTAATCATAAAATAATGAAAACAATGAGGACGGAAGGGCTGACACCTGATAGTTCCTTACTGAGTTTCAGTAGAATAGCAGCTGTTGAGAAGCGATGTGGCCCGCACGTCGGTGACGACACGTCAGGGAAGTAGCAGGAAGCGTTCACTACGGAAGACGTAGGTGTCCCAAACACAAGGCAGGCAAAAGGCAGGCAAAAGGCAGACGTGCGGCAGGTGTGGAGAATGCACAAACAGGTGTAGGAATCACTCCCTTCGTGGCACTAAATCACGGTAGAGGCGAAATGAGGTCCGATACACCGGTGCTACAAATTGTTTTAATAGCCCCGTGCTCCCCACTCAGATTTATTCCAAAGATCTGAGGTGACATATAATGGAAGATTATTCCAGAGAGAACTTCTATACCTGTGCTCTGTTAGATGTCTAGCTCCATACTGACTCATAGCGAGCAGTGGGCGTGGGAACCTTAGCTTAAGTCAGCAGTTTAAAGAAGTGTGATTTCATCAATGGTACTGGTTACATATACATATATTGGTTCACTGGGGGCCCCGGGCAGGGTTCGGAGTAGCTCTTCCTCTCCTGCTGGGCAGCGACGGGTGTCTGTGAAGTCTCCCAACACTTCGTAGACCCCAGGCCCTCGTTCTACCCATGCTGCTGCCCGTGGCAAGCCCCTTAGTGGGCGTATCCGCATTCCCAAGAAGATTGTCTCCCAGGGTTGCTCAGTGGTTTCCACTAAGTGACCCTTTCTTTTGTGTATATAGTTCCTCCATTTTTAAATTTTTAGTATTTTTTTATGGTTTTCTGTTTGTCCCTCTCCCCTGCCCCTTTTTATTTCAATAGTCTTAATGGCTTATATTATTCAGTGGAACTGCAGTGGTTTGCGAGCCAACTGGGAGGAACTCCGTTTTTCTTCTGGCTGAGTATTCACCTGTGTGTGTTTGCCTACAAGAGACAATGGTTGGTGATGCTGCGCCTCCCAGTCCACCTGGTTACCAGGTTTTTTATTCAGATCCTCTTCCTGGACAGAGTCATGGTGGGGGTGTGGCTATTCTAGTACGCAGTGACATACCTTTCACTGCTGTGAGTCTTAACACTCCACTGCAGGCTGTTGCTCTCCAGATTTTTCTTCCCCGTCGTTATACTGTGTGCTCTTTGTACCTCCCTCCTAGTGCCACTATTGAGAGGGTTGATCTTGAAAATCTTATTCGTGCACTTCCCTCACCCTATTTCTTGCTGGCCGACATGAACAGTCATCATCCCCTGTGGGGTGGCTCCACAGCTGATACTAGAGGTACTATGTTAGCCTCCATTGTGGAAGATGTGGACCTGTATATTTTAAATTCTGGTGAAGTTACTTACTTCCATAGTTAAACGGGTATTTTTACTTCTATTGATTTGTCTCTGTGCTCTGCAGGGGTAGCTCTGAATTTTACATGGGCTGTGTTACCGGACTTACATGGCAGTGACCACTTCCCTATTTTATTAAGATCGACACAGAGTGAGCCTCGGCGTCGTCTTCCCCGCTGGCGCTTGGATAGGGCGGTCTGGCCGGTTTTTGAGGAGCTGTGTTCCCCGAACCGATGTGTGGAGGATTTTGTCAGCACTGATGCTGCTGTTGAGTATTTCACAGACTTACTACACTCGGCGGCACTGCAGAGTATTCCGAGAACAGCTGGTCACTTTCCTTGTCATCCAGTTCCCTGTGGACTGATGAGTGTGCTTTTGCTGTTCGGGCTAAACGTGCTGCTTTCTCCCGACTTCGTCGTCACCGAGGTGACCCTGGTTACTTAGCAGCATACAGGAGGGCCCGACCTCATGCCAGGCGGGTTATGAAGGAGGCTAGGAGGAAGTCTTGGGCATCATTTGTTTCTTCAATTTCTTCACAGACTCCTCTCACAAAAGTGTGGAAACGGGTGAGGAAGATTTCAGGGAAATTTCCCGTTCCCTCTCCTCCTGTTTTATCTCATGCAGGTTTGGTGGTGGCTCATTCTTCATCTGTTGCCGAGATATTTGCAGCTCATTTTGCTAATGTCTCTAGGAAGGATACCTCATCCCCATCGGCACGCCGACGACGACACCTGGAATCTTTGGGCATTAGTTTTCCATCTACTGTGGAGGAGTCGTATAATGTTGCTTTTTCTACTTCTGAACTTCAGACGGCATTGTCGCAGTGTCGCGACTCGTCTCCAGGCTTGAATGATGTCCCATATGCCTTCTTACACCACTTGCCTGATGCAGCCCTTCATTTTCTGTTGTCACTGTATAACAGAATTTTGTGAAATGGTGGGTTTCCGACCTCATGGGGTGTTGCTGTTGTAATCCCCATCCCTAAGCCGGGTAAGGATCACTTGCAGGCCACTAATTATCGTCCTATCTCGCTGACATCTTGCCTTTGTAAAGTCCTCGAAAAGATGGTGAATAGTCGGCTCGTGTGGTACTTAGAGAAGGGTTGTTACTTGTCTCCAGTCCAGTATGGGTTTCGGAAGATGCGGTCGACCACAGATGCTCTCCTTTCTTTAGAATCTTCCATCTGCCAGGCTTTTGCAACTAACCAGCATCATATCACCATGTTCTTTGATTTGGTGAAGGCGTACGACACTTCCTGGCATCATGGTATATTGCAATCTCTTCATGAGTTTGGTCTCCGTGGGCAACTCCCCACTTTTATCCGGGAGTTTTTATCTAATCGTTTTATTCGGGTCCGAGTCGGGAGTGAGCTTTCTACTGCTCGTCCCCTTGAGGATGGTGTGCCACAAGGGAGCATACTAAGCGTTACCCTTTTCGCAGTGGCAATTAACAGCATTATTTCTGTGCTCCCTGATCATGTTCGTGGCTCTCTTTATGTTGACGATTTATCAATCTCTGTCACTGCCTCACGGATGTCAATGGCAGAAAGAAGAATGCAGATGGCTCTTAACCGTGTTTCTAGATGGGCTGATGAACGAGGTTTTCGATTTTCCTTCAAGAAGACCGTTGCCATGCATTTTTGCCGCGTTCGTATAGTCCACCCTGACCCAAACCTTTTTTTAGATGGGCGTCGTATTTCGTGTTTAAAGGAAACCCAGTTTTTAGGGCTGATTTTTTACAGCCGGTTGACCTGGGTCCCTCACTTGAGGTACGTAAAAGCTGAGTGTCTCAGAGCATTGGGTCTCTTGAAAGTTTTAGCGCACACATACTGGGGAGCTGATCGCAAGACCCCCCTCCTCTTGCATCAGTCTCTGATTTTATCCAAACTTCATTATGGATGTGAAGTTTATTCCTCTGCGTCAGAAGCCTGGCTTCGTATTTTAGATTCCATACATCATGCTGGTGTTCCTCTCACCACTGGGGCATTCCGATGTTCCCCGATTTCGGGTTTGTTGGCTGATGCTGGTGTCCTTCCTTTAGACTTGCTCCGCTCTTCCCTTTTGATGAGATGTTGGTATCGCTTATCTCGTCTCCCAGACTCTGTGCCCTTTGTCAAGGTCTCTCAAGATTCTCGGTCATCTATTTTTGCCACTCGGCCATCCTTTCCAAAGCCCTTTGGTTTCAGGGTGCAGTCAATTATGTCTAGCTTCTCTGTTCCTTCTGTGCCAATCACTCTCCACCGTGTCCCGAGGGTGGGCTACTGGCTTCTCCCCAGGGTGACATTTTGTCGTTTCTTCTCATCCAGTAAGGCCTCCCTTCCTTCTCAGGTTTTATTTTCTCTGTTTTTAGAGCATGCCTCTTCTCATGGGGACTCCATACCAGTTTATACTGATGGATCTAAGTCTGATGCAGGTGTGGGCTTTGGTGTGGTGTTTCCCACCTTCTGTCGAGGTGGGAGCCTCCCTGTGACTGCTTCTGTTTTTACGGCTGAGCTGACTGCTATTTTATTTGCCCTTCAGATTCTCTTCACTCTCCCCCACACTGCTTTTACTGTTTTTAGTGACTCACGAAGTGCTCTTTCTGCAATGGAGTCTTTTAATCCCTCTCATCCTTTGGTTTTATCCATTTTAGAGTGGCTTTTCCTTTTAGGGCGTCGTGGACGTCGTGTAGATTTCTGTTGGGTTCCAGCTCATGTAGGAGTGGCAGGGAATGAACGAGCTGATCAGCTGGCCAAGGCGGCAGCGGCTCGTCCCCCTCTTGCACAGTCCCCTTTGTATCGTCTGCCTGCTGCAGATATGCGCTCCTTTATTGCCTTCAGGGTTTGGTGCTGTTGGCAGGAGCATTGGGATGCTGTGGGTGCCAATAAGTTGAGCTCGATTTGCCAGAAGGTGGGCTCATTCAGTTACCAGGGCTTCCCTCGTCAATGGGAGACCGCTTTGTGTCGCCTCCGCATTGGTCACACCCGTTTCTCTCACGGTTTTTTAATGGAGAGGGCTCCTCCTCCATTCTGTGAGGACTGTCTGGTTCCCTTGACTGTTCGGCACCTGTTGGTGGAGTGTCCTAGTCTTGAGGATTTGCGGCGTCGGTTCCTCTCTGACCACCAAACGGATGGTGGTGTGTATCATCTTTCCTCCGTGCTTGGGGAGGATGCCTGTGTCTTGGGAGGGGCAACCCTCTCCTTTGTGAAGGAGGCAGGACTTCTTAAGGATATTTTGAATTTCTCCTTTTTTATTGTGTGGTTTATCCTCTGTTTTTTGTTTTCTGCTTTTTACTTCTTTGCTATACGGCGGCATATGACCCTGGCAGTTGCGCCGCCATAATTATTATTAGGCGTCGTGGGGCTATAATTGTAGTGTCGTTTTACATATCTTGAAAATGTAGACCCAACTGTAGACTCGTAGAGCTTGTTTTCCCTCACTCGTAACTCGTCAATTTTATAGATTGATTGTAGATAAGATGGTTTCTAGTCGTAGGCCGTTCGTTACTGCCACGAACTATGTGACTCTTTAGTCTTGTAATAAGTAAATCTTGAGATTTGGTTAAAGTTCTTGTGCTAGTCGAAGGCAGGAGAAGTTAAAGATTAATACAGGGAGTTGATCTTGATTTATTATCTTCAAGGAAATCTAAGTTGAGCGGTGTATGGATTACACAGGAACGTATTTTATTGTCTCGTCGGACCCTCTTCTTATTTCCTCTGTCCACGACCTTTCGCTTCTATGGCTAGCCCCTTTGTGCCCTCTAATCCCTACATTCTTATTTAGCAGGGCTCGTGTCACGTGGGCTACACTGGCGTTGGAAGATTCTAGAACCTTGTTTGTCTGTGTGTAAGTAGTGCTTCCTGTACCCACTGGCATACTGTTGATTAAGTCTTGCTGAACCTTTGGTCGATTCTCGTTAACACACTTCCTATTCTCACACCCTGGCTAGTGCTTCTATCTAACTATCCATCTATCTATCTATGAGTTGTATTATTATAATATGGAGTTCTGACAATTTTAAAGTACTTCCACTGCAGACAAACAAGATTACGAATCCAAGTCTCGCTTGTTTCGGTGACCCCCACATCAGTTGAATCTTATTCTTAAACCATCAGATACCAGCTCTATTTGCTTGTCAATTGATTTCTTGTTTTTTGTTCCCTAAATGTGATCTTTTCACAATCAGGAATACCTTATGAGTTTTAGAAGTAACTGGGTGTTTCGCAATCAATTTTGAGTACATTTGTGAATGCTCCATATTTAGCGATTTCGACCAAAAAAAGGTCTATATACCAATCACTCCAGTAAAATAGTTTTGTACACCAAAAGCGGGTGCTATCAGCCGTAACTAGTTCACAATTGGCACTAACTTTTATCTGTGAAATCACGGCGATGATGAATTAAAGAAGGCATAAAAAGCCAAGAGACTCACCGGAAATTAAAAACCCAAGTAATCTCAACACGACAGACACATCAGTTCCGGTTGATGCTCCGGCAGCTTGACTTCTGTCGACCCGTCATGAACAATAAAACTGCGTATAGGAGGAACCAAGTAATGTTAAATATTGTTTCTCATTGATACTATATATTTAGTTTTTACTAAAAAAAAAAAAAAATGCATCCCATTTAATCAACACCTGAACAACTTTCTTATAAGCAGTTTACTGCCTCTTGGGGTGATTTTGCCTTGGTAAATATTGATAATGATATCACACGAATCGTCATAATGGTAAAATATTAGATTGTTAAAATTTTATCAGGAGGCTAAGATACCGTTTTAAAGCCCTAGTTATACAAACAAAAATAATATCCGTTTTATCTCTACATTTCCAATTTGTTTTCACGTCTCTACTCAAACGAAACTCTTTTGAGCATAAATTCCTCAAATGCTAACCTTGTTTACCTTTTATTCAATTTCATCAGAAGTGTTTCCTTTTTTCGGCTTCTTACTGATTTTTTTTTTTTCTAAGCGAAATTTTCTAACCAAAAATGTTTTCTGAATTTTAGATACGACTGGGAGAGTTTCCCAACGAATTTAGAGTACATTTGTGGAAGATGCATATTTAGTGTTATCACCCTCAGTTATGCGAATTTAGGATCACTCGAATATATTAGGTTTGAATTATTCGGATGCTTTTACCGTAACAACAACGACAAAAAAAAAACAAAGTGAAAAAAAAGTCAGACGACCCTGTTTTCATCGTAAAATCCAAACAATCTCCATTTGACATTAATACAGTTCATTTAGTGTTCTACCAACCTGCATTTTTTTGTAGCTGTTATATCTAAGGAGATGAGGAGTAAAGTTATTCCTAAAGAGGGTGGGGTGTGGCCGGAACAAGTTGGTCTTCCAGGACAGTCTCTGTGCCTCGGGCTCATTCTGACGATGGACGGGACCGGTCTCGAGGTAAGGGCCCTTCCATCTATGGAAACTCTAAATCTTCATTGTCTTTTCGTTTGGTAAGGCAGAGCTCCACGCCTAGGAAGAAGGGCTTTCACAAACTTCCCACTGAGGTTGCTACATAGCCTTGATATTTCTCATTTCATATTATTTATTACTACTCACTATGGCTCAATCAGTACCAATTTGTCTCCAATGGAATTGTAGAGGTGCCATGGCGAATTGGGAGGAACTGCAGTTATTACTCTCTGCTCTGAGCCCGCTCTGTCTGTCTACGGGAGACAATGATGGGGGACAGACAGTTCCCTTCTATTAGGGGGTATGAGGTCTTCCATGCGTCCCCTCCTGGCGGTCACAGAGGTGGATGTGCAATTTTGTGCCGTTCTGATGTCCCCTTTATTTCCTTTGAGATAGTCTCCCCTTCAAGTTCTAGCAGTACAGATGCACATTGGGAGGTGCTATACCATCTGTTGTCTGTACCTTCCACCTTCCATCCCTGTTATGCGTGCTGATCTGGAAACCCTTATCAGCCAACTTTCACCCCCTTTTCTTCTCCTTGGTGACCTTAATGGCCGGCATCCTTTCTGGGGTGACTCACTTTCAAATTCCCGGGGTGATCTTCTTGCCTCTTTGGTTGGAGATTTAGATTTGGTTGTCCTCAACGATGGGAGGTCGACCCATTTCCATGTTCAGACTGGCACGTACTCTGTCACTGACCTCACCATCTCCTCCTCTGATTGTGCCCTTGATTTTTCTTGGGAGGTTTTGGATGATCTGCATGGTAGTGACCATTATCCCGTGTTGGTCCACACTACTCGCTCTGTTCCTGCAGCCCGTATACCACGCTGTTGTCTGGATAGGGCTTATTGGTCTCTCTTTGAGGGACTATGTGTATTTGCCTACAAGGTTACTGATTTTTCAACTATCGACGCCCCACTGTAGGGGGTCACCTTGACGTGGTGGTGGGGCTTGAAGCATGGTTGGCAGTGCCACCTACTTGGGAGGCAAGCCTACCTTTGTAGTTTTTGGCATTTGTCGGCCTTGTGGACCAAGCACCCCCTACATCACTGGAAGAGGAGCCCTACTGGTGTTGTCAGTCCCTGCCCATTTCCCATCTAGGGCGGGACTGTTGCCTCTTCACGTGTTTGCCGTGCGTGGCGTCCCGTAATGCTGGGAGACGGGAGTTCTGGAGGTTGAGCGATGCTGCATGGTGCGCCCTGCAGCTAGCAATACACCTCTTTGGTCCCTTATTCTGGCTTGACGGGTGGCCTGGTTGCACCCATCCAGGTCAATCGGCTGGTCACTGGCTAGCCACCCAGGCTAGTCACCTAGTGGCTTTAGGGTCAAGCGGGCACTGGGGGACCTGGTGGCTCCTATCGTCCTGGAGTCACCCTTGTCAGGGTCCCTCGGTGGTTACCTGCGTATACTTTCCCACTACCTCTGGGGTCGCCAGTGGTGCTTTCCCTGGCATATGGCCTCCCCTTGTTGGGCTCCATGGTGGGTGGAGGGGTGGGGGAATGAAGGTAGTTTATTTTGAATATGGCTTCGTATAAATCTTTTGCAGCTGACGACCCTGGTTCCGTCCCTGACCATCCATTACAGTCTCCCTCCTGTGTGCCTCATGTCCCTCTGGCTGGTGAGACCCATATTGCCACCCTGTAACCATACCTTCCTGGTTCCAGTGGTTTACGGTCAGTGGCCACTACAAAGAAGAGCCGGCAACAGACAACATATTGTGGACATGCCCGTGAGGTCCTGCCGGGTGTCTTTGAGAGGGTTGATTTCGCAA
The DNA here is from genome assembly GCF_032717465.1 of Coenobita brevimanus. Lineage (NCBI taxonomy): Eukaryota > Metazoa > Arthropoda > Malacostraca > Decapoda > Coenobitidae > Coenobita > Coenobita brevimanus. Next base: position 9,974,284 of record NC_137066.1, read on the forward strand.
GGTACTACACGGTTCGTACTTTGGATGGTCAGCCTATTGGTAATCTGGACATACTTACTATTCATCGGCGCATTGTGTCAATCTGTGGGAGAGAGCCGAAGATCTCACCTCAGGGGGATGGTAGCCTCCTAGTGGAGGTTACATCCCCTGAGGAGGGTTCCCGGCTGGCTGCCAAGTGTAAGGAACCGGATGCACTGTTCACTTGTGTTCCCCATGCCAGTTTTAATCATAGTCGAGGTGTTGTTTTCTCAAAAGACTTATTGCGTTACAGTGAAGTGAAGCTGCTTGAAGAACTCCACTTCCACGGGGTGGTTAGATTGGAAAGGTTTCAGAAGGTTGATGGTGTTCTTACCCCAACTCCATCCTTGTTGCTGACGTTCGACTGTACTGTTCTCCCTTCATCCATCAAGGTGGCTTGGTTGTCCCTTAGGATCAAACCCTTTGTCCCAAATCCACGACACTGCTACCACTGTCAGATGTACGGCCATGTTGGGCGAGTCTGTCGTCGTTTGCAACAGGGCCTCCCAGTGGTGTGTGTCAGTTGTGGAGCATCCACTCATGCAGGACAGGACTATCCTGGAGCTGTTTGTTGTTTGCACTGTGGCGAGGCACATCCTGCTTCATCTAAAGACTGTGCCCAGTTTTGCTTGGAGAAAGAGATCCTCCTCATCCGTAATCGGGATAAAATAAGCTTTCCTGAGGTCAGGAGTAGAGCTATGTCATCTGTTTTCCGTAACAGAGTGTCTTATGCGTCAGTTTTGTCCGGTCATAGCCGTCCTCGTCGTCCTGTCCAGCAGCAGACTCGAGTTCGTCCTGTTGTGTCAGCTCCTATGCCTTCATCTGTCGATCCCATGCCAGTGCAACAATCTCCCACACTTGCGACGGTTGCCGCTACAGTTCAAGACTCGACCTCTACATCTATGGTATCCCCTAGTAGTCATGGTGCACATTCTTCATTTGCTAAACGTCATCGTGGTTCCTCAGAGTCTTTGAGTCTTGAAGATCCTCCAAGCAAGGTGTCAGTCGTGGAGTCCACATCCTCTGTAGTTAGTCCATCTGTGCAATAGCCCTCGGACCCTTCTTCTGGGTCTTCGGGGGCTTCTGGGGTGTCAGGTCAGTCTGGCACCTCTTCCTCCGGGGAATCGGATGTTTCTCCTCCGGTTACCTCTGAGGATCCTGTCCTGCCCCCTCCACGTTTGGAGGCCAGAACCCCAATCCCTCTTGCTCGACCTCTTGGTTCACTGGGGGCCCCGGGCAGGGTTCGGAGTAGCTCTTCCTCTCCTGCTGGTCAGCGATGGGTGTTTGTGAAGTCTCCCAACACTTCGCAGACCCCAGGCCCTCGTTCTAGCCATGCTGCTGCCCGTGGCAAGCCCCTTAGTGGGCGTATCCGCATTCCCAAGAAGATTGTCTCCCAGGGTCGCTCAGTGGTTTCCACTAAGTGACCCTTTCTTTTGTGTATATAGTTCCTCCATTTTAATATTTTTAGTATTTTTTTATGGTAATCTGTTTGTCCCTCTCCCCTGCCCCTTTTTATTTCAATAGTTTTAATGGCTAATATTATTCAATGGAACTGCTGTGGTTTACGAGCCAACTGGGAGGAACTCCGTTGGCTTCTGGCTGAGTATTCACCTGTGTGTGTTTGCCTACAAGAGACAATGGTTGGTGATGCTGCGCCTCCTAGTCCACCTGGTTACCAGGTTTTTTATTCAGATCCTCTTCCTGGACAGGGTCATGGTGGGGGTGTTGCTATTCTAGTACCCAGTGATAAACCTTTCACTGCTGTGAATCTTAACACTCCACTGCAGGCTGTTGCTCTCCAGATTTTCCTTCCCCGTCGTTATACTGTGTGCTCTTTGTACCTCCTTCCTAGTGCCACTATTGAGAGGGTTGATCTTGAAAATCTTATTCGTGCACTTTCCTCACCCTATTTCTTGCTGGCTGACATGAACAGTCATCATCCCCTGTGGGGTGGCTCCACAGCTGATGCAAGAGGTACTATGTTAGCCTCCATTGTGGAAGATGTGGACCTGTACATTTTAAATTCTGGTGAAGTTAATTACTTCCATAGTCAAACGGGTATTTTTACTTCTATTGATTTGTCTCTGTGCTCTGCAGGGATAGCCCTGAATTTTACATGGACTGTGTTACCAGACTTACATGGCAGTGACCACTTCCCTATTTTATTAAGATCGACACAGAGTGCGCCTTGGCGTCGTCTTCCCCGCTGGCGCTTGGATAGGGCGGTCTGGCCGGTTTTTGAGGAGCTGTGTTCCCCGAACCGATGTGAGGAGGATTTTCTCAGCACTGATGCTGCTGTTGAGTATTTCACAGACTTACTACACTCGGTGGCACTGCAGAGTATTCCGAGAACAGCTGGTCACTTTTCTTGCCATCCAGTTCCCTGGTGGACTGATGAGTGTGCTTCTGCTGTTCGGGCTAAACGTGCTGCTTTCTCCCGACTTCGTCGTCACCGAGGTGATCCTGGTTACTTAGCGGCATATAGGAGGTCCTGACCTCATGCCCGGCAGGTTATGAAGGAGGCTAGGAGGAAGTCTTGGGCATCATTTGTTTCTTCAATTTCTTCACAGACTCCTCTCACAAATGTGTGGAAACGGGTGAGGAAGATTTCAGGGAAATTTCCCGTTCCCTCTCCTCCTGTTTTATCTCATGCAGATGTGGTGGTGGCTCATTCTTCGTCTGTTGCCGAGATATTTACAGGTCATTTTGCTAATGTCTCTAGGACACGCCGCAGACGGCACCTGGAATCATTGGGCATTAGTTTTCCATCTACTGCGAAGGAGTCATATAATGTTGCTTTTTCTGCTTCTGAACTTCAGACGGCATTGTCGCAGTGTTGCGACTCGTCTCCAGGCTTGGATGATGTCCCATATGCCTTCTTACACCACTTGCCTGATGCAGCCCTTCATTTTCTGTTGTCACTGTATAACAGAATTTGGTGCAATGGTGGGTTTCCGACCTCATGGGGTATTGCTGTGGTTCTCCCCATCCCTAAGCCGGGAAGGATCACTTGCAGGCCACTAATTATCGCCCTATCTCGCTGACATCTTGCCTTTGTAAGGTCCTCGAAAAGATGGTGAATAGTCGGCTCGTGTGGTACTTAGAGAAGGGTGGTTAATTGTCCCCAGTCCAGTGTGGTTTTCGGAAGATGCGGTCGACCACAGATGCTCTCCTTTCTTTAGAATCTTCCATCTGCCAGGCTTTTGCAACTAACCAGCATCATATCACAGTGTTCTTTGATTTGGAGAAGGCGTACGACACTTCCTGGCATCATGGTATATTGCAATCTCTTCATGAGTTTGGTCTCCGTGGGCAACTCCCCACTTTTATCCGGGAGTTTTTATCTAATCGTTTTATTCGGGTCCGAGTCGAGAGTGAGCTGTCTACTGCACGTCCCCTTCAGGATGGTGTGCCACAAGGGAGCATACTAAGTGTTACCCTTTTCACAGTGGCAATTAACAGCGTTATTTCTGTGCTCCCTGATGGTGTCTTGGCTCTCTCTATGTTGACGATTTATCAATCTCTGTCACTGCCTCACGGATGTCAGTGGCAGAAAGGAGGATGCAGATGGCTCTCAAAGGATCCTTCTCAGCCATTTGCTACCTTTCGTAGAAATCAGGAGAGGCTGGGTCTTGACTTTCGCTCTCATGGCGGAGAGCCATATATTTTAGATTTCTGTCTCCGTGAGCTGCGTGCTGCCCTTTCAGAGTGTCATGACACTGCTCCCGGGCCTGACGATATTCCATACGCTATGCTTCTTCATCTTCCGACTGATTCACTTCAGTTTTTATTGGACCTTTTTAACAGGGTTTGGAGTGAGGGCTCTATTCCAAGGAGTTGGAAGTTGGGTATTGTCCTCCCCTTTCCCAAGCCTGGTAAAGACCATTCCCAAGTCTCCAACTATCGCCCTATCACTTTAACATCATGTGTGTGGAGGCTGTTCGGAAAGATGGTCAATGTCAGGCTTATGTGGTTTCTGGAGAAGGGTTGTTTTCTCTCTCCGTCGCAGAGTGGTTTCCGTAAATTACGGTGCACTTCAGACAACCTTATCAGGCTCGAGGCGTCAATCTGTGAAGCTTTTGCCTCCAAGCGACATCTTGTGGCTGTGCTTTTTGACCTTTAGAAGGCTTATGACACTGCCTGGCACCATGGCATCCTCCAACAACTTCATGCCTTTGGTTTACGTGGTCGCCTGCCTGTGTTGCTTGGAGACTTCTTGACTGATGGTGTATTTCGTGTCCGTGTGGGTTCTACCCTCTCTGCGCCACTGTGCCAGGAGGAAGGTGTCCCGCAGGGGAGTGTCTTAAGTGTTTCCCTGTTTGCAGTGGCCATTAATGGTATCATTGAGACTGTGCCTGCTGGAGTATCCTCATCCCTTTATGTGGATGACTTAGCTATATGGTTTTCTGGCTCCCGCATGTCTGCTATTGAGCGGCGTATGCAACTTGCCTTGGACAAGATTTCTGCCTGGGCCACTTCCAAGGGTTTTCGGTTTTCCCCTTCAAAGACTGTGCCTATGCACTTCTGTAGGATGAGAGGGGTACACCCGGACCCTGATCTCCGGCTTTGTGGCAGGAGACTCCGTTGTGTGACAGAGACGATATTCTTGGGCCTGACTTTTGATTGTCGTTTGACATGGGTCTCACACTAGGCAAATCTTAGAACATCATGTATGAAGGCTCTCAGTCAATTGAGGGTTCTGTCTCATACCTCTTGGTGTGCTGATCGAAGGACACTCTTGCATTTGTTTCAGGTATTTGTAACCTCTAAGCTGTCATATGGCTGTTAGGTATATTCCTCTGCCAGAGAATCAAGACTAAAACTCTAGATGCTGTCTATCATGCTGGTCTTCGCCTTGCAACTGGGGCTTCTCGGTCCTCTCCAATTCCCAGCTTATTGGTGGAAGCTGGTGTGCCTCCCTTAGGTCTACTGCGTCAGTCTGTTGCAGTGCGGTGCTGGCTCCGGATTCGTCGCCTTCCAGACTCACTTGTCTGTGAGGGTGTGACAAAGCAGTCTTGTCTTTTATGGTATAGTAGACACCCTCGTATGCCTCGTCCATTTGGCTATAGGGTTCAGGATATAATGGAGGGGTTTGGTTTGTCGGCAGTACTTGTCAGTCCTGTTCGGATCCCGAGGGTTGCACCTTGGATATTGCTCAATATAACTTTCTGCAGGCCTATTGCAGGTTCAAAGGATTTTGTCACTCCTCAGTGTCTTTTTAGGTTATTTTTAGAACATTCTTCTAGTCATGGTGGTTCTGTGCCTGTGTATACTGATGGCTCTAAATCCGCATCAGGTGTTGGTTTTGGAGTGGTATTTCCCAATTTTAGCCGTGGAGGTAGTCTTCCTTTGGTTGCCTCTGCTTTTACTGCGGAGTTGTCAGCCATCATTTTAGCCTTCAAGTTGGTGTTTGTTCACCCTGACAATTATTTTACTATATTTAGCGACTCTCAAGGGGTGCTTTTGGCCCTGGACTCTTTTAACTCTTCCCATCCCTTAGTTTTAGCTATTTTGGAGTGGCTGTTCCTCATTCGTCGTCAGGGGAAGAGAGTGGATTTTTGCTGGGTTCCTGCACATGTTGTTGTGGTGGGCAATGAGACTGCAGATGCATTGGCCAAGGCTGCGTCTACTCAACAGCCCCCAAAAGAATGTCCGCTTCCTGCATCTCATCTAACACCTTACTTGCGGGACAGAATGCATGTGTGTTGGCAGAGACGCTGGGATGGTGTTGCTCGTAATAAGCTGAAAGAGGTCTTCCAAAGAGTGGTTGTGCCAAGGGTTCTACCTTCCATGCCTCGGTGATTGGAGGTAGCTCTTGCTAGGCTTCGAATTGGCCACTCTCGGCTTACACATGTGTTCCTGATGAGTGGTGAGACTCAACCGTACTGTGATGATTGCTTTCTTCCCTTTACTGTCCGTAACTTGCTGGTCGAGTGTCCAAGTTTGGGGACCTGGGTCGGAGTTTCCTCCATAGGCATACAGGGATAGATGGTGCCTACTGTCTCTCCTCGATGATTGGTGGAGTCCATAGCAGTTTTACTGATGTTTTTGGTTTTCTTCACGAGGCGGGCCTCCTTCAGCTTTTATAAGAAATTGTTTTCTCTTCTAACTAATCTTTTATTATTTTCAGCGTTTTATTTCTAGAAAAAGGTTATTGACTTTCTATCGATCATGCACTATTTATTTGCCATGAGTTTTAGCTTGTCCGGCGGCATAAGACCTTAGCAGTTGCGCAGCCAGTTTCTACTACAATCAATCAATCAATCAATCTTAAACACTCAGATGCCAGCTCTCTTTTCGTGTCAACCGATTTCTTGTTATATATTTCTTAATTGTAATTTTTCACCCTAGGATAGAACTTCTGAATTTTGGAAATAATTGAGAGTTTATCTCAATCACTTCTGAGTACATTTGTGGAAGTTGCATATATATATATATATATATATATATATATATATATATATATATATATATATATATATATATATATATATATATATATATGTATATGTATATATATATATATATATATATATATATATATATATATATATATATATATATATATATATATGTATATGTATATTTATATAGCGATATCGACCAAAAATAAACTAAACACCTACTGTTTCAATAGCCCCGTGCTCCCCACTCAGGTTTATTCCAAAGATCTGAGGTGACGTATAATGGAGGTTTATTCCAGAGAGAAATTGTATACCTGTGCTCTGTTAGATGTCTAGCCCCATACTGACTCACAGCGAGCAGCGGACGTGTGAACCTTAGCTTAAGTCAGCAGTTTAGAGAAGTGTGCTCATTTCATCAATAGTACTGGTTACATATACATATATATATAGGTTTTAGGTGTACATAGTATGGGTACAATACTCCCCCGGTAAAAATGGAATTGGTGTCTCCTGACACAATGAAGGTAGGAATGCAGTGGAAATTCAATAATTGAAAAAAAACAAAAAGTGTGAGGGGTGTTTAGTAGGTATGTAAATAAATGAAATTATTATTGGTTGATAAAAAACAATCCATAGGAACTGTGGCAAGGCACAGGAATATAGTATATACAATACATGGCCATGTGAAAGAAGAAAAAAAAAAAGGAATAAATACATAGGAAAAATATAACAATGGGTATATAGACATATGATGTATATGCACAGTACGTAGGTACAATAATAAAAGAATAGATTGAAGGGTAATATATCATTTGTGGAGCACATATGTGTAGAGATCAATATATTTATAAGGATCCCATCCGACTATATGATGCACACACCCCACTGTAGGGGGTCACCTTGACGTGGTGGTGGGGCTTGAAGCATGGTTGGCAGTACCACCCACTTGGGAGGCAAGCCTACCTTTGTAGGGTTTTTTCATTTGTCGGCCTTGTGGACCAAGGACCCCCTAAATCACTGGTAGAGGAAGCCTACTGGTGATGCCAGTCCCTGCCCATTTGCCATCTAGGGCTGGACTATTGCCTCCCCACGTGTTTGCCGTGCGTTGCGTCCCGTAATGCTGGGAGACGGGAGTCCTGGAGGTTGAGCGATGCTGCATGGTGCTCCCTGCAGCCAGCAATACACCTCTTTGCTCCCTTATTCTGGCTAGACGAGTGGCCTGGTTGGGCCCGACCAGGTCAATCGGCTGGTCGCTGGCTAGCCATCCAGGCTAGTCACCTAGTGGCCCTAAGTCAAGCGGGCACTGGGGGACCTGGTGGCTCCTATCGTCCTGGAGTCACCCTTGTCAAGGTCCCTTGGTGGTTACCTGCGTATACTTTCCCAGTACCTCTGGGGTCCCCAGTGGTGCTTTCCCTGGCATATGGCCTCCCTTTGTTGGGCTCCATGGTGGGTGGAGGGGTGGGGGAATGAAGGAGTTTTTTTTTTTTAATATGGCATCTTCGAAAATTTTTACAGCTGACGACCCTAGTCCGTCCCTGACCATCCTTCAGAGTCTCCCTCCTGTGCGCCTCATGTGCATCTGGCTGGTGAGGCCCACATTGCCACCTTGGAACCATAACTGCCTGGTTCCAGTGGTTTGCAGTCAGTGGCCACTACAAAGAAGAAGAGCCGGCAACAGACAACAACATCTTGTGGACATGCCCGTGAGGTCCTGCCAGGTGTCTATGAGAGGGTTGATTTCCCAAGGTACTACACCATTCGTACTTTGGATGGTTAGCCTATTGAGAATCTGGACATTTTTACTGTTCATCGGCGCATTGTGTCAATCTGTGTGAGAGAGCCGAAGATTTCACCTCAGGGGGATGGTAGCCTCCTAGTGGAGGTTACATCCCCTGAAGAGGGTTCCCGGCTAGCTGCCCAGTGTAAGGACCCGGATGCACTGTTAACTTGTGTTCCTCATGCCTTTCTTAATCATAGTCGAGGTGTTGTTTTCTCCAAAGACTTATTGCATTACAGTGAAGAGAAGCTGCTTGAAGAACTCCAGGTCCACAGGGTTGTTAAAGTGGAGAGGTTTCAGAAGAAGGATGATGGTGTTCTTACCCCAACTCCATCCTTCTTGCTGACGTTCGACTAGACTGTTCTGCCTTCATCCATCAAGATGACTTGGTTGTCCCTTAGGGTCAAACCCTTTGTACCAAATCCACGACGCTGCTACCACTGTCAGATGTACGGCCATGTTGGGCGAGTCTGTCGTCGTTTGCAACAGAGCCTCCCAGTGGTGTGTGTCAGTTGTGTAGCATCCACTCATGCAGGACAGGACTGTCCTGGACCTGTTTGTTGTTTGCACTGTGGCGAGGCACATCCTGCTTCATCTAAAGACTGTGCCTGGTTTTGCTTGGAAAAGGAGATCCTCTTCATCCGTAATCGTGATAAAATAAGCTTTCCTGAGGCCAGGAGTAGAGCCATGTCATCTGTTTTCTGTAACGGAGTGTCTTATGCGTCAGTTTTGTCCGGTCATAGCCGTCCTCGTCGTCCTGTCCAGCAGCAGACCCGAGTTCGTCCTGTTGTGTCAGCTCCTATGCCTTCATCTGCTGATTCCATGTCAGTGCAACAATCTCCCGCACTTGAGATGGTTGCCGCTACAGATTCAAGACTCGACCTCTACATCTATGGTATCCCTGGTAGTCATGGTGCACATTCTTCATTTGCTAAACGTCATCGTGGTTCCTCAGAGTCTTTGAGTCTTGAAGATCCTCCAAGCAAGGTGTCGGTCGTGGAGTCCACATCTTCTGTAGTTAGTCCATCTGTGCAACAGCCCTCGGACCCTGCTTCTGGGTCTTTGGGGGCTTCTGGGGTGTCAGGTCAGTCTGGCACCTCTTCCTCCGGGGTATCGGATGTTCCTCCTCCGGTTACCTCTGAGGATCCTGTCCTGCCCCTCCACGTTTGGAGGCCAGGACCACCCCAATCCCTCCTGCTCGACCTCTTGGTTCACTGGGGGCCCCGGGCAGGGTTCAGAGTAGCTCTTCCTCTCCTGCTGGGCAGCGACGGGTGTCTGTGAAGTCTCCCATCACTTCACAGGCCCCAGGCCCTCGTTCTAGCCATGCTGCTGCCCGTGACAAGCCCCTTAGTGGGCGTATCCGCATTCACAAGAAGATTGTCTACCAGGGTTGCTCAGTGGTTTCCACTAAGTGACCCTTTCGTTTGTGTATATAGTTCCTCCATTTTAATATTTTTAGTATTTTTTTATGGTTTTCTGTTTGTCCCTCTCCCCTGCCCCTTTTTATTTCAATAGTTTTAATGGCTAATATTATTCAATGGAAATGCTATGGTTTACGAGCCAACTGTGAGGAACTCCGTTGGCTTCTGGCTGAGTATTCACCTGTGTGTGTTTGCCTACGAGAGACAATGGTTGGTGATGCTGTACCTCCCAGTCCACCTGGTTACCAGGTTTTTTATTCAGATCCTCTTCCTGGACAGGGTCATGGTGGGGGTGTGGCTATTCTAGTACGCAGTGACATACCTTTCACTGCTGTGAGTCTTAACACTCCACTGCAGGCTGTTGCTCTCCAGATTTTCCTTCCCCGTTGTTATACTGTGTGCTCTTTGTACCTCCCTCCTAGTGCCAGTATTGAGAGGGTTGATCTTGAAAATCTTATTCGTGCACTTCTCTCACCCTATTTCTTGCTGACCGACATGAACAGTCATCATCCCCTGTGGGGTGGCTCCACAGCTGATGCTAGAGGTACTATGTTAGCCTCCATTGTGGAGGATGTGGACCTGTACATTTTCAATTCTGGTGAAGTTACTTACTTCCATAGTCAAACGGGTATTTTTACTTCTATTGAATTGTCTCTGTGCTCTGCAGTGGTAGCTCTGAATTTTACATGGGCTGTGTTAGCGGACTTACATGGCAGTGACCACTTCCCAATTTTGTTAAGATCGCCACACAGTGCGCCTCGGCGTCGTCTTCCCCGCTGGCGCTTGGATAGGGTGGTCTGGCCGGTTTTTGAGGAGATGTGTTCCCCGAACCGATGTGTGGAGGATTTTGTCAGCACTGATGCTGCTGTTGAGTATTTCACAGACTTACTACACTCGGCGGCACTGCAGAGTATTCCGAGAACAGCTGGTCACTTTCCTTGCCGTCCAGTCCCTGGTGAACTAATGTGTGCTTCTGCTGTTCGGGCTAAACGTGCTGCTTTCTCCCGACTTCGTCGTCACCGAGGTGACCCTGGTTACTTAGCGGCATATAGGAGGGCCCGACCTCATGCCCGGAGGGTAATGAAGGAGGATAGGAGGAAGTCTTGGGCATCATTTGTTTCTTCAATTTCTTCACAGATTCCTCTCACAAATGTGTGGAAACGGGTAAGGAAGATTTCAGGGAAATTTCTCGTTCCCTCTCCTCCTGTTTTATCTCATGCAGGTGTGGTGGTGGCTCATTCTTCGTCTGTTGCCGAGATATTTGCAGCTCATTTTGCTAATGTCTCTAGGAAGGACACCTCATACCCGTCGGCAACCCGCCAACGGCACCTGGAATCTTTGGGCATTAGTTTTCCATCTGCTGCGGAGGAGTCGTATAATGTTGCTTTTTCTGCTTCTGAACTTCAGATGGCATTGTCGCAGTGTCACGACTCGTCTCCAGGCTTGGATGATATCCCATATGCCTTCTTACACCACTTGCCTGATGCAGCCCTTCATTTTCTGTTGTCACTGTATAACAGAAGTTGGTGCAATGGTGGGTTTCCGACCTCATGGGGTATTGCTGTTTTTCTCCCCATCCGTAAGCTGGGTAAGGATCACTTGCAGGCCATTAATTATCGCCCTATCTCGCTGACATCTTGCCTTTGTAAGGTCCTCGAAAAGATGGTGAATAGTCGGCTCGTGTGGTACTTACAGAAGGGTGGTTAATTGTCTCCAGTCCAGTGTGGGTTTCGGAAGATGCGGTCGACCACAGATGCTCTCCTTTCTTTAGAAGCTTTCATCTGCCAGGCTTTTGCAACTAACCAGCATCATATCACAGTGTTCTTTGATTTGGAGAAGGAGTACGACACTTCCTGGCGTCATGGTATATTGCAATCTCTTCATGAGTTTGGTCTCCGTGGGCAACTCCCCACTTTTATCCGGGAGTTTTTATCTAATCGTTTTATTCTTGTCCGAGTCGGGAGTGAGCTGTCTACTGCACGTCCCCTTCAGGATGGTGTGCCACAAGGGAGCATACTAAGTGTTACCCTTTTCACAGTGGCAATTAACAGCGTTATTTCTGTGCTCCCTGATGGTGTTCGTGGCTCTCTCTATGTTGACGATTTATCAATCTCTGTCACTGCCTCACGGATGTCAATGGTAGAAAGGAGGATGCAGATGGCTCTCAACCATGTCTCTAGATGGGCTGATGAACGAGGTTTTCGATTTTCCTTCAAGAAGACCGTTGCCATGCATTTTTGCCGCATTCGTGGAGTCCACCCTGACCCAAACCTTTTTTGAGATGGGCGTCGTATTTCGTGTTTAAAGGAAACCCGGTTTTTAGGGCTGATTTTTGACAGCCGGTTGACTTGGGTCCCTCACTTGAGGTAATTAAAAGCTGAGTGTCTCAGAGCATTGGGTCTCTTGAAAGTTTTAGCGCACACATACTGGGGAGCTGATCGCAAGACCCTCCTCCTCTTGCATCAGTCTCTGATTTTATCCATACTTCATTATCGATGTGAAGTTTATTCCTCTGCCTCAGAAGCCCGGCTTCGTATTTTAGATTCCATACATCATGCTGGTGTTCGTCTCGCCACTGGGGCATTCCGATCTTCCCCGATTTCGAGTTTGTTGGCTGATGCTGGTGTCCTTCCTTTAGACTTGCTCCGCTCTTCCCTTTTGATGAGATGTTGGTATCGCTTATCTCGTCTCCCAGACTCTGTGCCCTTTGTCAAGGTCTCTCAAGATTCTCGGTCATCTATTTTTGCCACTCGGCCATCCTTTCCAAAGCCCTTTGTTTTCAGGGTGCAGTCAATTATGTCTAGCTTCTCTGTTCCTTCTGTGCCGATCACTCCCCATCGTGTCCCGAGGGTGGGCTACTGGCTTCTCCCCAGGGTGACATTTTGTCGTTTCTTCTCATCCAGTAAGGCCTCCCTTTCTTCTCAGGTTTTATTTTCTCTGTTTTTAGAGCATGCCTCTTCTCATGGGGACTCCATACCAGTTTATACTGATGGATCTAAGTCTGATGTGGGTGTGGGCTTTGGTGTGGTGTTTCCCACCTTCTGTCGAGGTGGGAGCCTCCCTGTGACTGCTTCTGTTTTTACGGCTGAGCTGACTGCTATTTTATTTGCCCTTCAGATTCTCTTCACTCTCTCCCACACTGCTTTTACTGTTTTTAGTGACTCACGAAGTGCTCTTTCTGCAATGGAGTCTTTTAATCCCTCTCATCCCTTGGTTTTATCCATTTTAGAGTGGCTTTTCCTTTTAGGGCGTCGTGGACGTCGTGTAGATTTCTGTTGGGTTCCAGCTCATGTAGGAGTGGCAGGGAATGAACGAGCTGATCAGCTGGCCAAGGCGGCAGCAGCTCGTCATCCTCTTGCACAGTCCCCTCTGTATCGTCTGCCTGCTGCAGATATGTGCTTCTTTATTGCCTTCAGGGTTTGGTGCTGTTGGCAGGAGCATTGGGATGCTGTGGGTGCCAATAAGTTGCGCTCGATTTGCCAGAAGGTGGGCTCATTCAGTTACCAGGGCTTCCCTCGTCAATCGGAGAATGCTTTGTGCCGCCTCTGCATTGGCCACATCCGTTTCTCTCACGGTTTTTTAATGGAGAGGGCTCCTCCTCCATTCTGTGATGACTGTCTGGTTCCCTTGACTGTTCGGCACCTGTTGGTGGAGTGTCCTAGTCTTGAGGATTTGCGGCGTCGGTTCCTCTCTGACCACCAATCGGATGGTGGTGTGTATCATCTTTCCTCCGTGCTTGGGGAGGATGTCTGTGTCCTGGGAGGGGCAACCCTCTCCTTTGTGAAGGAGGCAGGACTTCTTAAGGATATTTAGAATTTGTCTTTTTTGATTGTGTGGCTTATCCTCTGTTTTTTGTTTTTTACTTTGTTATACGGCGGCATATGACCCTGCCAGTTGCGCCGCCATGATTATTATTAAAAAAAAAAAAAAAACTATCGACGATGCTGAACATTCTTTTACTAAGACCATTTTCTCAGCAGGGGTTTATTCCATCCCACGGACTTCTGGTGTTTTTTCCCGGAGACCTGTGCCATGGTGGAATGACGACTGCTCTCTAGCAAAGGGAGTTTACAAAGCAGCTGCTCGTCAGAATTTTGCCAATCGTAATGTTTTTTTAAAAATACAGTTTCGCAAAGCACGTACTCACTATAGATGGGTCATGAAGAATGCTCGCCGTAACTCGTGGAGGTCGTATGTTTCTACAGTTACATCTTCAACTTCAATGTCTATGGTGTGGAAAAAGGTGCGCAAGATTTCCAGTAGGTTCTCGCCCCCCTCCCCTCCGGTGTTGCACCTTCACGGAGAACTTGTGTCTGCACCAGATGCAGTAGCCTCTGCTTTTGCAGATCAGTTTTACTCTGTCTCCACAAAGGATCCTTCTCAGCCATTTGCTACCTTTCGTAGGAATCAGGAGAGGCTGGGTCTTGACTTTCGCTCTCGTGGCGGAGAGCCATATATTTTAGATTTCTGTCTCCGTGAGCGCGTGCTGCCCTTTCAGAGTGTCATGACACTGCTCCCGGGCCTGACGATATTCCATACGCTATGCTTCTTCATCTTCCGACTGATTCACTTCAGTTTTTATTGGACCTTTTTAACAGGGTTTGGAGTGAGGGCTCTATTCCAAGGAGTTGGAAGTTGGGTATTGTCCTCCCCTTTCCCAAGCCTGGTAAAGACCATTCCCAAGTCTCCAACTATCGCCCTATCACTTTAACATCATGTGTGTGCAAGCTGTTCGGAAAGATGGTCAATGTCAGGCTTATGTGGTTTCTGGAGAAGGGTTGTTTTCTCTCTCCGTCGCAGAGTGGTTTCCGTAAATTACGGTGCACTTCAGACAACCTTATCAGGCTCGAGGCGTCAATTTGTGAAGCTTTTGCCTCCAAGCGACATCTTGTGGCTGTGCTTTTTGACCTTTAGAAGGCTTATGACACTGCCTGGCACCATGGCATCCTCCAACAACTTCATGCCTTTGGTTTACGTAGTCGCCTGCCTGTGTTGCTTGGAGACTTCTTGACTGATGGTGTATTTCGTGTCCGTGTGGGTTCTACCCTCTCTGCGCCACTGTGCCAGGAGGAAGGTGTCCCGCAGGGGAGTGTCTTAAGTGTTTCCCTGTTTGCAGTGGCCATTAATGGTATCAATGACACTGTGCCTGCTGGAGTATCCTCATCCCTTTATGTGGATGACTTAGCTATATGGTTTTCTGGCTCCCGCATGTCTGCTATTGAGCGGCGTATGCAACTTGCCTTGGACAAGATTTCTGCCTGGGCCACTTCCAAGGGTTTTCGGTTTTCCCCTTCAAAGACTGTGCCTATGCACTTCTGTAGGATGAGAGGGGTACACCCGGACCCTGATCTCCGGCTTTGTGGCAGGAGACTCCGTTGTGTGACAGAGACGATATTCTTGGGCCTGACTTTTGATTGTCGTTTGACATGGGTCTCACACTAGGCAAATCTTAGAACATCATGTATGAAGGCTCTCAGTCAATTGAGGGTTCTGTCTCATACCTCTTGGTGTGCTGATCGAAGGACACTCTTGCATTTGTTTCAGGTATTTGTAACCTCTAAGCTGTCATATGGCTGTTAGGTATATTCCTCTGCCAGAGAATCAAGACTAAAACTCTAGATGCTGTCTATCATGCTGGTCTTCGCCTTGCAACTGGGGCTTCTCGGTCCTCTCCAATTCCCAGCTTATTGGTGGAAGCTGGTGTGCCTCCCTTAGGTCTACTGCGTCAGTCTGTTGCAGTGCGGTGCTGGCTCTGGATTCGTCGCCTTCCAGACTCACTTGTCTGTGAGGGTGTGACAAAGCAGTCTTGTCTTTTATGGTATAGTAGACACCCTCGTATGCCTCGTCCATTTGGCTATAGGGTTCAGGATATAATGGAGGGGTTTGGTTTGTCGGCAGTACTTGTCAGTCCTGTTCGGATCCCGAGGGTTGCACCTTGGATATTGCTCAATATAACTTTCTGCAGGCCTATTGCAGGTTCAAAGGATTTTGTCACTCCTCAGTGTCTTTTTAGGTTATTTTTAGAACATTCTTCTAGTCATGGTGGTTCTGTGCCTGTGTATACTGATGGCTCTAAATCCGCATCAGGTGTTGGTTTTGGAGTGGTATTTCCCAATTTTAGCCGTGGAGGTAGTCTTCCTTTGGTTGCCTCTGCTTTTACTGCGGAGTTGTCAGCCATCATTTTAGCCTTCAAGTTGGTGTTTGTTCACCCTGACAATTATTTTACTATATTTAGCGACTCTCAAGGGGTGCTTTTGGCCCTGGACTCTTTTAACTCTTCCCATCCCTTAGTTTTAGCTATTTTGGAGTGGCTGTTCCTCATTCGTCGTCAGGGGAAGAGAGTGGATTTTTGCTGGGTTCCTGCACATGTTGTTGTGGTGGGCAATGAGACTGCAGATGCATTGGCCAAGGCTGCGTCTACTCAACAGCCCCCAAAAGAATGTCCGCTTCCTGCATCTCATCTAACACCTTACTTGCGGGACAGAATGCATGTGTGTTGGCAGAGACGCTGGGATGGTGTTGCTCGTAATAAGCTGAAAGAGGTCTTCCAGAGAGTGGTTGTGCCAAGGGTTCTACCTTCCATGCCTCGGTGATTGGAGGTAGCTCTTGCTAGGCTTCGAATTGGCCACTCTCGGCTTACACATGTGTTCCTGATGAGTGGTGAGACTCAACCGTACTGTGATGATTGCTTTCTTCCCTTTACTGTCCGTAACTTGCTGGTCGAGTGTCCAAGTTTGGGGACCTGGGTCGGAGTTTCCTCCATAGGCATACAGGGATAGATGGTGCCTACTGTCTCTCCTCGATGATTGGTGGAGTCCATAGCAATTTTACTGATGTTTTTGGTTTTCTTCACGAGGCGGGCCTCCTTCAGCTTTTATAAGAAATTGTTTTCTCTTCTAACTAATCTTTTATTATTTTCAGCGTTTTATTTCTAGAAAAAGGTTATTGACTTTCTATCGATCATGCACTATTTATTTGCCATGAGTTTTAGCTTGTCCGGCGGCATAAGACCTTAGCAGTTGCGCAGCCAGTTTCTACTACAATCAATCAATCAATCAATCTTAAACACTCAGATGCCAGCTCTCTTTTCGTGTCAACCGATTTCTTGTTATATATTTCTTAATTGTAATTTTTCACCCTAGGATAGAACTTCTGAATTTTGGAAATAATTGAGAGTTTATCTCAATCACTTCTGAGTACATTTGTGGAAGTTGCATATATATATATATATATATATATATATATATATATATGAATATATATATATATATGTATGTATATATATGTATATGTATATATATATATATATATATATATATATATATATATATATATATATATATATATATATATATATATATATATATATGTGTATATGTATATTTATATAGCGATATCGACCAAAAATAAACTAAACACCTACTGTTTCAATAGCCCCGTGCTCCCCACTCAGGTTTATTCCAAAGATCTGAGGTGACGTATAATGGAGGTTTATTCCAGAGAGAAATTGTATACCTGTGCTCTGTTAGATGTCTAGCCCCATACTGACTCACAGCGAGCAGCGGACGTGTGAACCTTAGCTTAAGTCAGCAGTTTAGAGAAGTGTGCTCATTTCATCAATAGTACTGGCTACATATACATATATATATAGGTTTTAGGTGTACATAGTATGGGTACAATACTCCCCCGGTAAAAATGGAATTGGTGTCTCCTGACACAATGAAGGTAGGAATGCAGTGGAAATTCAATAATTGAAAAAAAAAAAAAAATGAGGGGTGTTTAGTAGGTATGTAAATAAATGAAATTATTATTGGTTGATAAAAAACAATCCATAGGAACTGTGGCAAGGCACAGGAATATAGTATATACAATACATGGCCATGTGAAAGAAGAAGAAAAAAAAGGAATAAATACATAGGAGTAATATAACAATGGGTATATAGACATATGATGTATATGCACAGTACGTAGGTACAATAATAAAAGAATAGATTGAAGGGTAATATATCATTTGTGGAGCACATATGTGTAGAGATCAATATATTTATAAGGATCCCATCCGACTATATGATGCACACACCCCACTGTAGGGGGTCACCTTGACGTGGTGGTGGGGCTTGAAGCATGGTTGGCAGTACCACCCACTTGGGAGGCAAGCCTACCTTTGTAGGGTTTGGCATTTGTCGGCCTTGTGGACCAAGGACCCCCTAAATCACTGGTAGAGGAAGCCTACTGGTGATGCCAGTCCCTGCCCATTTGCCATCTAGGGCTGGACTATTGCCTCCCCACGTGTTTGCCGTGCGTTGCGTCCCGTAATGCTGGGAGACGGGAGTCCTGGAGGTTGAGCGATGCTGCATGGTGCTCCCTGCAGCCAGCAATACACCTCTTTGCTCCCTTATTCTGGCTAGACGAGTGGCCTGGTTGGGCCCGACCAGGTCAATCGGCTGGTCGCTGGCTAGCCATCCAGGCTAGTCACCTAGTGGCCCTAAGTCAAGCGGGCACTGGGGGACCTGGTGGCTCCTATCGTCCTGGAGTCACCCTTGTCAAGGTCCCTTGGTGGTTACCTGCGTATACTTTCCCAGTACCTCTGGGGTCCCCAGTGGTGCTTTCCCTGGCATATGGCCTCCCTTTGTTGGGCTCCATGGTGGGTGGAGGGGTGGGGAAATGAAGGTGTTTTTTTTTTTTAATATGGCATCTTCGAAAATTTTTACAGCTGACGACCCTAGTTCCGTCCCTGACCATCCTTCAGAGTCTCCCTCCTGTGCGCCTCATGTGCATCTGGCTGGTGAGGCCCACATTGCCACCTTGGAACCATAACTGCCTGGTTCCAGTGGTTTGCAGTCAGTGGCCACTACAAAGAAGAAGAGCCGGCAACAGACAACAACATCTTGTGGACATGCCCGTGAGGTCCTGCCAGGTGTCTATGAGAGGGTTGATTTCCCAAGGTACTACACCATTCGTACTTTGGATGGTTAGCCTATTGAGAATCTGGACATTTTTACTGTTCATCGGCGCATTGTGTCAATCTGTGTGAGAGAGCTGAAGATTTCACCTCAGGGGGATGGTAGCCTCCTAGTGGAGGTTACATCCCCTGAAGAGGGTTCCCGGCTAGCTGCCCAGTGTAAGGACCCGGATGCACTGTTAACTTGTGTTCCTCATGCCTTTCTTAATCATAGTCGAGGTGTTGTTTTCTCCAAAGACTTATTGCATTACAGTGAAGAGAAGCTGCTTGAAGAACTCCAGGTCCACAGGGTTGTTAAAGTGGAGAGGTTTCAGAAGAAGGATGATGGTGTTCTTACCCCAACTCCATCCTTCTTGCTGACGTTCGACTATACTGTTCTGCCTTCATCCATCAAGATGGCTTGGTTGTCCCTTAGGGTCAAACCCTTTGTACCAAATCCACGACGCTGCTACCACTGTCACATGTACGGCCATGTTGGGCGAGTCTGTCGTCGTTTGCAACAGAGCCTCCCAGTGGTGTGTGTCAGTTGTGTAGCATCCACTCATGCAGGACAGGACTGTCCTGGACCTGTTTGTTGTTTGCACTGTGGCGAGGCACATCCTGCTTCATCTAAAGACTGTGCCTGGTTTTGCTTGGAAAAGGAGATCCTCTTCATCCGTAATCGTGATAAAATAAGCTTTCCTGAGGCCAGGAGTAGAGCCATGTCATCTGTTTTCTGTAACGGAGTGTCTTATGCGTCAGTTTTGTCCGGTCATAGCCGTCCTCGTCGTCCTGTCCAGCAGCAGACCCGAGTTCGTCCTGTTGTGTCAGCTCCTATGCCTTCATCTGCTGATTCCATGTCAGTGCAACAATCTCCCGCACTTGAGATGGTTGCCGCTACAGTTCAAGACTCGACCTCTACATCTATGGTATCCCCTGGTAGTCATGGTGCACATTCTTCATTTGCTAAACGTCATCGTGGTTCCTCAGAGTCTTTGAGTCTTGAAGATCCTCCAAGCAAGGTGTCGGTCGTGGAGTCCACATCTTCTGTAGTTAGTCCATCTGTGCAACAGCCCTCGGACCCTGCTTCTGGGTCTTTGGGGGCTTCTGGGGTGTCAGGTCAGTCTGGCACCTCTTCCTCCGGGGTATCGGATGTTCCTCCTCCGGTTACCTCTGAGGATCCTGTCCTGCCCCCTCCACGTTTGGAGGCCAGGACCACCCCAATCCCTCCTGCTCGACCTCTTGGTTCACTGGGGGCCCCGGGCAGGGTTCAGAGTAGCTCTTCCTCTCCTGCTGGGCAGCGACGGGTGTCTGTGAAGTCTCCCATCACTTCACAGGCCCCAGGCCCTCGTTCTAGCCATGCTGCTGCCCGTGACAAGCCCCTTAGTGGGCGTATCCGCATTCACAAGAAGATTGTCTACCAGGGTTGCTCAGTGGTTTCCACTAAGTGACCCTTTCGTTTGTGTATATAGTTCCTCCATTTTAATATTTTTAGTATTTTTTTATGGTTTTCTGTTTGTCCCTCTCCCCTGCCCCTTTTTATTTCAATAGTTTTAATGGCTAATATTATTCAATGGAAATGCTATGGTTTACGAGCCAACTGTGAGGAACTCCGTTGGCTTCTGGCTGAGTATTCACCTGTGTGTGTTTGCCTACGAGAGACAATGGTTGGTGATGCTGTACCTCCCAGTCCACCTGGTTACCAGGTTTTTTATTCAGATCCTCTTCCTGGACAGGGTCATGGTGGGGGTGTGGCTATTCTAGTACGCAGTGACATACCTTTCACTGCTGTGAGTCTTAACACTCCACTGCAGGCTGTTGCTCTCCAGATTTTCCTTCCCCGTCGTTATACTGTGTGCTCTTTGTACCTCCCTCCTAGTGCCAGTATTGAGAGGGTTGATCTTGAAAATCTTATTCGTGCACTTCTCTCACCCTATTTCTTGCTGACCGACATGAACAGTCATCATCCCCTGTGGGGTGGCTCCACAGCTGATGCTAGAGGTACTATGTTAGCCTCCATTGTGGAGGATGTGGACCTGTACATTTTCAATTCTGGTGAAGTTACTTACTTCCATAGTCAAACGGGTATTTTTACTTCTATTGATTTGTCTCTGTGCTCTGCAGTGGTAGCTCTGAATTTTACATGGGCTGTGTTACTGGACTTACATGGCAGTGACCACTTCCCAATTTTGTTAAGATCGCCACACAGTGCGCCTCGGCGGCGTCTTCCCCGCTGGCGCTTGGATAGGGTGGTCTGGCCGGTTTTTGAGGAGATGTGTTCCCCGAACCGATGTGTGGAGGATTTTGTCAGCACTGATGCTGCTGTTGAGTATTTCACAGACTTACTACACTCGGCGGCACTGCAGAGTATTCCGAGAACAGCTGGTCACTTTCCTTGCCGTCCAGTCCCTGGTGAACTAATGTGTGCTTCTGCTGTTCGGGCTAAACGTGCTGCTTTCTCCCGACTTCGTCGTCACCGAGGTGACCCTGGTTACTTAGCGGCATATAGGAGGGCCCGACCTCATGCCCGGAGGGTTATGAAGGAGGATAGGAGGAAGTCTTGGGCATCATTTGTTTCTTCAATTTCTTCACAGACTCCTCTCACAAATGTGTGGAAACGGGTAAGGAAGATTTCAGGGAAATTTCTCGTTCCCTCTCCTCCTGTTTTATCTCATGCAGGTGTGGTGGTGGCTCATTCTTCGTCTGTTGCCGAGATATTTGCAGCTCATTTTGCTAATGTCTCTAGGAAGGACACCTCATACCCGTCGGCAACCCGCCAACGGCACCTGGAATCTTTGGGCATTAGTTTTCCATCTACTGCGGAGGAGTCGTATAATGTTGCTTTTTCTGCTTCTGAACTTCAGATGGCATTGTCGCAGTGTCACGACTCGTCTCCAGGCTTGGATGATGTCCCATATGCCTTCTTACACCACTTGCCTGATGCAGCCTTTCATTTTCTGTTGTCACTGTATAACAGAAGTTGGTGCAATGGTGGGTTTCCGACCTCATGGGGTATTGCTGTTTTTCTCCCCATCCGTAAGCTGGGTAAGGATCACTTGCAGGCCATTAATTATCGCCCTATCTCGCTGACATCTTGCCTTTGTAAGGTCCTCGAAAAGATGGTGAATAGTCGGCTCGTGTGGTACTTACAGAAGGGTGGTTAATTGTCTCCAGTCCAGTGTGGATTTCGGAAGATGCGGTCGACCACAGATGCTCTCCTTTCTTTAGAAGCTTTCATCTGCCAGGCTTTTGCAACTAACCAGCATCATATCACAGTGTTCTTTGATTTGGAGAAGGAGTACGACACTTCCTGGCGTCATGGTATATTGCAATCTCTTCATGAGTTTGGTCTCCGTGGGCAACTCCCCACTTTTATCCGGGAGTTTTTATCTAATCGTTTTATTCTTGTCCGAGTCGGGAGTGAGCTGTCTACTGCACGTCCCCTTCAGGATGGTGTGCCACAAGGGAGCATACTAAGTGTTACCCTTTTCACAGTGGCAATTAACAGCGTTATTTCTGTGCTCCCTGATGGTGTTCGTGGCTCTCTCTATGTTGACGATTTATCAATCTCTGTCACTGCCTCACGGATGTCAATGGTAGAAAGGAGGATGCAGATGGCTCTCAACCATGTCTCTAGATGGGCTGATGAACGAGGTTTTCGATTTTCCTTCAAGAAGACCGTTGCCATGCATTTTTGCCGCATTCGTGGAGTCCACCCTGACCCAAACCTTTTTTGAGATGGGCGTCGTATTTCGTGTTTAAAGGAAACCCGGTTTTTAGGGCTGATTTTTGACAGCCGGTTGACTTGGGTCCCTCACTTGAGGTAATTAAAAGCTGAGTGTCTCAGAGCATTGGGTCTCTTGAAAGTTTTAGCGCACACATACTGGGGAGCTGATCGCAAGACCCTCCTCCTCTTGCATCAGTCTCTGATTTTATCCATACTTCATTATCGATGTGAAGTTTATTCCTCTGCCTCAGAAGCCCGGCTTCGTATTTTAGATTCCATGTATCATGCTGGTGTTCGTCTCGCCACTGGGGCATTCCGATCTTCCCCGATTTCGAGTTTGTTGGCTGATGCTGGTGTCCTTCCTTTAGACTTGCTCCGCTCTTCCCTTTTGATGAGATGTTGGTATCGCTTATCTCGTCTCCCAGACTCTGTGCCCTTTGTCAAGGTCTCTCAAGATTCTCGGTCATCTATTTTTGCCACTCGGCCATCCTTTCCAAAGCCCTTTGTTTTCAGGGTGCAGTCAATTATGTCTAGCTTCTCTGTTCCTTCTGTGCCGATCACTCCCCATCGTGTCCCGAGGGTGGGCTACTGGCTTCTCCCCAGGGTGACATTTTGTCGTTTCTTCTCATCCAGTAAGGCCTCCCTTTCTTCTCAGGTTTTATTTTCTCTGTTTTTAGAGCATGCCTCTTCTCATGGGGACTCCATACCAGTTTATACTGATGGATCTAAGTCTGATGTGGGTGTGGGCTTTGGTGTGGTGTTTCCCACCTTCTGTCGAGGTGGGAGCCTCCCTGTGACTGCTTCTGTTTTTACGGCTGAGCTGACTGCTATTTTATTTGCCCTTCAGATTCTCTTCACTCTCTCCCACACTGCTTTTACTGTTTTTAGTGACTCACGAAGTGCTCTTTCTGCAATGGAGTCTTTTAATCCCTCTCATCCCTTGGTTTTATCCATTTTAGAGTGGCTTTTCCTTTTAGGGCGTCGTGGACGTCGTGTAGATTTCTGTTGGGTTCCAGCTCATGTAGGAGTGGCAGGGAATGAACGAGCTGATCAGCTGGCCAAGGCGGCAGCAGCTCGTCATCCTCTTGCACAGCCCCCTCTGTATCGTCTGCCTGCTGCAGATATGTGCTTCTTTATTGCCTTCAGGGTTTGGTGCTGTTGGCAGGAGCATTGGGATGCTGTGGGTGCCAATAAGTTGCGCTCGATTTGCCAGAAGGTGGGCTCATTCAGTTACCAGGGCTTCCCTCGTCAATCGGAGAATGCTTTGTGCCGCCTCTGCATTGGCCACATCCGTTTCTCTCACGGTTTTTTAATGGAGAGGGCTCCTCCTCCATTCTGTGATGACTGTCTGGTTCCCTTGACTGTTCGGCACCTGTTGGTGGAGTGTCCTAGTCTTGAGGATTTGCGGCGTCGGTTCCTCTCTGACCACCAATCGGATGGTGGTGTGTATCATCTTTCCTCCGTGCTTGGGGAGGATGCCTGTGTCCTGGGAGGGGCAACCCTCTCCTTTGTGAAGGAGGCAGGACTTCTTAAGGATATTTAGAATTTGTCTTTTTTGATTGTGTGGCTTATCCTCTGTTTTTTGTTTTTTACTTTGTTATACGGCGGCATATGACCCTGGCAGTTGCGACGCCATGATTATTATTAAAAAAAAAAAAAAAAACTATCGACGATGCTGAACATTCTTTTACTAAGACCATTTTCTCAGCAGGGGTTTATTCCATCCCACAGACTTCTGGTGTTTTTTCCCGGAGACCTGTGCCATGGTGGAATGACGACTGCTCTCTAGCAAAGGGAGTTTACAAAGCAGCTGCTCGTCAAAATTTTGCCAATCGTAATGTTTTTTTAAAAATACAGTTTCGCAAAGCACGTACTCACTATAGATGGGTCATGAAGAATGCTCGCCGTAACTCGTGGAGGTCGTATGTTTCTACAGTTACATCTTCAACTTCAATGTCTATGGTGTGGAAAAAGGTGCGCAAGATTTCCAGTAGGTTCTCGCCCCCCTCCCCTCCGGTGTTGCACCTTCACGGAGAACTTGTGTCTGCACCAGATGCAGTAGCCTCTGCTTTTGCAGATCAGTTTTACTCTGTCTCCACAAAGGATCCTTCTCAGCCATTTGCTACCTTTCGTAGGAATCAGGAGAGGCTGGGTCTTGACTTTCGCTCTCGTGGCGGAGAGCCATATATTTTAGATTTCTGTCTCCGTGAGCGCGTGCTGCCCTTTCAGAGTGTCATGACACTGCTCCCGGGCCTGACGATATTCCATACGCTATGCTTCTTCATCTTCCGACTGATTCACTTCAGTTTTTATTGGACCTTTTTAACAGGGTTTGGAGTGAGGGCTCTATTCCAAGGAGTTGGAAGTTGGGTATTGTCCTCCCCTTTCCCAAGCCTGGTAAAGACCATTCCCAAGTCTCCAACTATCGCCCTATCACTTTAACATCATGTGTGTGCAAGCTGTTCGGAAAGATGGTCAATGTCAGGCTTATGTGGTTTCTGGAGAAGGGTTGTTTTCTCTCTCCGTCGCAGAGTGGTTTCCGTAAATTACGGTGCACTTCAGACAACCTTATCAGGCTCGAGGCGTCAATCTGTGAAGCTTTTGCCTCCAAGCGACATCTTGTGGCTGTGCTTTTTGACCTTTAGAAGGCTTATGACACTGCCTGGCACCATGGCATCCTCCAACAACTTCATGCCTTTGGTTTACATGGTCGCCTGCCTGTGTTCCTTGGAGACTTCTTGACTGATGGTGTATTTCGTGTCCGTGTGGGTTCTACCCTCTCTGCGCCACTGTGCCAGGAGGAAGGTGTCCCGCAGGGGAGTGTCTTAAGTGTTTCCCTGTTTGCAGTGGCCATTAATGGTATCATTGACAGTGTGCCTGCTGGAGTATCCTCATCCCTTTATGTGGATGACTTAGCTATATGGTTTTCTGGCTCCCGCATGTCTGCTATTGAGCGGCGTATGCAACTTGCCTTGGACAAGATTTCTGCCTGGGCCACTTCCAAGGGTTTTCGGTTTTCCCCTTCAAAGACTGTGCCTATGCACTTCTGTAGGATGAGAGGGGTACACCCGGACCCTGATCTCCGGCTTTGTGGCAGGAGACTCCGTTGTGTGACAGAGACGATATTCTTGGGCCTGACTTTTGATTGTCGTTTGACATGGGTCTCACACTAGGCAAATCTTAGAACATCATGTATGAAGGCTCTCAGTCAATTGAGGGTTCTGTCTCATACCTCTTGGTGTGCTGATCGAAGGACACTCTTGCATTTGTTTCAGGTATTTGTAACCTCTAAGCTGTCATATGGCTGTTAGGTATATTCCTCTGCCAGAGAATCAAGACTAAAACTCTAGATGCTGTCTATCATGCTGGTCTTCGCCTTGCAACTGGGGCTTCTCGGTCCTCTCCAATTCCCAGCTTATTGGTGGAAGCTGGTGTGCCTCCCTTAGGTCTACTGCGTCAGTCTGTTGCAGTGCGGTGCTGGCTCCGGATTCGTCGCCTTCCAGACTCACTTGTCTGTGAGGGTGTGACAAAGCAGTCTTGTCTTTTATGGTATAGTAGACACCCTCGTATGCCTCGTCCATTTGGCTATAGGGTCAGGATATAATGGAGGGGTTTGGTTTGTCGGCAGTACTTGTCAGTCCTGTTCGGATCCCGAGGGTTGCACCTTGGATATTGCTCAATATAACTTTCTGCAGGCCTATTGCAGGTTCAAAGGATTTTGTCACTCCTCAGTGTCTTTTTAGGTTATTTTTAGAACATTCTTCTAGTCATGGTGGTTCTGTGCCTGTGTATACTGATGGCTCTAAATCCGCATCAGGTGTTGGTTTTGGAGTGGTATTTCCCAATTTTAGCCGTGGAGGTAGTCTTCCTTTGGTTGCCTCTGCTTTTACTGCGGAGTTGTCAGCCATCATTTTAGCCTTCAAGTTGGTGTTTGTTCACCCTGACAATTATTTTACTATATTTAGCGACTCTCAAGGGGTGCTTTTGGCCCTGGACTCTTTTAACTCTTCCCATCCCTTAGTTTTAGCTATTTTGGAGTGGCTGTTCCTCATTCGTCGTCAGGGGAAGAGAGTGGATTTTTGCTGGGTTCCTGCACATGTTGTTGTGGTGGGCAATGAGACTGCAGATGCATTGGCCAAGGCTGCGTCTACTCAACAGCCCCCAAAAGAATGTCCGCTTCCTGCATCTCATCTAACACCTTACTTGCGGGACAGAATGCATGTGTGTTGGCAGAGACGCTGGGATGGTGTTGCTCGTAATAAGCTGAAAGAGGTCTTCCAGAGAGTGGTTGTGCTAAGGGTTCTACCTTCCATGCCTCGGTGATTGGAGGTAGCTCTTGCTAGGCTTCGAATTGGCCACTCTCGGCTTACACATGTGTTCCTGATGAGTGGTGAGACTCAACCGTACTGTGATGATTGCTTTCTTCCCTTTACTGTCCGTAACTTGCTGGTCGAGTGTCCAAGTTTGGGGACCTGGGTCGGAGTTTCCTCCATAGGCATACAGGGGATAGATGGTGCCTACTGTCTCTCCTCGATGATTGGTGGAGTCCATAGCAATTTTACTGATGTTTTTGGTTTTCTTCACGAGGCGGGCCTCCTTCAGCTTTTATAAGAAATTGTTTTCTCTTCTAACTAATCTTTTATTATTTTCAGCGTTTTATTTCTAGAAAAAAGGTTATTGACTTTCTATCGATCATGCACTATTTATTTGCCATGAGTTTTAGCTTGTCCGGCGGCATAAGACCTTAGCAGTTGCGCAGCCAGTTTCTACTACAATCAATCAATCAATCAATCTTAAACACTCAGATGCCAGCTCTCTTTTCGTGTCAACCGATTTCTTGTTATATATTTCTTAATTGTAATTTTTCACCCTAGGATAGAACTTCTGAATTTTGGAAATAATTGAGAGTTTATCTCAATCACTTCTGAGTACATTTGTGAAAGTTGCATATATATATATATATATATATATATATATATATATATATATATATATATATATAGATATATATATTTATATAGCGATATCGACCAAAAATAAACTAAACACCTACTGTTTCAATAGCCCCGTGCTCCCCACTCAGGTTTATTCCAAAGATCTGAGGTGACGTATAATGGAGGTTTATTCCAGAGAGAAATTGTATACCTGTGCTCTGTTAGATGTCTAGCCCCATACTGACTCACAGCGAGCAGCGGACGTGTGAACCTTAGCTTAAGTCAGCAGTTTAGAGAAGTGTGCTCATTTCATCAATAGTACTGGTTACATATACATATATATATAGGTTTTAGGTGTACATAGTATGGGTACAATACTCCCCCGGTAAAAATGGAATTGGTGTCTCCTGACACAATGAAGGTAGGAATGCAGTGGAAATTCAATAATTGAAAAAAAAAAAAAAAAGTGTGAGGGGTGTTTAGTAGGTATGTAAATAAATGAAATTATTATTGGTTGATAAAAAACAATCCATAGGAACTGTGGCAAGGCACAGGAATATAGTATATACAATACATGGCCATGTGAAAGAAGAAAAAAAAAAAGGAATAAATACATAGGAGTAATATAACAATGGGTATATAGACATATGATGTATATGCACAGTACGTAGGTACAATAATAAAAGAATAGATTGAAGGGTAATATATCATTTGTGGAGCACATATGTGTAGAGATCAATATATTTATAAGGATCCCATCCGACTATATGATGCACACACCCCACTGTAGAGGGTCACCTTGACGTGGTGGTGGGGCTTGAAGCATGGTTGGCAGTACCACCCACTTGGGAGGCAAGCCTACCTTTGTAGGGTTTTTTCATTTGTCGGCCTTGTGGACCAAGGACCCCCTAAATCACTGGTAGAGGAAGCCTACTGGTGATGCCAGCCCCTGCCCATTTGCCATCTAGGGCTGGACTATTGCCTCCCCACGTGTTTGCCGTGCGTTGCGTCCCGTAATGCTGGGAGACGGGAGTCCTGGAGGTTGAGCGATGCTGCATGGTGCTCCCTGCAGCCAGCAATACACCTCTTTGCTCCCTTATTCTGGCTAGACGAGTGGCCTGGTTGGGCCCGACCAGGTCAATCGGCTGGTCGCTGGCTAGTCATCCAGGCTAGTCACCTAGTGGCCCTAAGTCAAGAGGGCACTGGGGGACCTGGTGGCTCCTATCGTCCTGGAGTCGCCCTTGTCAAGGTCCCTTGGTGGTTACCTGCGTATACTTTCCCAGTACCTCTGGGGTCCTCAGTGGTGCTTTCCCTGGCATATGGCCTCCCTTTGTTGGGCTCCATGGTGGGTGGATTGGTGGAGGAATGAAGGTGTTTTTTTTTTTTAATATGGCATCTTCCAAAATTTTTACAGCTGACGACCCTAGTTCCGTCCCTGACCATCCTTCAGAGTCTCCCTCCTGTGCGCCTCATGTGCATCTGGCTGGTGAGGCCCACATTGCCACCTTGGAACCATAACTGCCTGGTTCCAGTGGTTTGCAGTCAGTGGCCACTACAAAGAAGAAGAGCCGGCAACAGACAACAACATCTTGTGGACATGCCCGTGAGGTCCTGCCAGGTGTCTATGAGAGGGTTGATTTCCCAAGGTACTACACCATTCGTACTTTGGATGGTTAGCCTATTGAGAATCTGGACATTTTTACTGTTCATCGGCGCATTGTGTCAATCTGTGTGAGAGAGCCGAAGATTTCACCTCAGGGGGATGGTAGCCTCCTAGTGGAGGTTACATCCCCTGAAGAGGGTTCCCGGCTAGCTGCCCAGTGTAAGGACCCGGATGCACTGTTAACTTGTGTTCCTCATGCCTTTCTTAATCATAGTCGAGGTGTTGTTTTCTCCAAAGACTTATTGCATTACAGTGAAGAGAAGCTGCTTGAAGAACTCCAGGTCCACAGGGTTGTTAAAGTGGAGAGGTTTCAGAAGAAGGATGATGGTGTTCTTACTCCAACTCCATCCTTCTTGCTGACGTTCGACTATACTGTTCTGCCTTCATCCATCAATATGGCTTGGTTGTTCCTTAGGGTCAAACCCTTTGTACCAAATCCACGACGCTGCTACCACTGTCAGATGTACGGCCATGTTGGGCGAGTCTGTCGTCGTTTGCAACAGAGCCTCCCAGTGGTGTGTGTCAGTTGTGTAGCATCCACTTATGCAGGACAGGACTGTCCTGGACCTGTTTGTTGTTTGCACTGTGGCGAGGCACATCCTGCTTCATCTAAAGACTGTGCCCGGTTTTGCTTGGAAAAGGAGATCCTCTTCATCCGTAATCGTGATAAAATAAGCTTTCCTGAGGCCAGGAGTAGAGCCATGTCATCTGTTTTCTGTAACGGAGTGTCTTATGCGTCAGTTTTGTCCGGTCATAGCCGTCCTCGTCGTCCTGTCCAGCAGCAGACCCGAGTTCGTCCTGTTGTGTCAGCTCCTATGCCTTCATCTGCTGATTCCATGTCAGTGCAACAATCTCCCGCACTTGAGATGGTTGCCGCTACAGTTCAAGACTCGACCTCTACATCTATGGTATCCCCTGGTAGTCATGGTGCACATTCTTCATTTGCTAAACGTCATCGTGGTTCCTCAGAGTCTTTGAGTCTTGAAGATCCTCCAAGCAAGGTGTCATTCGTGGAGTCCACATCTTCTGTAGTTAGTCCATCTGTGCAACAGCCCTCGGACCCTGCTTCTGGGTCTTTGGGGGCTTCTGGGGTGTCAGGTCAGTCTGGCACCTCTTCCTCCGGGGTATCGGATGTTCCTCCTCCGGTTACCTCTGAGGATCCTGTCCTGCCCCCTCCACGTTTGGAGGCCAGGACCCCAATCCCTCCTGCTCGACCTCTTGGTTCACTGGGGGCCCCAGGCAGGGTTCAGAGTAGCTCTTCCTCTCCTGCTGGGCAGCGACGGGTGTCTGTGAAGTCTTCCATCACTTCACAGGCCCCAGGCCCTCGTTCTAGCCATGCTGCTGCCCGTGACAAGCCCCTTAGTGGGCGTATCCGCATTCACAAGAAGATTGTCTACCAGGGTTGCTCAGTGGTTTCCACTAAGTGACCCTTTCGTTTGTGTATATAGTTCCTCCATTTTAATATTTTTAGTATTTTTTTATGGTTTTCTGTTTGTCCCTCTCCCCTGCCCCTTTTTATTTCAATAGTTTTAATGGCTAATATTATTCAATGGAAATGCTATGGTTTACGAGCCAACTGTGAGGAACTCCGTTGGCTTCTGGCTGAGTATTCACCTGTGTGTGTTTGCCTACGAGAGACAATGGTTGGTGATGCTGTACCTCCCAGTCCACCTGGTTACCAGGTTTTTTATTCAGATCCTCTTCCTGGACAGGGTCATGGTGGGGGTGTGGCTATTCTAGTACGCAGTGACATACCTTTCACTGCTGTGAGTCTTAACACTCCACTGCAGGCTGTTGCTCTCCAGATTTTCCTTCCCCGTCGTTATACTGTGTGCTCTTTGTACCTCCCTCCTAGTGCCATTATTGAGAGGGTTGATCTTGAAAATCTTATTCGTGCACTTCTCTCACCCTATTTCTTGCTGACCGACATGAACAGTCATCATCCCCTGTGGGGTGGCTCCACAGCTGATGCTAGAGGTACTATGTTAGCCTCCATTGTGGAGGATGTGGACCTGTACATTTTCAATTCTGGTGAAGTTACTTACTTTCATAGTCAAACGGGTATTTTTACTTCTATTGATTTGTCTCTGTGCTCTGCAGTGGTAGCTCTGAATTTTACATGGGCTGTGTTACTGGACTTACATGGCAGTGACCACTTCCCAATTTTGTTAAGATCGCCACACAGTGCCCCTCGGCGTCGTCTTCCCCGCTGGCGCTTGGATAGGGTGGTCTGGCCGGTTTTTGAGGAGATGTGTTCCCCGAACCGATGTGTGGAGGATTTTGTCAGCACTGATGCTGCTGTTGAGTATTTCACAGACTTACTACACTCGGCGGCACTGCAGAGTATTCCGAGAACAGCTGGTCACTTTCCTTGCCGTCCAGTCCCTGGTGAACTAATGTGTGCTTCTGCTGTTCGGGCTAAACGTGCTGCTTTCTCCCGACTTCGTCGTCACCGAGGTGACCCTGGTTACTTAGCGGCATATAGGAGGGCCCGACCTCATGCCCGGAGGGTTATGAAGGAGGATAGGAGGAAGTCTTGGGCATCATTTGTTTCTTCAATTTCTTCACAGACTCCTCTCACAAATGTGTGGAAACGGGTAAGGAAGATTTCAGGGAAATTTCTCGTTCCCTCTCCTCCTGTTTTATCTCATGCAGGTGTGGTGGTGGCTCATTCTTCGTCTGTTGCCGAGATATTTGCAGCTCATTTTGCTAATGTCTCTAGGAAGGACACCTCATACCCGTCGGCAACCCGCCAACGGCACCTGGAATCTTTGGGCATTAGTTTTCCATCTACTGCGGAGGAGTCGTATAATGTTGCTTTTTCTGCTTCTGAACTTCAGATGGCATTGTCGCAGTGTCACGACTCGTCTCCAGGCTTGGATGATGTCCCATATGCCTTCTTACACCACTTGCCTGATGCAGCCCTTCATTTTCTGTTGTCACTGTATAACAGAAGTTGGTGCAATGGTGGGTTTCCGACCTCATGGGGTATTGCTGTTTTTCTCCCCATCCGTAAGCTGGGTAAGGATCACTTGCAGGCCATTAATTATCGCCCTATCTCGCTGACATCTTGCCTTTGTAAGGTCCTCGAAAAGATGGTGAATAGTCGGCTCGTGTGGTACTTACAGAAGGGTGGTTAATTGTCTCCAGTCCAGTGTGGGTTTCGGAAGATGCGGTCGACCACAGATGCTCTCCTTTCTTTAGAAGCTTTCATCTGCCAGGCTTTTGCAACTAACCAGCATCATATCACAGTGTTCTTTGATTTGGAGAAGGAGTACGACACTTCCTGGCGTCATGGTATATTGCAATCTCTTCATGAGTTTGGTCTCCGTGGGCAACTCCCCACTTTTATCCGGGAGTTTTTATCTAATCGTTTTATTCTTGTCCGAGTCGGGAGTGAGCTGTCTACTGCACGTCCCCTTCAGGATGGTGTGCCACAAGGGAGCATACTAAGTGTTACCCTTTTCACAGTGGCAATTAACAGCGTTATTTCTGTGCTCCCTGATGGTGTTCGTGGCTCTCTCTATGTTGACGATTTATCAATCTCTGTCACTGCCTCACGGATGTCAATGGTAGAAAGGAGGATGCAGATGGCTCTCAACCATGTCTCTAGATGGGCTGATGAACGAGGTTTTCGATTTTCCTTCAAGAAGACCGTTGCCATGCATTTTTGCCGCATTCGTGGAGTCCACCCTGACCCAAACCTTGTGTGAGATGGGCGTCGTATTTCGTGTTTAAAGGAAACCCGGTTTTTAGGGCTGATTTTTGACAGCCGGTTGACTTGGGTCCCTCACTTGAGGTAATTAAAAGCTGAGTGTCTCAGAGCATTGGGTCTCTTGAAAGTTTTAGCGCACACATACTGGGGAGCTGATCGCAAGACCCTCCTCCTCTTGCATCAGTCTCTGATTTTATCCATACTTCATTATCGATGTGAAGTTTATTCCTCTGCCTCAGAAGCCCGGCTTCGTATTTTAGATTCCATACATCATGCTGGTGTTCGTCTCGCCACTGGGGCATTCCGATCTTCCCCGATTTCGAGTTTGTTGGCTGATGCTGGTGTCCTTCCTTTAGACTTGCTCCGCTCTTCCCTTTTGATGAGATGTTGGTATCGCTTATCTCGTCTCCCAGACTCTGTGCCCTTTGTCAAGGTCTCTCAAGATTCTCGGTCATCTATTTTTGCCACTCGGCCATCCTTTCCAAAGCCCTTTGTTTTCAGGGTGCAGTCAATTATGTCTAGCTTCTCTGTTCCTTCTGTGCCGATCACTCCCCATCGTGTCCCGAGGGTGGGCTACTGGCTTCTCCCCAGGGTGACATTTTGTCGTTTCTTCTCATCCAGTAAGGCCTCCCTTTCTTCTCAGGTTTTATTTTCTCTGTTTTTAGAGCATGCCTCTTCTCATGGGGACTCCATACCAGTTTATACTGATGGAGCTAAGTCTGATGTGGGTGTGGGCTTTGGTGTGGTGTTTCCCACCTTCTGTCGAGGTGGGAGCCTCCCTGTGACTGCTTCTGTTTTTACGGCTGAGCTGACTGCTATTTTATTTGCCCTTCAGATTCTCTTCACTCTCTCCCACACTGCTTTTACTGTTTTTAGTGACTCACGAAGTGCTCTTTCTGCAATGGAGTCTTTTAATCCCTCTCATCCCTTGGTTTTATCCATTTTAGAGTGGCTTTTCCTTTTAGGGCGTCGTGGACGTCGTGTAGATTTCTGTTGGGTTCCAGCTCATGTAGGAGTGGCAGGGAATGAACGAGCTGATCAGCTGGCCAAGGCGGCAGCAGCTCGTCATCCTCTTGCACAGTCCCCTCTGTATCGTCTGCCTGCTGCAGATATGTGCTTCTTTATTGCCTTCAGGGTTTGGTGCTGTTGGCAGGAGCATTGGGATGCTGTGGGTGCCAATAAGTTGCGCTCGATTTGCCAGAAGGTGGGCTCATTCAGTTACCAGGGCTTCCCTCGTCAATCGGAGAATGCTTTGTGCCGCCTCTGCATTGGCCACATCCGTTTCTCTCACGGTTTTTTAATGGAGAGGGCTCCTCCTCCATTCTGTGATGACTGTCTGGTTCCCTTGACTGTTCGGCACCTGTTGGTGGAGTGTCCTAGTCTTGAGGATTTGCGGCGTCGGTTCCTCTCTGACCACCAATCGGATGGTGGTGTGTATCATCTTTCCTCCGTGCTTGGGGAGGATGCCTGTGTCCTGGGAGGGGCAACCCTCTCCTTTGTGAAGGAGGCAGGACTTCTTAAGGATATTTAGAATTTGTCTTTTTTGATTGTGTGGCTTATCCTCTGTTTTTTGTTTTTTACTTTGTTATACGGCGGCATATGACCCTGGCAGTTGCGCCGCCATGATTATTATTAAAAAAAAAAAAAAAACTATCGACGATGCTGAACATTCTTTTACTAAGACCATTTTCTCAGCAGGGGTTTATTCCATCCCACGGACTTCTGGTGTTTTTTCCCGGAGACCTGTGCCATGGTGGAATGACGACTGCTCTCTAGCAAAGGGAGTTTACAAAGCAGCTGCTCGTCAGAATTTTGCCAATCGTAATGTTTTTTTAAAAATACAGTTTCGCAAAGCACGTACTCACTATAGATGGGTCATGAAGAATGCTCGCCGTAACTCGTGGAGGTCGTATGTTTCTACAGTTACATCTTCAACTTCAATGTCTATGGTGTGGAAAAAGGTGCGCAAGATTTCCAGTAGGTTCTCGCCCCCCTCCCCTCCGGTGTTGCACCTTCACGGAGAACTTGTGTCTGCACCAGATGCAGTAGCCTCTGCTTTTGCAGATCAGTTTTACTCTGTCTCCACAAAGGATCCTTCTCAGCCATTTGCTACCTTTCGTAGGAATCAGGAGAGGCTGGGTCTTGACTTTCGCTCTCGTGGCGGAGAGCCATATATTTTAGATTTCTGTCTCCGTGAGCGCGTGCTGCCCTTTCAGAGTGTCATGACACTGCTCCCGGGCCTGACGATATTCCATACGCTATGCTTCTTCATCTTCCGACTGATTCACTTCAGTTTTTATTGGACCTTTTTAACAGGGTTTGAAGTGAGGGCTCTATTCCAAGGAGTTGGAAGTTGGGTATTGTCCTCCCCTTTCCCAAGCCTGGTAAAGACCATTCCCAAGTCTCCAACTATCGCCCTATCACTTTAACATCATGTGTGTGCAAGCTGTTCGGAAAGATGGTCAATGTCAGGCTTATGTGGTTTCTGGAGAAGGGTTGTTTTCTCTCTCCGTCGCAGAGTGGTTTCCGTAAATTACGGTGCACTTCAGACAACCTTATCAGGCTCGAGGCGTCAATCTGTGAAGCTTTTGCCTCCAAGCGACATCTTGTGGCTGTGCTTTTTGACCTTTAGAAGGCTTATGACACTGCCTGGCACCATGGCATCCTCCAACAACTTCATGCCTTTGGTTTACATGGTCGCCTGCCTGTGTTGCTTGGAGACTTCTTGACTGATGGTGTATTTCGTGTCCGTGTGGGTTCTACCCTCTCTGCGCCACTGTGCCAGGAGGAAGGTGTCCCGCAGGGGAGTGTCTTAAGTGTTTCCCTGTTTGCAGTGGCCATTAATGGTATCATTGACACTGTGCCTGCTGGAGTATCCTCATCCCTTTATGTGGATGACTTAGCTATATGGTTTTCTGGCTCCCGCATGTCTGCTATTGAGCGGCGTATGCAACTTGCCTTGGACAAGATTTCTGCCTGGGCCACTTCCAAGGGTTTTCGGTTTTCCCCTTCAAAGACTGTGCCTATGCACTTCTGTAGGATGAGAGGGGTACACCCGGACCCTGATCTCCGGCTTTGTGGCAGGAGACTCCGTTGTGTGACAGAGACGATATTCTTGGGCCTGACTTTTGATTGTCGTTTGACATGGGTCTCACACTAGGCAAATCTTAGAACATCATGTATGAAGGCTCTCAGTCAATTGAGGGTTCTGTCTCATACCTCTTGGTGTGCTGATCGAAGGACACTCTTGCATTTGTTTCAGGTATTTGTAACCTCTAAGCTGTCATATGGCTGTTAGGTATATTCCTCTGCCAGAGAATCAAGACTAAAACTCTAGATGCTGTCTATCATGCTGGTCTTCGCCTTGCAACTGGGGCTTCTCGGTCCTCTCCAATTCCCAGCTTATTGGTGGAAGCTGGTGTGCCTCCCTTAGGTCTACTGCGTCAGTCTGTTGCAGTGCGGTGCTGGCTCCGGATTCGTCGCCTTCCAGACTCACTTGTCTGTGAGGGTGTGACAAAGCAGTCTTGTCTTTTATGGTATAGTAGACACCCTCGTATGCCTCGTCCATTTGGCTATAGGGTTCAGGATATAATGGAGGGGTTTGGTTTGTCGGCAGTACTTGTCAGTCCTGTTCGGATCCCGAGGGTTGCACCTTGGATATTGCTCAATATAACTTTCTGCGGGCCTATTGCAGGTTCAAAGGATTTTGTCACTCCTCAGTGTCTTTTTAGGTTATTTTTAGAACATTCTTCTAGTCATGGTGGTTCTGTGCCTGTGTATACTGATGGCTCTAAATCCGCATCAGGTGTTGGTTTTGGAGTGGTATTTCCCAATTTTAGCCGTGGAGGTAGTCTTCCTTTGGTTGCCTCTGCTTTTACTGCGGAGTTGTCAGCCATCATTTTAGCCTTCAAGTTGGTGTTTGTTCACCCTGACAATTATTTTACTATATTTAGCGACTCTCAAGGGGTGCTTTTGGCCCTGGACTCTTTTAACTCTTCCCATCCCTTAGTTTTAGCTATTTTGGAGTGGCTGTTCCTCATTCGTCGTCAGGGAAGAGAGTGGATTTTTGCTGGGTTCCTGCACATGTTGTTGTGGTGGGCAATGAGACTGCAGATGCATTGGCCAAGGCTGCGTCTACTCAACAGCCCCCAAAAGAATGTCCGCTTCCTGCATCTCATCTAACACCTTACTTGCGGGACAGAATGCATGTGTGTTGGCAGAGACGCTGGGATGGTGTTGCTCGTAATAAGCTGAAAGAGGTCTTCCAGAGAGTGGTTGTGCTAAGGGTTCTACCTTCCATGCCTCGGTGATTGGAGGTAGCTCTTGCTAGGCTTCGAATTGGCCACTCTCGGCTTACACATGTGTTCCTGATGAGTGGTGAGACTCAACCGTACTGTGATGATTGCTTTCTTCCCTTTACTGTCCGTAACTTGCTGGTCGAGTGTCCAAGTTTGGGGACCTGGGTCGGAGTTTCCTCCATAGGCATACAGGGATAGATGGTGCCTACTGTCTCTCCTCGATGATTGGTGGAGTCCATAGCAATTTTACTGATGTTTTTGGTTTTCTTCACGAGGCGGGCCTCCTTCAGCTTTTATAAGAAATTGTTTTCTCTTCTAACTAATCTTTTATTATTTTCAGCGTTTTATTTCTAGAAAAAGGTTATTGACTTTCTATCGATCATGCACTATTTATTTGCCATGAGTTTTAGCTTGTCCGGCGGCATAAGACCTTAGCAGTTGCGCAGCCAGTTTCTACTACAATCAATCAATCAATCAATCTTAAACACTCAGATGCCAGCTCTCTTTTCGTGTCAACCAATTTCTTGTTATATATTTCTTAATTGTAATTTTTCACCCTAGGATAGAACTTCTGAATTTTGGAAATAATTGAGAGTTTATCTCAATCACTTCTGAGTACATTTGTGGAAGTTGCATATATATATCTATATATATATATATATATATATATATATAGCGATATCGACCAAAAATAAACTAAACACCTACTGTTTCAATAGCCCCGTGCTCCCCACTCAGGTTTATTCCAAAGATCTGAGGTGACGTATAATGGAGGTTTATTCCAGAGAGAAATTGTATACCTGTGCTCTGTTAGATGTCTAGCCCCATACTGACTCACAGCGAGCAGCGGACGTGTGAACCTTAGCTTAAGTCAGCAGTTTAGAGAAGTGTGCTCATTTCATCAATGGTACTGGTTACATATACATATATATATAGGTTTTAGGTGTACATAGTATGGGTACAATACTCCCCCGGTAAAAATGGAATTGGTGTCTCCTGACACAATGAAGGTAGGAATGCAGTGGAAATTCAATAATTGAAAAAAAAAAAAAAGTGTGAGGGGTGTTTAGTAGGTATGTAAATAAATGAAATTATTATTGGTTGATAAAAAACAATCCATAGGAACTGTGGCAAGGCACAGGAATATAGTATATACAATACATGGCCATGTGAAAGAAGAAAAAAAAAAAGGAATAAATACATAGGAGTAATATAACAATGGGTATATAGACATATGATGTATATGCACAGTACGTAGGTACAATAATAAAAGAATAGATTGAAGGGTAATATATCATTTGTGGAGCACATATGTGTAGAGATCAATATATTTATAAGGATCCCATCCGACTATATGATGCACACACCCCACTGTAGGGGGTCACCTTGACGTGGTGGTGGGGCTTGAAGCATGGTTGGCAGTACCACCCACTTGGGAGGCAAGCCTACCTTTGTAGGGTTTTTTCATTTGTCGGCCTTGTGGACCAAGGACCCCCTAAATCACTGGTAGAGGAAGCCTACTGGTGATGCCAGTCCCTGCCCATTTGCCATCTAGGGCTGGACTATTGCCTCCCCACGTGTTTGCCGTGCGTTGCGTCCCGTAATGCTGGGAGACGGGAGTCCTGGAGGTTGAGCGATGCTGCATGGTGCTCCCTGCAGCCAGCAATACACCTCTTTGCTCCCTTATTCTGGCTAGACGAGTGGCCTGGTTGGGCCCGACCAGGTCAATCGGCTGGTCGCTGGCTAGCCATCCAGGCTAGTCACCTAGTGGCCCTAAGTCAAGAGGGCACTGGGGGACCTGGTGGCTCCTATCGTCCTGGAGTCGCCCTTGTCAAGGTCCCTTGGTGGTTACCTGCGTATACTTTCCCAGTACCTCTGGGGTCCTCAGTGGTGCTTTCCCTGGCATATGGCCTCCCTTTGTTGGGCTCCATGGTGGGTGGAGGGGTGGAGGAATGAAGGTGTTTTTTTTTTTTAATATGGCATCTTCCAAAATTTTTACAGCTGACGACCCTAGTTCCGTCCCTGACCATCCTTCAGAGTCTCCCTCCTGTGCGCCTCATGTGCATCTGGCTGGTGAGGCCCACATTGCCACCTTGGAACCATAACTGCCTGGTTCCAGTGGTTTGCAGTCAGTGGCCACTACAAAGAAGAAGAGCCGGCAACAGACAACAACATCTTGTGGACATGCCCGTGAGGTCCTGCCAGGTGTCTATGAGAGGGTTGATTTCCCAAGGTACTACACCATTCGTACTTTGGATGGTTAGCCTATTGAGAATCTGGACATTTTTACTGTTCATCGGCGCATTGTGTCAATCTGTGTGAGAGAGCCGAAGATTTCACCTCAGGGGGATGGTAGCCTCCTAGTGGAGGTTACATCCCCTGAAGAGGGTTCCCGGCTAGCTGCCCAGTGTAAGGACCCGGATGCACTGTTAACTTGTGTTCCTCATGCCTTTCTTAATCATAGTCGAGGTGTTGTTTTCTCCAAAGACTTATTGCATTACAGTGAAGAGAAGCTGCTTGAAGAACTCCAGGTCCACAGGGTTGTTAAAGTGGAGAGGTTTCAGAAGAAGGATGATGGTGTTCTTACTCCAACTCCATCCTTCTTGCTGACGTTCGACTATACTGTTCTGCCTTCATCCATCAAGATGGCTTGGTTGTCCCTTAGGGTCAAACCCTTTGTACCAAATCCACGACGCTGCTACCACTGTCAGATGTACGGCCATGTTGGGCGAGTCTGTCGTCGTTTGCAACAGAGCCTCCCAGTAGTGTGTGTCAGTTGTGTAGCATCCACTTATGCAGGACAGGACTGTCCTGGACCTGTTTGTTGTTTGCACTGTGGCGAGGCACATCCTGCTTCATCTAAAGACTGTGCCCGGTTTTGCTTGGAAAAGGAGATCCTCTTCATCCGTAATCGTGATAAAATAAGCTTTCCTGAGGCCAGGAGTAGAGCCATGTCATCTGTTTTCTGTAACGGAGTGTCTTATGCGTCAGTTTTGTCCGGTCATAGCCGTCCTCGTCGTCCTGTCCAGCAGCAGACCCGAGTTCGTCCTGTTGTGTCAGCTCCTATGCCTTCATCTGCTGATTCCATGTCAGTGCAACAATCTCCCGCACTTGAGATGGTTGCCGCTACAGTTCAAGACTCGACCTCTACATCTATGGTATCCCCTGGTAGTCATGGTGCACATTCTTCATTTGCTAAACGTCATCGTGGTTCCTCAGAGTCTTTGAGTCTTGAAGATCCTCCAAGCAAGGTGTCGGTCGTGGAGTCCACATCTTCTGTAGTTAGTCCATCTGTGCAACAGCCCTCGGACCCTGCTTCTGGGTCTTTGGGGGCTTCTGGGGTGTCAGGTCAGTCTGGCACCTCTTCCTCCGGGGTATCGGATGTTCCTCCTCCGGTT
Source organism: Coenobita brevimanus (assembly GCF_032717465.1). Lineage (NCBI taxonomy): Eukaryota > Metazoa > Arthropoda > Malacostraca > Decapoda > Coenobitidae > Coenobita > Coenobita brevimanus. Next base: position 10,014,580 of record NC_137066.1, read on the forward strand.
ACCTCTGAGGATCCTGTCCTGCCCCCTCCACGTTTGGAGGCCAGGACCCCAATCCCTCCTGCTCGACCTCTTGGTTCACTGGGGGCCCCAGGCAGGGTTCAGAGTAGCTCTTCCTCTCCTGCTGGGCAGCGACGGGTGTCTGTGAAGTCTTCCATCACTTCACAGGCCCCAGGCCCTCGTTCTAGCCATGCTGCTGCCCGTGACAAGCCCCTTAGTGGGCGTATCCGCATTCCCAAGAAGATTGTCTCCCAGGGTCGCTCAGTGGTTTCCACTAAGTGACCCTTTCGTTTGTGTATATAGTTCCTCCATTTTAATATTTTTAGTATTTTTTTATGGTTTTCTGTTTGTCCCTCTCCCCTGCCCCTTTTTATTTCAATAGTTTTAATGGCTAATATTATTCAATGGAAATGCTATGGTTTACGAGCCAACTGTGAGGAACTCCGTTGGCTTCTGGCTGAGTATTCACCTGTGTGTGTTTGCCTACGAGAGACAATGGTTGGTGATGCTGTACCTCCCAGTCCACCTGGTTACCAGGTTTTTTATTCAGATCCTCTTCCTGGACAGGGTCATGGTGGGGGTGTGGCTATTCTAGTACGCAGTGACATACCTTTCACTGCTGTGAGTCTTAACACTCCACTGCAGGCTGTTGCTCTCCAGATTTTCCTTCCCTGTCGTTATACTGTGTGCTCTTTGTACCTCCCTCCTAGTGCCAGTATTGAGAGGGTTGATCTTGAAAATCTTATTCGTGCACTTCTCTCACCCTATTTCTTGCTGACCGACATGAACAGTCATCATCCCCTGTGGGGTGGCTCCACAGCTGATGCTAGAGGTACTATGTTAGCCTCCATTGTGGAGGATGTGGACCTGTACATTTTCAATTCTGGTGAAGTTACTTACTTCCATAGTCAAACGGGTATTTTTACTTCTATTGATTTGTCTCTGTGCTCTGCAGTGGTAGCTCTGAATTTTACATGGGCTGTGTTAGCGGACTTACATGGCAGTGACCACTTCCCAATTTTGTTAAGATCGCCACACAGTGCGCCTCGGCGTCGTCTTCCCCGCTGGCGCTTGGATAGGGCGGTCTGGCCGGTTTTTGAGGAGATGTGTTCCCCGAACCGATGTGTGGAGGATTTTGTCAGCACTGATGCTGCTGTTGAGTATTTCACAGACTTACTACACTCGGCGGCACTGCAGAGTATTCCGAGAACAGCTGGTCACTTTCCTTGCCGTCCAGTTCCCTGGTGAACTAATGTGTGCTTCTGCTGTTCGGGCTAAACGTGCTGCTTTCTCCCGACTTCGTCGTGACCGAGGTGACCCTGGTTACTAAGCGGCATATAGGAGGGCCCGACCTCATGCCCGGAGGGTTATGAAGGAGGATAGGAGGAAGTCTTGGGCATCATTTGTTTCTTCAATTTCTTCACAGACTCCTCTCACAAATGTGTGGAAACGGGTAAGGAAGATTTCAGGGAAATTTCTCGTTCCCTCTCCTCCTGTTTTATCTCATGCAGGTGTGGTGGTGGCTCATTCTTCGTCTGTTGCCGAGATATTTGCAGCTCATTTTGCTAATGTCTCTAGGAAGGACACCTCATACCCGTCGGCAACCCGCCAACGGCACCTGGAATCTTTGGGCATTAATTTTCCATCTACTGCGGAGGAGTCGTATAATGTTGCTTTTTCTGCTTCTGAACTTCAGATGGCATTGTCGCAGTGTCACGACTCGTCTCCAGGCTTGGATGATGTCCCATATGCCTTCTTACACCACTTGCCTGATGCAGCCCTTCATTTTCTGTTGTCACTGTATAACAGAAGTTGGTGCAATGGTGGGTTTCCGACTTCATGGTGTATTGCTGTTTTTCTCCCCATCCGTAAGCTGGGTAAGGATCACTTGCAGGCGATTAATTATCGCCCTATCTCGCTGACATCTTGCCTTTGTAAGGTCCTCGAAAAGATGGTGAATAGTCGGCTCGTGTGGTACTTAGAGAAGGGTGGTTAATTGTCTCCAGTCCAGTGTGGGTTTCGGAAGATGCGGTCGACCACAGATGTTCACCTTTCTTTAGAAACTTCCATCTGCCAGGCTTTTGCAACTAACCAGCATCATATCACAGTGTTCTTTGATTTGGAGAAGGTGTACGACACTTCCTGGCATCATGGTATATTGCAATCTCTTTATGAGTTTGGTCTCCGTGGGCAACTCCCCACTTTTATCCGGGAGTTTTTATCTAATCGTTTTATTCGGGTCAGAGTCGGGAGTGAGCTGTCTACTACACGTCCCCTTGAGGATGGTGTGCCACAAGGGAGCATACTAAGTGTTACCCTTTTCGCAGAGGCAATTAACAGTGTTATTTCTGTGCTCCCTGATGGTGTTCGTGGCTCTCTCTATGTTGACGATTTATCAATCTCTGTCACTGCCTCACGGATGTCACTGGCAGAAAGGAGGATGCAGATGGCTCTCAACCGTGTCTCTAGATGGGCTGATGAACGAGGTTTTCGATTTTCCTTCAAGAAGATCGTTGCCATGCATTTTTGCCGCGTTCGTGGAGTCCACCCTGACCCAAACCTTTTTTTAGATGGGCATCGTATTTCGTGTTTAAAGGAAACCCGGTTTTTAGGGCTGATTTTTGACAGCCGGTTCACTTGGGTTCCTCACTTGAGGTACGTAAAAGCTGAGTGTCTCAGAGCATTGGGTCTCTTGAAAGTTTTAGCGCACACATACTGGGGAGCTGATCGCAAGACCCCCCTCCTCTTGCATCAGTCTCTGATTTTATCCAAACTTCATTATGGATGTGAAGTTTATTCCTCTGCCTCAGAAGCCCGGCTTCGTATTTTAGATTCCATACATCATGCTGGTGTTCGTCTCGCCACTGGGGCATTCCGATCTTCCCCGATTTCGAGTTTGTTGGCTGATGCTGGTGTCCTTCCTCTAGACTTGCTCTGCTCTTCCCTTTTGATGAGATGTTGGTATCGCTTATCTCGTCTCCCACACTCTGTGCCCTTTGTCAAGGTCTCTCAAGATTTTCGGTCACCTATTTTTGGCACTCGGCCATCTTTTCCAAAGCCCTTTGGTTTCAGGGTGCAGTCAATTATGTCTAGCTTCTCTGTTCCTTCTGTGGCGATCACTCCCCACCGTGTCCCGATGGTGGACTACTTGCTTCTCCCCAGGGTGACATTTTGTCGTTTCTTCTCATCCAGTAAGGCCTCCCTTTCTTCTCAGGTTTTATTTTCTCTGTTTTTAGAGCATGCCTCTTCTCATGGGGACTCCATACCAGTTTAAACTGATGGATCTGAGTCTGATGCGGGTGTGGGCTTTGGTGTGGTATTTCCCACATTCTGTCGAGGTGGGAGCCTCCCTGTGACTGCTTCTGTTTTACGGCTGACCTGACTGCTATTTTATTTCCCCTTCAGATTCTCTTCACTCTCCCCCACACTGCTTTTACTGTTTTTAGTGACTCACGAAGTGCTCTTTCTGCAATGGAGTCTTTTAATCCCTCTCATCCTTTGGTTTTATCCATTTTAGAGTGGCTTTTCCTTTTAGGGCGTCGTGGACGTCGTGTGGATTTCTGTTGGGTTCCAGCTCATGTAGGAGGGGCAGGGAATGAACGAGCTGATCAGCTGGCCAAGGCAGCAGCGGCTCATCCCCCTCTTGCACAGTCCCCTCTGTATCGTCTGCCTGCTGCAGATATGCGCTCCTTTATTGCCTTCAGGGTTTGGTGCTGTTGGCAGGAGCATTGGGATGCTGTGGGTGCCAATAAGTTGCGCTCGATTTGCCAGAAGGTGGGCTCATTCAGTTACCAGGGCTTCACTCGTCAATGGGAGACTGCTTTGTGCTGCATCCGCATTGGCCACACCCGTTTCTCTCACGATTTTTTAATGGAGAGCGCTCCTCCTCCATTCTGTGATGACTGGTTCCCTTGACTGTTCGGCACTTGTTGGTGGAGTGTCCTAGTCTTGAGGATTTGCGGCGTCGGTTCCTCTCTGACCACCAAACGGATGGTGGAGTGTATCATCTTTCCTCCGTGCTTGGAGAGGATACCTGTGTCTTGGGAGGGGCAACACTCTCCTTTGTGAAGGAGGCAGGACTTCTTAAGGATATTTAGAATTTCTCCTTTTTGATTGTGTGGCTTATCCTCTGATTTTTGTTTTTTGCTTTTTACTTCCTTGTTATACGGTGGCATTCGACCCTGGCAGTTGCGCTGCCATGATTATTATTTAAAAAAAAAATAATAATAATACTCGCTCTGTTCCTGCAGCCCGTATGCCACGTTGGTGTCTGGATAGGGCTGATTTGTCTCTCTTTGAGGGACTATGTGTATTTGCCTACGGGGTTATTGATTTTTCAACTATCGACGCCCCACTTTAGGGGGTCACCTTGACGTGGTGGTGGGGCTTGAAGCATGGTTGGCAGTGCCACCCACTTGGGAGGCAAGCCTACCTTTGTAGGGTTTGGCATTTGTCGGCCTTGTGGAACAAGGACCCCCTAAATCACTGGAAGAGGAGGCCTACTGGTGATGCCAGTCCCTGCCCATTTGCCATCTAGGGCTGGACTATTGCCTCCCCACGTGTTTGCCGTGCATGGCGTCCCTTAATGCTGGGAGACGGGAGTCCTGGAGGTTGAGCGATGCTGCATGGTGCTCCCTGCAGCTAGCAATACACCTCTTTGCTCCCTTATTCTGGCTAGACGAGTGGCCTGGTTGGGCCCGACCAGGTCAATCGGCTGGTCGCTGGCTAGCCATCCAGGCTAGTCACCTAGTGGCCTTAAGTCAAGCGGGCACTGGGGGACCTGGTAGCTCCTATCGTCCTGGAGTCACCCTTGTCAGGGTCCCTTGGTGGTTACCTGCGTATACTTTCCCAGTACCTCTGGGGTCCCCAGTGGTGCTTTCCCTGGCATATGGCCTCCCTTTGTTGGGCTCCATGGTGGGTGGAGGGGTGGGGGAATGAAGGTGTTTTTTTTTTTTAATATGGCATCTTCCAAAATTTTTACAGCTGATGACCCTAGTTCCGTCCCTGACCATCCTTCAGAGTCTCCCTCCTGTGCGCCTCATGTGCATCTGGCTGGTGAGGCCTACATTGCCACCTTTGAACCATAACTGCCTGGTTCCAGTGGTTTGCGGTCAGTGGCCACTACAAAGAAGAAGAGCCGGCAACAGACAACAACATCTTGTGGACATGCCCGTGAGGTCCTGCCAGGTGTCTATGAGAGGGTTGATTTCCCAAGGTACTACACCATTCGTACTTTGGATAGTTAGCCTATTGAGAATCTGGACATTTTTACTGTTCATCGGCGCATTGTGTCAATCTGTGTGAGAGAGCTGAAGATTTCACCTCAGGGGGATGGTAGCCTCCTAGTGGAGGTTACATCCCCTGAAGAGGGTTCCCGGCTAGCTGAACAGTGTAAGGACCCGGATGCACTGTTAACTTGTGTTCCTCATGCCTTTCTTAATCATAGTCGAGGTGTTGTTTTCTCCAAAGACTTATTGCATTACAGTGAAGAGAAGCTGCTTGAAGAACTCCAGGTCCACAGGGTTGTTAAAGTGGAGAGGTTTCAGAAGAAGGATGATGGTGTTCTTACCCCAACTCCATCCTTCTTGCTGACGTTCGACTATACTGTTCTGCCTTCATCCATCAGGATGGCTTGGTTGTTCCTTAGGGTCAAACCCTTTGTACCAAATCCACGACGCTGCTAACACTGTCACATGTACGGCCATGTTGGGCGAGTCTGTCGTCGTTTGCAACAGAGCCTCCCAGTGGTGTGTGTCAGTTGTGTAGCATCCACTCATGCAGGACAGGACTGTCCTGGACCTGTTTGTTGTTTGCACTGTGGCGAGGCACATCCTGCTTCATCTAAAGACTGTGCCCTGTTTTGCTTGGAAAAGGAGATCCTCCTCATCCGTAATCGTGATAAAATAAGCTTTCCTGAGGCCAGGAGTAGAGCCATGTCATCTGTTTTCTGTAACGGAGTGTCTTATGCGTCAGTTTTGTCCGGTCATAGCCGTCCTCGTCGTCCTGTCCAGCAGCAGACCCGAGTTCGTCCTGTTGTGTCAGCTCCTATGCCTTCATCTGCTGATTCCATATCAGTGCAACAATCTCCCGCACTTGAGATGGTTGCCGCTACAGTTCAAGACTCGACCTCTACATCTATGGTATCCCCTGGTAGTCATGGTGCACATTCTTCATTTGCTAAACGTCATCGTGGTTCCTCAGAGTCTTTGAGTCTTGAAGATCCTCCAAGCAAGGTGTCGGTCGTCAAGTCCACATCTTCTGTAGTTAGTCCATCTGTGCAACAGCCCTCGGACCCTGCTTCTGGGTCTTTGGGGGCTTCTGGGGTGTCAGGTCAGTCTGGCACCTCTTCCTCCGGGGAATCGGATGTTCCTCCTCCGGTTACCTCTGAGGATCCTGTCCTGCCCCCTCCACGTTTGGAGGCCAGGACCCCAATCCCTCCTGCTCGACCTCTTGGTTCACTGGGGGCCCCGGGCAGGGTTCAGAGTAGCTCTTCCTCTCCTGCTGGGCAGCGACGGGTGTCTGTGAAGTCTCCCAACACTTCACAGGCCCCAGGCCCTCGTTCTAGCCATGCTGCTGCCCGTGACAAGCCCCTTAGTGGGCGTATCCGCATTCACAAGAAGATTGTCTCCCAGGGTCGCTCAGTGGTTTCCACTAAGTGACCCTTTCGTTTGTGTATATAGTTCCTCCATTTTAATATTTTTAGTATTTTTTTATGGTTTTCTGTTTGTCCCTCTCCCCTGCCCCTTTTTATTTCAATAGTTTTAATGGCTAATATTATTCAATGGAAATGCTATGGTTTACGAGCCAACTGTGAGGAACTCCGTTGGCTTCTGGCTGAGTATTCACCTGTGTGTGTTTGCCTACGAGAGACAATGGTTGGTGATGCTGTACCTCCCAGTCCACCTGGTTACCAGGTTTTTTATTCAGATCCTCTTCCTGGACAGGGTCATGGTGGGGGTGTGGCTATTCTAGTACGCAGTGACATACCTTTCACTGCTGTGAGTCTTAACACTCCACTGCAGGCTGTTGCTCTCCAGATTTTCCTTCCCTGTCGTTATACTGTGTGCTCTTTGTACCTCCCTCCTAGTGCCAGTATTGAGAGGGTTGATCTTGAAAATCTTATTCGTGCACTTCTCTCACCCTATTTCTTGCTGACCGACATGAACAGTCATCATCCCCTGTGGGGTGGCTCCACGGCTGATGCTAGAGGTACTATGTTAGCCTCCATTGTGGAGGATGTGGACCTGTACATTTTCAATTCTGGTGAAGTTACTTACTTCCATAGTCAAACGGGTATTTTTACTTCTATTGATTTGTCTCTGTGCTCTGCAGTGGTAGCTCTGAATTTTACATGGGCTGTGTTAGCGGACTTACATGGCAGTGACCACTTCCCAATTTTATTAAGATCGACACACAGTGCGCCTCGGCGTCGTCTTCCCCGCTGGCGCTTGGATAGGGCGGTCTGGCCGGTTTTTGAGGAGATGTGTTCCCCGAACCGATGTGTGGAGGATTTTGTCAGCACTGATGCTGCTGTTGAGTATTTCACAGACTTACTACACTCGGCGGCACTGCAGAGTATTCCGAGAACAGCTGGTCAGTTTCCATGCCGTCCAGTTCCCTGGTGAACTAATGTGTGCTTCTGCTGTTCGGGCTAAACGTGCTGCTTTCTCGCGACTTCGTCGTCACCGAGGTGACCCTGGTTACTTAGCGGCATATAGGAAGGCCCGACATCATGCCCGGAGGGTTTTGAAGGAGGATAGGAGGAAGTCTTGGGCATCATTTGTTTCTTCAATTTCTTCACAGACTCCTCTCACAAATGTGTGGAAACGGGTAAGGAAGATTTCAGGGAAATTTCCCGTTCCCTCTCCTCCTGTTTTATCTCATGCAGGTGTGGTGGTGGCTCATTCTTCGTCTGTTGCCGAGATATTTGCAGCTCATTTTGCTAATGTCTCTAGGAAGGACACCTCATCCCCGTCGGCACGCCGCAGACGGCACCTGGAATCTTTGGGCATTAGTTTTCTATCTACTGCGGAGGAATCGTATAATGTTGCTTTTTCTGCTTCTGAACTTCCGATGGCATTGTCGCAGTGTCACGACTCGTCTCCAGGCTTGGATGATGTCCCATATGCCTTCTTACACCACTTGCCTGATGCAGCCCTTCATTTTCTGTTGTCACTGTATAACAGAATTTGGTGCAATGGTGGGTTTCCGACCTCATGGGGTATTGCTGTTTTTCTCCCCATCCGTAAGCTGGGTAAGGATCACTTGCAGGCGATTAATTATCGCCCTATCTCGCTGACATCTTGCCTTTGTAAGGTCCTCGAAAAGATGGTGAATAGTCGGCTCGTGTGGTACTTAGAGAAGGGTGGTTAATTGTCTGCAGTCCAGTGTGGGTTTCGGAAGATGCGGTCGACCACAGATGCTCTCCTTTCTTTAGAAACTTCCATCTACCAGGCTTTTGCAACTAACCAGCATCATATCACAGTGTTCTTTGATTTGGAGAAGGCGTACGACACTTCCTGGTATCATGGTATATTGCAATCTCTTTATGAGTTTGGTCTCCGTGGGCAACTCCCCACTTTTATCCGGGAGTTTTTATCTAATCGTTTTATTCGGGTCCGAATCGGGAGTGAGCTGTCTACTGCACGTCCCCTTGAGGACGGTGTGCCACAAGGGAGCATATTAAGTACCCTTTTTGCAGTGGCAATTAACAGCATTATTTCTGTGCTCCCTGATGGTGTTCGTGGCTCTCTCTATGTTGACGATTTATCAATCTCTGTCACTGCCTCACGGATGTCAATGGCAGAAAGGAGGATGCAGATGGTTCTCAACCGTGTTTCTAGATGGGCTGATGAACGAGGTTTTCGATTTTCCTTCAAGAAGACTGTTACCATGCATTTTTGCCGCATTCGTGGAGTCCACCCTGACCCAAACCTTTTTTTAGATGGGCGTCGTATTTCGTGTTTAAAGGAAACCCGGTTTTTAGGGCTGATTTTTGACAGCTGGTTGACTTGGGTCCCTCACTTGAGGTACGTAAAACCTGAGTGTCTCAGAGCATTGGGTCTCTTGAAAGTTTTAGCGCATACATACTGGGGAGCTGATCCTAAGACCCTCCTCCTCTTGCATCAGTCTCTGATTTTATCCAAACTTCATTATGGATGTGAAGTTTATTCCTCTGCCTCAGAAGCCCGGCTTCATATTTTAGATTCCATACATCATGCTGGTGTTCGTCTCGCCACTGGGGCAATCCGATCTTCCCCGATTTCGAGTTTGTTGGCTGAAGCTGGTGTCCTTCCTCTAGACTTGCTCCGCTCTTTCCTTTTGATGAGATGTTGGTATCGCTTATCTCGTCTCCCAGACTTTGTGCCCTTTGTCAAGGTCTCTCAAGATTCTCGGTCACCTATTTTTGCCACTCGGCCATCCTTTCCAAAGCCCTTTGGTTTCAGGGTGCAGTCAATTATGTCTAGCTTCTCTGTTCCTTCTGTGCCGATCACTCCCCACCGTGTCCCGTGGGTGGGCTACTGGCTTCTCCCCAGGGTGACATTTTGTTGTTTCTTCTCATCCAGTAAGGTCTCTCTTCCTTATCAGGTTTTATTTTCTCTGTTTTTAGAGCATGCCTCTTCTCATGGGGACGCCATACCAGTTTATACGATGGATCTAAGTCTGATGTGGGTGTGAGCTTTGGATGTACCCATGAACGGCTGAAGGCCATTGATAACTGGTCCATAATGAAGTCACTTTCATTTAGAATGGTTAGCATTCGCATGTTTGCAGAGGTGATAGAGATATTATCAAATGGTAGAGTGGAAGTCATGCTGAGTGGTTGAAAGATGTCATAGGTGTGACTGCGGAAAGTTTTTTTGGTAACGAGTGGCATAAGTGATTACAGATTCAGATCTGACTGTACAATAGTCAGGTGTCTTATAGAGACCATTAACAAGCACTGAATGAATAGAAGAACCATGACATATGATGGTAACAGAGAAAGGAACCGTGAAAAAGAAGTACTGGACGTGGTTGAGATGAGCCTGATGGACTGGAAGTTCTGGAGCCGGTGCAAAGGAACAGGCAGAGTGTACAGAATGGTTGGGAACTAAGGCAGACTCGCAGGGCGCGGCGCTACTAGGGAAAATAGTTAGAAGGTAAGCAGCACAAAGGTGTGACGTAGGGGTAGGGAAAGAACATTGGTGAGATCTGTTGAGGAGATAAAGGCAATGGAAAGGTGATCATGGGATAGGAGGAAATATTCCGAGAGAACAGATGCTTGTACTAGGGAGTTAATAAACCTGAAAGGAAAGGGAATAAGTTGGAAGAGGTTAAAGGTGATGGCAGAGCGAAGAGGAATATAAACCATGACATAGTTTGCAAGAAGGGTTGCCTCAAGAACTGGATAGTAGAATTCTAGAGAGGAAAAAGAAAGTAGTGGAGACAAGTCGAAGGTAGAGTGAGCCCATTTCAATGCAGAGTGAAGAGCAGAAATAGGTACTGAGTCCACAGTGACACGTCCATCAACAGCATCAACTAGAATACGAACCAAGGTTGAAACTTGAGAGAGGAGAAAGTCAATAGAGTTGGAGATTGTCGAGGTGAAGTTTTAGATAGACGAGCTGAGAAACAATATTAATCTTAGAAATCTATTGTCTGAGAATGTCTGTGAAGTTGTTCAGAGTGTGACTTCATTGAGGTGGGCTGTAATTTTTTGCAACAGTGTGTTGGAGTTTAATGACTCTACCTTGAGATTCTAGGGCCGTGGCCAAGTGAGCTAGGTCGGATTTGAAGTCAAAAAGGTCACGAGCTGTAGCTACGCCAAATAAGTCACTAAGAATTTCACCTCCCAAGTCAAAGAGACCTCGTTTTACACGTGAACGACCTACTGGTGTCTGACTGGAAAACGTTCTTTCGTTGAGAGAACCTGTCATAGATGTACTGTAAGTCAATTGCCAAGAAAGTGGGAGATACAGTGGGTACCAAGGTTGATTAGGATTGCGTTTCCCCACGATGGTCGACAGCTGGGCCCTGATCTCGTCCAATTGGCGTGCGAAGTGAGGAAGGGCGATGGCTACGTCGGCCAGGGGCTCTAAATCATAGCGCAAAGAGACTACGTTCTCAATCACCATTACATCGCCTCCTGAGCCGACTAAGGCCCCGGGACGTACTCCACCATCGTCCTCACCCAACCCAGACCCTATGAGGGTCAACACTGCCATCAGGCAGACCGCTAACATCTTACCTAGAAAATAATTTTAAATTAATGAGAGAGATCATGAAGATGTTTATGTGCGGAGCGCAGCTTTGACCGATAATGATTGGATGAAGAAGGTTCAGACTGAGCAGCAGGTGGAGAAGGAGAAGTAGTGATAGGTTGTGCAAGGGACTCTTCCAACACCAGCCCTCGAGGTTCACGCTTTAGGTCATCTGCATGTACCCACTTGGTGTCTATAGTTGACAATTATTGTAGTTGAAATTTGTTACCTTGTTTATTTATGACGCGGTGGGGGCCTGTAAATTTGTCATCCAATTTGGAGGTGCGAGTATAGGAACGAGCAAAGACTAGATCTCCAATGTTGATACTAATAGGTGAGGCAGACTTATGTTGGCGTCCTCCCGAGATTCGGCCAGATTTACTGTGACATACTGATGGATTTTCTGGAAGTTCGTTATTTTCACTTTCATGTAATCATCCACATTATAGATGGGATCAAGCTTTGAAGATAAGATGGAATAGGGAAGGTCTTTATCGAACCCAAATAAGACAAACAAGGGAGATTCACCAATGGATGAATTGATGGATCTATTTATAGAAGCTGCTACTTGGGGTAGCCATTCATCCCAGGAGGCACTATATGACCCTAAATGTCTGAGACACTCCAAAACGTTTCGGTTGTGTCGCTCTACGAGGCCATGTGAAGCTGGATGGTTAGGAACAACATTGCATTTGTTGATATTGTACTGTTTACAGATTTCCTCCAGAAGACTGTTGTTAAACTCAGTTCCATTTTCTGTAATTATTGTGCTGGGTGTAGTAAATGAGCAAATTACGTAGTCGATGAAAGCACGCGCTACGTTTTTCGCGGTCTTATCTGCAAGTGGAACTAGGACACAGTAGCGAGAGATATGATCAGCAGCTACAAATAAATACTGAGCGCCTGATTCAGTAAGCGGAAGTTTTAGAAGGTCAATAGAAACAGTTTCCCACGGAATTGGGTATTGGAAGAGCGGTGCAGGTTGATCCTTTGTGACGGTGGCCCGAAATACAAGAGTCAGTGTACACTGATATCTCGACGCATAGTTGGCCAATAGTATGCAAGACGTGCCTGTCGCAGGCATCGATCTTTACTGGGATGGGATGCATGAGGTGTGTTATGAACTATTTGAAGTACCGCAGATATTAGATCAGTAGGGACAAAAAGTTGGTGGACTTCCTTATTGGGCAATTCCTTCCCTGTTAGAAATGTTTTCCTGTATATTATCTTTTAGAATGAACTCATCAATTGGTACTGGCAGAGTAGGAAAGGTAGAATTATCTCCCGATTCCAGGAAATAAATCACTTTGGACCAGACAGGGTCCTTGCGCTGATGATGTTGAACGACTTCTGGTGTTAGTGGGGTGTTATCAGTGTTGTTTGGCCGCACTGATGTGACAGCCACTGCCACAATGCCTGAAAGTGCTTCCGCGACCACATTCGATTTTCCTGGGAAATAGTGAAAAGTCGGGTAGAAGTCCTGAATGATGACAGACCATCTAGCTAGCCTACCTGTGAGGTTACGTCCTTTGAACAGATCGCATGGAGGTAGGTGGTCTGTTTGGATATTCACTGGGTAACCATATACCATATCTCTGAAGTGTTTCAAGGACCAGACCACTGCCAGAACTTCGAGATCTGTAACACTATAATTACGTTCGGCAGGGTTGGAGCAAATCTCCAAAGTCATCAAGGGAAATCATAAATGTTTCCTGAACGTCTTTGACCCACTGGGTGCCACGCAACAACTGGCGCGTCTCAGAACTAGTGGCTTTCATGCCACTGCTGCCTCATACAATTTTGCCTCTTTAGGTGGGACCTTCATATCCTTCTCCATTTGGGATAATAAATTGGTAAAACCTATGATTGAGGCGGCATTTGAATGTTGACAACAAAGCTGAATTAATTCACGACGCAAGGCATCAAATGTTTGACAGTCCTCAAAATGGCCTGAACGAATCGCGGCTCCTATTGGGGACCTACCTTGGTTTAGCCTCCCCATAAGGTAGGAGACTTTGAAGGGTTCATTTGTGATTTGTCCGTTTCGAATGTCCGTTTCTACTTCTCTGAGGAAATCGTAAATGGACACCGAGTTATCTTCGCCGGTATGTTTAGGGCGGTTAGCATCATCCAAATAGATTGACTGTGGAGCGGGTGGGGTGTTTGCCATGGTTGGAAGAGGGTGAGGTTGGATACGTGTGGAAGTAACTGAAGTAGTAGGTTGAGAGGTAGCGAAAGTAATGGTAGTTATGTGTGGCTGAGTTGGGAGCTGAAGTGTTGTATTGGAGACAACTTGGGAAGTGGAAGTAGTAGGAGGTGAAGGAAGTTCTAGAGAGTCATTTAAAGATGAAGGTGTATCTGGATTTATCTGGGAGAAAGATATCTGGGTCCTCTAGAGCAGAAGTAGTAGTAGTAGTAGTGGTAGTGGTGGTAGTAGTAGTAGGGGTGATGGTGGTGAGAGTAGTATGAGAATGTTCAGTTTTAGTTGTCTGGGTGGATGAAGAATATTTTTGGTACGATCGACCGCTCCGAAGAAGAGTCACTGAATCGTCATTATCGGGAGTTACCGGCTCACTTTCAGTTGCTTGTCGCTGGAGAACGGGAGAGAGCTCGGTTTTTTCAAAGTATGACATATAGTGAAGGAGAGAAAAAAAATTGTTAAATGATAATGAGAATGAAAATTTTTATATACAATGTGAGAATGAGGGCATATGAAATATGTACAATAGTAATGGGAGTAAATATTTACAATGGGGGCGAAATGAACAAGGGAAATCAGATGAAAAGAAATGAGGTGAGAGGTGAGCGTGGTGGGTGGTGGTGCGGAGAATGAAGGTAAATATAAGCGATGCACGATAGTGAATAAAAGACAGATGAATGGTATTATGAGGTACAATCTGTAGAGAAAATCCTTAGAGTAATCTCTATAGAAAGACAGGGCTTGAACTGATTAGCATAAACAATACAAGTACATATAAGGAATACCGAAGCAGTGAGAATGAAGGGAAGTCTTGTTTGGAGGAAGGGAAGTTGAGACGGTACTTGAATGAAGGAGCTCTCCCCGGTGGCGAAGGTGGCGGGGGTGGGGTGGCGATGACGTCACAAGCTCAGGCGACGAATGGGAGGCCAGCTGAGGGTCAGATGATCACCAGCGAGACGGTGATTGAAGAGAGCCAGCGATGACGTGGAGACACGTGCCCTGGGCAAGATGCCGGTGGCCGCAGTTGCCAGGCGGTGTGGGTGGGGCTGCTGGGGCAGGTTCTGCTTGGTCAGCAGTGCGGAAGGTGTGGGTGAGAGGGGGCGGTTGGGGTGTGGTGGGGTGAGCCGGGATGGTAATCATAAAATAATGAAAACAATGAGGACGGAAGGGCTGACACCTGATAGTTCCTTACTGAGTTTTCGGTAGAATAGCAGCTGTTGAGAAGCGATGTGGCCCGCACGTCGGTGACGACACGTCAGGGAAGTAGCAGGAAGCGTTCACTACGGAAGACATAGGTGTCCCAAACACAAGGCAGGCAAAAGGCAGACGTGCGGCAGGTGTGGAGAATGCACAAGCAGGTGTAGGAATCACTCCCGTCGTGGCACTAAATCACGGTAGAGGCGAAATGAGGTCCGATACACCGCTGCTACAAATTGTTTTAATAGCCCCGTGCTCCCCACTCAGGTTTATTCGAAAGATCTGAGGTGACATATAATGGAGGATTATTCCAGAGAGAACTTCTATACCTGTGCTCTGTTAGATGTCTAGCTCCATACTGACTCATAGCGAGCAGTGGGCGTGGGAACCTTAGCTTAAGTCAGCAGTTTAAAGAAGTGTGATTTCATCAATGGTACTGGTTACATATACATATATATATATATAGGTTTTAGGTGTACATAGTATGGGTACACCACCTTGTGAAATCCTGTCGTCAGCTCACTGCAGGGAGAGGGTGGTTGGAGAGGGTGGGGGTCTGGTGGTTATTGCTGTGTTCTTGCTTTTCGTTTGCTTGTTGTGTAGCAATCGTTGATAGATGTATGTCGCTATTTCGTTGTGGAAAATAAAGTTATGAGGCGTCGTGGGGCTATAATTGTAGTGTCGTTTTACATATCTTGAAAATGTAGACCCAACTGTAGACTCGTAGAGCTTGTTTTCCCTCACTCGTAACTCGTCAATTTTATAGTTTGATTGTAGATAAGATGGTTTTTAGTCGTAGGCCGTTCGTTACTGCCACCAACTATGTGACTCTTTAGTCTTGTAATATGTAAATCTTGAGATTTGGTTAAAGTTCTTGTGCTAGTCGAAGGCAGGAGAAGTTAAAGATTAATACAGGGAGTTGATCTTGATTTATTATCTTCAAGGAAATCTAAGTTGAGCGGTGTATGGATTACACAGGAACGTATTTTACTAAGTCTCGTCGGACCCTCTTCTTATTTCCTCTGTCCACGACCTTTCGCTTCTATGGCTAGCCCCTTTGTGCCCTCTAATCCCTACATTCTTATTTAGCAGGGCTTGTGTCACGTGGGCTACACTGTCGTTGGAAGATTCTAGAACCTTGTATGTCTGTGTGTAAGTAGTGCTTCCTGTACCCACGTGCATTCTGTTGATTAAGTCTTGCTGAACCTTTGGTCGATTCTCGCTGACACACGTCCTATTCTCACACCCTGGCTGGTGCTTCTATCAAACTATCTATGTATCTATCTATGACTTGTATTATTATAATATGGACTTCTGACAATTTTAAAGTCTTCTACTGCAGACAAACAAGAATACGAATCCAAATCTCGCTTGTTTCGGTGACCCCCACATCAGTTGAATCTTATTCTTAAACCATCAGATACCAGCTCTCTTTGCTTGTCAATTGATTTCTTGTTTTTTGTTCCCTAAATGTGATCTTTTCACAATCAGGAATACCTTATGAGTTTTAGAAGTAACTGGGTGTTTCGCAATCAATTTTGAGTACATTTAATGCTCCATATTTAGCGATTTCGACCAAAAAAAGGTCTATATACCAATCACTCCAGTAAAATAGTTTTGTACACCAAAAGCGGGTGCTATCAGCCGTAACTAGTTCACAATTGGCACTACCTTTTATCTGTGAAATCACGGCGATGATGAATTAAAGAAGGCATAAAAAGCCAAGAGACTCACCGGAAATTAAAAACCCAAGTAATCTCAACACGACAGACACATCAGTTCCGGTCGATGCTCCGGCAGCTTGACTTCTGTCGACCCATCATGAACAATAAAACTGCGTATAGAAGGAACCAAGTAATGTTTAAAAATTGTTTCTCATTGATACTATGTGTTTAGTTTCTACTAAAAAAAAAAAAATGCATCCCATTTAATCAACACCTGAACAACTTTCTTATAAGCAGTTTCCTGCCTCTTGGGGTGATTTTGCCTTGGTAAATATTGATAATGATATCACACGAACCGTCATAATGGGAAAATATTGGATTGTTAAAATTTTATCAGGAGGCTAAGATACCGTTTTAAAGCCCTAGTTATACAAACAAAAATAATATCCGTTTTATCTCTACATTTCCAAGTTGTTTGCACGTCTCTACTCAAACGAAACTCTTTTGAGCATAAATTCCTCAAATGCTAACCTTATTTACCTTTTATTCAATTTCATCAGAAGTTTTACCTTATTTCGGCTTCTTACTGATTTTTTTTTTTCTAAGCGAAATTTTCTTACCAGAAATGTTTTCTGAATTTTAGATACGACTGGGAGAGTTTTCCAACGAATTTAGAGTACATTTGTGGAAGATGCATATTTAGTGTTTTCACCCTCAGTTATGCGAATTTAGGATCACTCGAATATATTAGGTTTGAATTATTCGGATGCTTTTACCATAACAACGACAAAAAAAAAAAAAACTGAAAGGGGGAAAAAAAGTCAGAGACGACCCTGTTTTAATCGTAAAATCCAAACACTCTCCATTTGACATTAATACAGTTCATTTAGTGTTCTACCAACCTGCATTTTTTTGTAGCTGTTATATCTAAGGAGATGAGGGGTAAAGTTATTCCTAAAGAGGGTGGGGTGTGGCCGGAACAAGTTGGTCTTCCAGGACAGTCTCTGTGCCTCGGGCTCATTCTGACGATGGACGGGACCGGTCTCGAGGTAAGGGCCCTTCCATCTATGGAAACTCTAAATCTTCATTGTCTTCTCGTTTAGTAAGGCAGAGCTCCACGCCTAGGAAGAAGGGCTTTCACAAACTTCCCACTGAGGTTGCTACATAGCCTTGATATTTCTCATTTCATATTATTTATTACTACTCACTATGGCTCAATCAGTACCAATTTGTCTCCAATGGAATTGTAGAGGTGCCATGGCGAATTGGGAGGAACTGCAGTTATTACTCTCTGCTCTGAGCCCGCTCTGTCTGTCTACGGGAGACAATGGTGGGGGACAGACAGTTCCCTTCTATTAGTGGGTATGAGGTCTTCCATGCGTCCCCTCCTGGCGGTCACAGAGGTGGATGTGCAATTTTGTGCCGTTCTGATGTCCCCTTTATTTCCTTTGAGATAGTCTCCCCTTCAAGTTCTAGCAGTACAGATGCACATTGGGAGGTGCTATACCATCTGTTGTCTGTACCTTCCACCTTCCATCCCTGTTACGCGTGCTGATCTGGAAACCCTTATCAGCCAACTTTCACCCCCTTTTCTTCTCCTTGGTGACCTTAATGGCCGACATCCTTTCTGGGGTGACTCACTTTCAAATTCCCGGGGTGATCTTCTTGCCTCTTTGGTTAGAGATTTACATTTGGTTGTCCTCAACGATGGGAGGTCGACCCATTTCCATGTTCAGACTGGCACGTACTCTGTCATTGACCTCACCATCTCCTCCTCTGATTGTGCCCTTGATTTTTCTTGGGAGGTTTTGGATGATCTGCATGGTAGTGACCAGTATCCCGTGCTGGTCCACACTACTCGCTCTATTCCCCACTGTAGGGGGTCACCTTGACGTAGTGGTGGGGCTTAAAGCGTGGTTGGCAGTGCCACCTACTTGGGAGGCATGCCTACCTTTGTAGGGTTCGGCATTTGTCGTCCTCGTGGACCAAGCACTCCCTACATCACTTGTAGAGGAGGCCTACTGGTGATGCCAGTCCCTGCCCATTTGCCATCTAGGGCGGGACTGTTGCCTCCCCACGTGTTTGCCGTGCGTGGCGTCCCGTAATGCTGGGAGACGGGAGTCCTGGAGGTTGAGCGATGCTGCATGGTGCGCCCTGCTGCTAGCAATACACCTCTTTGGTCCCCTATTCTGGCTAGACGGGTGGCCTGGTTGGACCCGACCAGGTCAATCGGCTGGTCACTGGCTAGCCGTCCAGGCTAGTCACCTAGTGGCTTTAGGGTCAAGCGGGCACTGGGGGACCTGGTGGCTCCTATCGTCCTGGAGTCACCCTTGTCAGGGTCCCTTGGTGGTTACCTGCGTATACCTTCCCACTACCTCTGGGGTCGCCAGTGGTGTTTTCCCTAGCATATGGCCTCCCCTTGTTCGGCTCCATGGTGGGTGGAGGGGTGGGGGAATGAAGGTTGTTTTTTATTACATATGGCTTCTTACACCATTCTTGCGGCTGACGACCCTGGTTCCGTCCCTGACCATCCTTCACAGTCTCCCTCCTGCGTGCCTAGTGTGCCTCTGGCTGGTGAGGCCCACATTGCCACCTTGGAACCATAACTGCCTGGTTTCACTGGTTTGCGGTCAGTGGCCACTACAAAGAAGAAGAGCCGGCAACAGACAACATCTTGTGGACATGCCCGTGAGGTCCTGCCAGGTGTCTATGAGAGGGTTGATTTCCCAAAGTACTACACCATTCGCACTTTGGATGGTCAGCCTATTGGGAATCTGGACATTTTTACTGTTCATCGGCGCATTGTGTCAATCTGTGGCAGAGAGCCGAAGATTTCACCTCAGGGGGATCGTGGCCTCCTAGTTGAGGTTACATCCCCTGAAGAGGGTTCCCGGCTGGTTGCCCAGTGTAAGGACCCGGATGCACTGTTCACCTGTGTTCCTCATGCCTTTTTTAATCAAAGTCGAGGTGTTGTTTTCTCGAAAGACTTATTGCGTTACAGTGAAGAGAAGCTGCTTGAAGAACTCCAGGTCCACAGGGTCGTTAAAGAGGAGAGATTTCAGAAGAAGGTTGATGGTATTCTTACCCCAACTCCATCCTTGTTGCTGACGTTTGACTGTACCGTTCTCCCTTCATCCATCAAGGTGGCTTGGTTGTCCCTTAGGGTCAAACCTTTTGTCCCAAATCCACGACGCTGCTACCACTGTCAGATGTACAGGCATGTTGGGCGAGTCTGTCGTCGTTTGCAACAGGGCCTCCCAGTGGTGTGTGTCAGCTGTGGAGCATCCACTCATGCAGGACAGGACTGTCCTGGACCTGTTTGTTGTTTGCACTGTGGTGAGGCACATCGTGCTTCATCTAAAGACTGTGCCCGGTTTTGCTTGGAGAAGGAGATCCTCCTCATCCGTAATCGGGATAAAATAAGCTTTCCTGAGGCCAGGAGTAGAGCCATGTCATCTGTTTTCCGTAACGGAGTGTCTTATGCGTCAGTTTTGTCCGGTCATAGCCGTCCTCATCGTCCTGTCCAGCAGCAGACCCGAGTTCCTCCTGTTGTGTCAGCTCCTATGCCTTCATCTGCTGATTCCATGTCAGTGCAACAATCTCCCGCACTTGAGACGGTTGCCACTACAGTTCAAGACTCGGCCTCTACATCAATGGTATCCCCTGGTAGTCATGATGCACATTCTTCATTTGCTAAACGTCATCGTGGTTCCTCAGAGTCTTTGAGTCTTGAAGATCCTCCAAGCAAGGTGTCGGTCATGGAGTCCACATCCTCCGTAGTTAGTCCATCTGTGCAACAGCCCTCGGACCCTGCTTCTGGGTCTTTGGGGGCTTCTGGGGTGTCAGTTCAGTCTGGCACCTCTTCCTCCGGGGTATCGGATGTTCCTCCTCCGGTTACCTCGGAGGATCCTGTCCTGCCCCCTCCACGTTTGGAGGCCAGGACCCCAATCCCTCCTGCTCGACCTCTTGGTTCACTGGGGGCCCCGGGCAGGGTTCAGAGTAGCTCTTCCTCTCCTGCTGGGCAGCGACGGGTGTCTGTGATGTCTCCCAACACTTCGCAGGCACCAGGCCCTCGTTCTAGCCATGCTGCTGCCCGTGACAAGCCCCTTAGTGGGCGTATCCGCATTCACAAGAAGATTGTCTCCCAGGGTCGCTCAGTGGTTTCCACTAAGTGACCCTTTCTTTTGTGTATATAGTTCCTCCATTTTAATATTTTTAGTATTTTTTTTATGGTTTTCTGTTTGTCCCTCTCCCCTGCCCCTTTTTATTGCAATAGTTTTAATGGCTAATATTATTCAATGGAACTGCCGTGGTTTACGAGCCAACTGGGAGGAACTCCGTTGGTTTCTGGCTGAATATTCACCTGTGTGTGTTTGCCTACAAGAGACAATGGTTGGTGATGCTGCACCTCCCAGTCCACCTGGTTACCAGGTTTTTTATTCAGATCCTCTTCCTGGACAGGGTCATGGTGGGGGTGTGGCTATTCTAGTACGCAGTGACATACCTTTCACTGCTGTGAGTCTTAACACTCCACTGCAGGCTGTTGCTCTCCAGATTTTCCTTCCCCGTTGTTATACTGTGTGCTCTTTGTACCTCCCTCCTAGTGCCACTGTTGAGAGGGTTGATCTTGAAAATCTTATTCGTGCACTTCCCTCACCCTATTTCTTGCTGGCCGACATGAACAGCCATCATCCCCTGTGGGGTGGCTCCACAGCCTATGCTAGAGGTACTATGTTAGCCTTCATTGTGGAGGATGTGGACCTGTACATTTTAAATTCTGGTGAAGTTACTTACTTCCATAGTCAAACGGGTATTTTTACTTCTATTGATTTCTCTCTGTGCTCTGCAGGGGTAGCCCTGAATTTTACATGGGCTGTATTACCGGACTTACATGGCAGTGACTTCCCTATTTTATTAAGATCGACACAGAGTGAGCCTCGGCGTCGTCTTCCCCGCTGGCGCTTGGATAGGGCGGTCTGGCCGGTTTTTGACGAGCTGTGTTCCCCGAACCGATGTGTGGAGGATTTTGTCAGCACTGATGCTGCTGTTGAGTATTTCACAGACTTACTACACTCGGCGGCACTGCAGAGTGTTCCAAGAACAGCTGGTCACTTTCCTTGCCGTCCAGTTCCCTGGTGAACTGATGAGTGTGCTTCTGCTGTTCGGGCTAAACGTACTGCTTTCTCCCGACTTCGTCGTCACCGAGGTGACCCTGGTTACTTAGCGGCATATAGGAGGGCACGACCTCATGCCCGGCGGGTTATGAAGGAGGCTAGGAGGAAATCTTGGGCATCATTTGTTTCTTCAATTTCTTCACAGACTCCTCTCACAAATGTGTGGAAATGGGTGAGGGAGATTTCAGGGAAATTTCCCGTTCCCTCTCCTCCTGTTTTATCTCATGCAGGTGTGGTGGTGGCTCGTTCTTCGTCTGTTGCCGAGATATTTGCAGCTCATTTTGCTAATGTCTCTAGGAAGGACACCTCATCCCCGTCGGCACGCCGCCGACGGCACCTGGAATCTTTGGGCATTAGTTTTCCATCTACTGCGGAGGATTCATATAATGTTGCTTTTTCTGCTTCTGAACTTCAGACGGCATTGTCGCAGTGTCGCGACTCTTCTCCTGGCTTGGATGATGTCCCATATGCCTTCTTACACCACTTGCCTGATGCAGCCCTTCATTTTCTGTTGTCACTGTATAACAGAATTTGGTGCAATGGTGGGTTTCCGACCTCATGGGGTGTTGCTGTGGTTCTCCCCATCCCTAAGCCGGGTAAGGTTCATTTGCAGCCCACTAATTATCACCCTATCTCGCTGACATCTTGCCTTTGTAAGGTCCTCGAAAAGATGGTGAATAGTCGGCTCGTGTGGTACTTAGAGAAGGGTGGTTACTTGTCTCCAGTCCAGTATGGGTTTCGGAAGATGCGGTCAACCACAGATGCGCTCCTTTCTTTAGAATCTTCCATCTGCCAGGCTTTTCCAACTAACCAGCATCATATCACAGTGTTCTTTGATTTGGAAAAGGCATACGACACTTCCTGGCGTCATGGTATATTGCAATCTCTTTATGAGTTTGGTCTCCGTGGGCAACACCCCACTTTTATCCGGGAGTTTTTATCTAATCGTTTTATTCGGGTCCGAGTCGGGAGTGAGCTGTCTACTGCACGTCCCCTTGAGGATGGTGTGCCACAAGGGAGCATACTAAGTGTTACCCTTTTCGCAGTGGCAATTAACAGTGTTATTTCTGTGCTCCCTGATGGTGTTCGTGGCTCTCTCTATGTTGACGATTTATCAATCTCTGTCACTGCCTCACGGATGTCACTGGTAGAAAGGAGGATGCAGATGGCTCTCAACCGTGTCTCTAGATGGGCTGATGAACGAGGTTTTCGATTTTCCTTCAAGAAGACCGTTGCCATGCATTTTTGCCGCGTTCGTGGAGTCCACCCTGACCCAAACCTTTTTTTAGATGGGCGTCGTATTTCGTGTTTAAAGGAAACCCGGTTTTTAGGGCTGATTTTTGACAGCCGGTTCACTTGGGTCCCTCACTTGAGGTACGTAAAAGCTGAGTGTCTCAGAGCATTGGGTCTCTTGAAAGTTTTAGCGCACACATACTGGGGAGCTGATCGCAAGACCCTCCTCCTCTTGCATCAGTCTCTGATTTTATCCAAACTTCATTATGGATGTGAAGTTTATTCCTCTGCCTCAGAAGCCCGGCTTCGTATTTTAGATTCCATACATCATGCTGGTGTTCGTCTCGCCACTGGGGCATTCCGATCTTCCCCGATTTCGAGTTTGTTGGCTGATGCTGGTGTCCTTCCTCTAGACTTGCTCCGCTCTTCCCTTTTGATGAGATGTTGGTATCGCTTATCTCGTCTCCCAGACTCTGTGCCCTTTGTCAAGGTCTCTCAAGATTCTCGGTCACCTATTTTTGCCACTCGGCCATCTTTTCCAAAGCCCTTTGGTTTCAGAGTGCAGTCAATTATGTCTAGCTCCTCTGTTCCTTCTGTGGCGATCACTCCCCACCGTGTCCCGATGGTGGGCTACTGGCTTCTCCCCAGGGTGACATTTTGTCGTTTCTTCTCATCCAGTGACGCCTCCCTTCCTTCTCAGGTTTTATTTTCTCTGTTTTTAGAGCATGCCTCTTCTCATGGGGACTCCATACCAGTTTATACTGATGGATCTGAGTCTGATGCGGGTGTGGGCTTTGGTGTGGTGTTTCCCACATTCTGTCGAGGTGGGAGCTTCCCTGTGACTCCTTCTGTTTTACGGCTGAGCTGACTGCTATTTTATTTCCCCTTCAGATTCTCTTCACTCTCCCCCACACTGCTTTTACTGTTTTTAGTGACTCACGAAGTGCTCTTTCTGCAATGGAGTCTTTTAATCCCTCTCATCCTTTGGTTTTATCCATTTTAGAGTGGTTTTTCCTTTTAGGGCGTCGTGGACGTCGTGTGGATTTCTGTTGGGTTCCAGCTCATGTAGGAGTGGCAGGGAATGAACGAGCTGATCAGCTGGCCAAGGCAGCAGCGACTCGTCCCCCTCTTGCACAGTCCCCTCTGTATCGTCTGCCTGCTGCAGATATGCGCTTCTTTATTGCCTTCAGGGTTTGGTGCTGTTGGCAGGAGCATTGGAATGCTGTGGGTGCCAATAAGTTGCGCTCGATTTGCCAGAAGGTGGGCTCATTCAGTTACCAGGGCTTCCCTCGTCAATGGGAGACTGCTTTGTGCTGCCTCCGCATTGGCCACACCCGTTTCTCACGGTTTTTTAATGGAGAGCGCTCCTTCTCCATTCTGTGATGACTGGTTCCCTTGACTGTTCGGAACCTGTTGGTGGAGTGTCCTAGTCTTGAGGATTTGTGGCGTCGGTTCCTCTCTGACCACCAAACGGATGGTGGAGTGTATCATCTTTCCTCCGTGCTTGGGGAGGATGCCTGTGTCTTGGGAGGGGCAACACTCTCCTTTGTGAAGGAGGCAGGACTTCTTAAGGATATTTAGAATTTCTCCTTTTTGATTGTGTGGCTTATCCTATGATTTTTGTTTTTTGCTTTTTACTTCCTTGTTATACGGTGGCATTTGACCCTGGCAGTTGCGCCGCCATGATTATTATTTAAAAAAAAAAAAAAAAAATACTCGCTCTGTTCCTGCAGCCCGTATGCCACGTTGGTGTCTGGATAGGGCTGATTGGTCTCTCTTTGAGGGACTATGTGTATTTGCCTACAGGGTTATTGATTTTTCAACTATCGACGCCCCACTCTAGGGGGTCACCTTGACGTGGTGGTGGGGCTTGAAACATGGTTGGCAGTGCCACCCACTTGGGAGGCAAGCCTACCTTTGTAGGGTTTGGCATTTGTCGGCCTTGTGGAACAAGGACCCCCTAAATCACTGGAAGAGGAGGCCTACTAGTGATGCCAGTCCCTGCCCATTTGCCATCTAGGGCTGGACTATTGCCTCCCCACGTGTTTGCCGTGCGTGGCGTCCCTTAATGCTGGGAGACGGGAGTCCTGGAGGTTGAGCGATGCTGCATGGTGCTCCCTGCAGCTAGCAATACACCTCTTTGCTCCCTTATTCTGGCTAGACGAGTGGCCTGGTTGGGCCCGACCAGGTCAATCGGCTGGTCGCTGGCTAGCCATCCAGGCTAGTCACCTAGTGGCCCTAAGTCAAGCGGGCACTGGGGGACCTGGTGGCTCCTATCGTCCTGGAGTCACCCTTGTCAGGGTCCCTTGGTGGTTACCTGCGTATACTTTCCCAGTACCTCTGGGGTCCACAGTGGTGCTTTCCCTGGCATATGGCCTCCCGTTGTTGGGCTCCATGGTGGGTGGAGGGGTGGGGGAATGAAGGTGTTTTTTTTTTTTAATATGGCATCTACCAAAATTTTTACAGCTGATGACCCTAGTTCCGTCCCTGACCATCCTTCAGAGTCTCCCTCCTGTGCGCCTCATGTGCATCTGGCTGGTGAGGCCTACATTGCCACCTTGGAACCATAACTGCCTGGTTCCAGTGGTTTGCGGTCAGTGGCCACTACAAAGAAGAAGAGCCGGCAACAGACAACAACATCTTGTGGACATGCCCGTGAGGTCCTGCCAGGTGTCTATGAGAGGGTTGATTTCCCAAGGTACTACACCATTCGTACTTTGGATGGTTAGCCTATTGGGAATCTGGACATTTTTACTGTTCATCGGCGCATTGTGTCAATCCGTGGGAGAGAGCCGAAGATTTCACCTCAGGGGGATGGTAGCCTCCTAGTGGAGGTTACATCCATTGAAGAGGGTTCCCGGCTGGCTGCCCAGTGTAAGGACCCGGATGCACTGTTCACTTGTGTTCCTCATGCCTTTCTTAATCATAGTCGAGGTGTTGTTTTCTCCAAAGACTTATTGCGTTACAGTGAAGAGAAGCTGCTTGAAGAACTCCAGGTCCACAGGGTTGTTAAAGTGGAGAGGTTTCAGAAGAAGGATGATGGTGTTCTTACCCCAACTCCATCCTTGTTGCCGACGTTCGACTGTACTGTTCTCCCTTCATCCATCAAGGTGGCTTGGTTGTCCCTTAGGCTCAAACCCTTTGTACCAAATCCGCGACGCTGCTACCACTGTCACATGTACGGCCATGTTGGGCGAGTTTGTCGTCGTTTGCAACAGGGCCTCCCAGTGGTGTGTGTTAGTTGTGGAGCATCCACTCATGCAGGACAGGACTGTCCTGGACCTGTTTGTTGTTTGCACTGTGGCGAGGCACATCCTGCTTCATCTAAAGACTGTGCCCGGTTTTGCTTGGAGAAAGAGATCCTCCTCATCCGTAATCGTGATAAAATAAGCTTTCCTGAGGCCAGGAGTAGAGCCATGTCATCTGTTTTCCGTAACGGAGTGTCTTATGCGTCAGTTTTGTTCGGTCATAGCCGTCCTCGTCGTCCTGTCCAGCAGCAGACCCGAGTTCGTCCTGTTGTGTCAGTTCCTATGCCTTCATCTGCTGATTCCATGTCAGTGCAACAATCTCCCGCACTTGCGACGGTTGCCGCTACAGTTCAAGACTCGACCTCTACATCTATGGTATCCTCTAGTAGTCATGGTGCACATTCTTCATTTGCTAAACGTCATCGTGGTTCCTCAGAGTCTTTGAGTCTTGAAAATCCTCCAAGCAAGGTGTCGGTCTTGGAGTCCACATCCTCTGTAGTTAGTCCATCTGTGCAACAGCCCTCGGACCCTGCTTCTGGGTCTTCGGGGGCTTCTGGGGTGTCAGGTCAGTCTGGCACCTCTTCCTCCGGGGAATCGGATGTTTCTCCTCCGGTTACCTCTGAGGATCCTGTCCTGCCCCCTCCACGTCTGGAGGCCAGGACCCCAATAACTCCTGCTCAATCTCTTGGTTCACTGGGGGCCCCGGGCAGGGTTCGGAGTAGCTCTTCCTCTCCTGCTGGGCAGCGACGGGTGTCTGTGAAGTCTCCCAAAACTTCGCAGACCCCAGGCCCTCGTTCTAGCCATGCTGCTGCCCGTGACAAGCCCCTTAGTGGGCGTATCCGCATTCCCAAGAAGATTGTCTCAAAGGGTCGCTCAGTGGTTTCCACTAAGTGACCCTTTCTTTTGTGTATATAGTTCCTCCATTTTAATATTTTTAGTATTTTTTTATGGTTTTCTGTTTGTCCCTCTCCCCTGCCCCTTTTTATTTCAATAGTTTTAATGGCTAATATTATTCAATGGAACTACCGTGGTTTACGAGCCAACTGGGAGGAACTCCATTGGCTTCTGGCTGAGTATTCACCTGTGTGTGTTTGCCTACAAGAGACAATGGTTGGTGATGCTGTGCCTCCCAGTCCACCTGGTTACCAGGTTTTTTATTCAGATCCTCTTCCTGGACAGGGTCATGGTGGGGGTGTGGCTATTCTAGTACGCAGTGACATACTTTTCACTGCTGTGAGTCTTAACACTCCACTGCAGGCTGTTGCTCTCCAGATTTTCCTTCCCCGTCGTTATACTGTGTGCTCTTTGTACCTCCCTCCTAGTGCCAGTATTGAGAGGGTTGATCTTGAAAATCTTATTCGTGCACTTCACTCACCCTCTTTCTTGCTGGCTGACATAAACAGTCATCATCCCCTGTGGGGTGGCTCCACAGCTGATGCTAGAGGTACTATGTTAGCCTCCATGGTGGAGGATGTGGACCTGTACATTTTAAATTCTGGTGAAGTTACTTACTTCCATAGTCAAATGGGTATTTTTACTTCTATTGATATGTTTCTCTGCTCTGCAGGGGTAGCCCTGAATTTTACATAGGCTGTGTTACCAGACTTACATGGCAGTGACCACTTCCCAATTTTATTAAGATCGACACAGAGTGAGCCTCGGCGTCGTCTTCCCTGCTGGCGCTTGGATAGGGCAGTCTGGCCGGTTTTTGAGGAGCTGTGTTCCCCGAACCGGTGTGGAGGATTTTGTCAGCACTGATGCTGCTGTTGAGTATTTCACAGACTTACTGCACTCGGCGGCACTGCAGAGTATTCCGAGAACAGCTGGTCACTTTCCTTGCCGTCCAGTTCCCTGGTGGACTGATGAGTGTGCTTCTGCTGTTCGGGCTAAACGTGCTGCTTTCTCCTGACTTCGTCGTCACCGAGGTGACCCTGGTTACTTAGCGGCATATAGGAGGGCCCGACCTCATGCCCGGCGGGTTATGAAGGAGGCTAGGAGGAAGTCTTGGGCATCATTTGTTTCTTCAATTTCTTCACAGACTCCTCTCACAAATGTGTGGAAACGGGTGAGGAAGATTTCAGGGAAATTTCCCGTTCCCTCTCCTCCTGTTTTATCTCATGCAGGTGTGGTGTTGGCTCATTCTTCGTCTGTTGCCGAGATATTTGCAGCTCATTTTGCCAATGTCTCTAGGAAAGACACCTCATCCCCGTCGGCACACCGCCGACGGCACCTGGAATCTTTGGGCATTAGTTTTCCATCTACTGCGGAGAAGTCGTATAATGTTGCTTTTTCTGCTTCTGAACTTCAGACGGCATTGTCGCAGTGTCGCGACTCGTCTCCAGGCTTGGATGATGTCCCATATGCCTTCTTACACCACTTGCCTAATGCAGCCCTTCATTTTCTGTTGTCGCTGTATACCAGAATTTGGTGCAATGGTGGGTTTCCGACCTCATGGGGTGTTGCTGTGGTTCTCCCCATCCCTAAGCCGGGTAAGGATCACTTGCAGGCCACTAATTATCGCCGTATCTCGCTGACATCTTGTCTTTGTAAGGTCCTCGAAAAGATGGTGAATAGTCGGCTCGTGTGGTACTTAGACAAGGGTGGTTAATTGTCTCCAGTCCAGTATGGGTTTCGGAAGATGCGGTCGACCACAGATGCTCTCCTTTGTTTAGAAGCTTCCATCTGCCAGGCTTTTCCAACTAACCAGCATCATATAACAGTGTTCTTTGATTTGGAGAAGGCGTACGACACTTCCTGGCGTCATGGTATATTGCAATCTCTTTATGAGTTTGGTCTCCGTGGGCAACTCCCCACTTTTGTCCGGGAGTTTTTATCTAATCGTTTTATTCGGGTCCGAGGTCTGAGTGAGCTGTCTACTACACGTCCCCTTGAGGATGGTGTGCCACAAGGGAGCATACTGTTACCCTTTTCGCAGTGGCAATTAACAGCGTTATTTCTGTGCTCCCTGATGGTGTTCGTGGCTCTCTCTATGTTGACGATTTATCAATCTCTGTCACTGCCTCACGGATGTCAATGGCAGAAAGGAGGATGCAGATGGCTCTCAACCATGTCTCTATATGGGCTGATGAACGAGGTTTTCGATTTTCTTTCAAGAAGACCGTTGCAATGCATTTTTGCCGCGTTCGTGGAGTCCACCCTGACCCAAACCTTTTTTTAGATGGGCGTCGTATTTCGTGTTTAAAGGAAACCCGGTTTTTAGGGCTGATTTTTGACAGTCGGTTCACTTGGGTCCCTCACCTGAGGTAATTAAAAGCTGAGTGTCTCAGAGCATTGGGTCTCTTGAAAGTTTTAGCTCACACATACTGGGGAGCTGATCTTAAGACCCTCCTCCACTTGCATCAGTCTCTGATTTTATCCAAACTTCATTATGGATGTGAAGTTTATTCCTCTGCCTCAGAAGCCCGGCTTCGTATTTTAGATTCCATACATCATGCTGGTGTTCGTCTCGCCACTGGGGCATTCCGATCTTCCCCGATTTCGAGTTTGTTGGCTGATGCTGGTGTCCTTCCTCTTGACTTGCTCCGCTCTTCCCTTTTGATGAGATGTTGGTATCGCTTATCTCGTCTCCCAGACTCTGTGCCCTTTGTCAAGGTCTCTCAAGATTCTCGGTCACCTATTTTTGCCACTCGGCCATCCTTTCCAAAGCCCTTTGGTTTTAGGGTGCAGTCAATTATGTCTAGCTTCTCTGTTCCTTCTGTGCCGATCACTCCCCATCGTGTCCCGAGGGTGGGCTACTGGCTTCTCCCCAGGGTGACACTTTGTCGTTTCTTCTCATCCAGTAACGCCTCCCTTCCTTCTCAGGTTTTATTTTCTCTGTTTTTAGAGCATGCCTTTTCTCATGGGGACTCCATACCAGTTTATACTGATGGATCTAAGTCTGATGTGGGTGTGGGCTTTGGTGTGGTGTTTCCCACCTTCTGTCGAGGTGGGAGCCTCCCTGTGACTGCTTCTGTTTTTACGGCTGAGCTGACTGCTATTTTATTTGCCCTTCAGATTCTCTTCACTCTCTCCCACACTGCTTTTACTGTTTTTAGTGACTCACGAAGTGCTCTTTCTGCAATGGAGTCTTTTAATCCCTCTCATCCTTTGGTTTTATCCATTTTAGAGTGGCTTTTCCTTTTAGGGCGTCGTGGACGTCGTGTAGATTTCTGTTGGGTTCCAGCTCATGTAGGAGTGGCAGGGAATGAACGAGCTGATCAGCTGGCCAAGGCGGCAGCGGCTCGTCATCCTCTTGCACAGTCCCCGCTGTATCGTCTCCCTGCTGCAGATATTCGCTCCTTTATTGCTTTCAGGGTTTGGTGCTGTTGGCAGGAGCATTGGGATGCTGTGGGTGCCAATAAGTTGCACTCGATTTGCCAGAAGGTGGGCTCATTCAGTTACCAGGGTTTCCCTCGTCAATGGGAGACTGCTTTGTGCCGCCTCTGCATTGGCCACATCCGTTTCTCTCACGGTTTTTTAATGGAGAGGGCTCCTCCTCCATTCTGTGATGACTGTCTGGTTCCCTTGACTGTTCGGCACCTGTTGGTGGAGTGTCCTAGTCTTGAGGATTTGCGGCGTCGGTTCCTCTCTGACCACCAATCGGATGGTGGTGTGTATCATCTTTCCTCCGTGCTTGGGGAGGATGCCTGTGTCTTGGGAGGGCCAACCCTCTCCTTTGTGAAGGAGGCAGGACTTCTTAAGGATATTTAGAATTTGTCTTTTTTGATTGTGTGGCTTATCCTCTGTTTTTTGTTTTTTGTTTTTTACTTCTTTGTTATACGGCGGCATATGACCCTGGCAGTTGCGCCGCCATGATTATTATTAAAAAAAAAAAAAAAAACTATCGACGATGCTGAACATTCTTTTACTAAGACCATTTTCTCAGCAGGGGTTTATTCCATCCCACGGACTTCTGGTGTTTTTTCCCGGAGACCTGTGCCATGGTGGAATGACGACTGCTCTCTAGCAAAGGGAGTTTACAAAGCAGCTGCTCGTCAGTATTTTGCCAATCGTAATGTTTTTCTAAAAATACAGTTTCGCAAAGCACGTGCTCACTATAGATGGGTCATGAAGAATGCTCGCCGTAACTCGTGGAGGTCGTATGTTTCTACAGTTACATCTTCAACTTCAATGTCTATGGTGTGGAAAAAGGTGCGCAAGATTTCCAGTAGGTTCTCGCCCCCCTCCCCTCCGGTGTTGCACCTTCACGGAGAACTTGTGTCTGCACCAGATGCAGTAGCCTCTGCTTTTGCAGATCAGTTTTACTCTGTCTCCACAAAGGATCCTTCTCAGCCATTTGCTACCTTTCGTAGGAATCAGGAGAGGCTGGGTCTTGACTTTCGCTCTCGTGGCGGAGAGCCATATATTTCAGATTTCTGTCTCCGTGAGCTGCGTGCTGCCCTTTCAGAGTGTCGTGACACTGCTCCTGGGAATGACGATATTCCATACGTTATGCTGCGTCATCTTCCGACTGATTCACTTCAGTTTTTATTGGACCTTTTTAACAGGGTTTGGAGTGAGGGCTTTATTCCAAGGAGTTGGAAGTTGGGTATTGTCCTCCCCTTTCCCAAGCCTGGTAAAGACCATTCCCAAGTCTCCAACTATCGCCCTATCACTTTAACATCATGTGTGTGCAAGCTGTTCGGAAAGATGGTCAATGTCAGGCTTATGTGGTTTCTGGAGAAGGGTTGTTTTCTCTCTCCGTCGCAGAGTGGTTTCCGTAAATTACGGTGCACTTCAGACAACCTTATCAGGCTCGAGGCGTCTATCTGTGAAGCTTTTGCCTTCAAGCGACATCTTGTGGCTGTGCTTTTTGACCTTGAGAAGGCTTATGACACTGCCTGGCACCATGGCATCCTCCAACAACTTCATGCCTTTGGTTTCCGTGGTCGCTTGCCTGTGTTGCTTGGAGACTTCTTGACTGATGGTGTATTTCGGGTCCGTGTGGGTTCTACCCTCTCTGCGCCACTGTGCCAGGAGGAAGGTGTCCCGCAGGGGAGTGTCTTAAGTGTTTCCCTGTTTGCAGTGGCCATTAATGGTATCATTGACACTGTGCCTGCTGGAGTATCCTCATCCCTTTATGTGGATGACTTAGCTATATGGTTTTCTGGCTCCCGCATGTCTGCTATTGAGTGGCGTATGCAACTTGCCTTGGACAAGATTTCTGCCTGGGCCACTTCCAAGGGTTTTCGGTTTTCCCCTTCAAAGACTGTGCCTATGCACTTCTGTAGGATGAGAGGGGTACACCCGGACCCTGATCTCCAGCTTTGTGGCAGGAGACTCCGTTGTGTGACAGACGATATTCTTGGGCCTGACTTTTGATTGTCGTTTGACATGGGTCTCACACTAGGCAAATCTTAGAACATCATGTATGAAGGCTCTCAGTCAATTGAGGGTTCTGTCTCATACCTCTTGGTGTGCTGATCGAAGGACACTCTTGCATTTGTTTCAGGTATTTGTAACCTCTAAGCTGTCATATGGCTGTTAGGTATATTCCTCTGCCAGAGAATCAAGACTAAAACTCTAGATGCTGTCTATCATGCTGGTCTTCGCCTTGCAACTGGGGCTTCTCGGTCCTCTCCAATTCCCAGCTTATTTGTGGAAGCTGGTGTGCCTCCCTTAGGTCTACTGCGTCAGTCTGTTGCAGTGTGGTGCTGGCTCCGGATTCGTCGCCTTCCAGACTCACTTGTCTGTGAGGGTGTGACAAAACAGTCTTGTCTTTTGTGTTATAGTAGACACCCTCGTATGCCTCGTCCATTTGGCTATAGGGTTCAGGATATAATGGAGGGGTTTGGTTTGTCGGCAGTACTTGACAGTCCTGTTCGGATCCCGAGGGTTGCACCTTGGATATTGCCCAAGATAACTTTCTGCAGGCCTATTGCAGGTTCAAAGGATTTTGTCACTCCTCAGTGTCTTTTAAGGTTATTTTTAGAACATTCTTCTAGTCATGGTGGTTCTGTGCCTGTGTATACTGATGGCTCTAAATCCACATCAGGTGTTGGTTTTGAAGTGGTATTTCCCAATTTTAGCCGTGGAGGTAGTCTTCCTTTGGTTGCCTCTGCTTTTACTGCGGAGTTGTCAGCCATCATTTTAGCCTTCAAGTTGGTGTTTGTTCACCCTGACAATTATTTTACTATTTTTAGCGACTCTCAACGGGCGCTTTTGGCCCTGGACTCTTTTAACTCTTCCCATCCCTTAGTTTTAGCTATTTTGGAGTGGCTATTCCTCATTCGTCGTCAGGGGAAGAGAGTGGATTTTTGCTGGGTTCCTGCACATGTTGCTGTGGTGGGCAATGAGACTGCGGATGCATTGGCCAAGGCTGCGTCTACTCAACAGCCCCCAAAAGAATGTCCGCTTCCTGCATCTCATCTAACACCTTACTTGCGGGACAGAATGCATGTGTGTTGGCAGAGACGCTGGGATGGTGTTGCTCGTAATAAGCTGAAAGAGGTTTTCCAGAGAGTGGTTGTGCCAAGGGTTCTACCTTCCATGCCTCGGTGATTGGAGGTAGCTCTTGCTAGGCTTCGAATTGGCCACTCTCGGCTTACACATGTGTTCCTGATGAGTCGTGAGACTCAACCGTACTGTGATGATTGCTTTCTTCCCCTTACTGTCCGTAACTTGCTGGTCGAGTGTCCAAGTTTGGGGACCTGGGTCGGAGTTTCCTCCATAGGCATACAGGGATAGATGGTGCCTACTGTCTCTCCTCGGTGTTTGGTGGAGTCCATAGCAATTTTACTGATGTTTTTGGTTTTCTTCACGAGGCGGGCCTCCTTCAGCTTTTATAAGAAATTGTTTTCTCTTCTAACTAATCTTTTATTATTTTCAGTGTTTTATTTCATGGACTTGGAGAAAGCTTATGACAGAATAGATAGGCAAGGTATGTGGAAGGTATTAAGAATATATGGAGTGGAGGGGAAATTGTTGAGTGCCGTGAAGAGTATGTACGAGGGAGCTAGGGCTACGGTGCGAGTGGATGGTGAGCTGAGTGAGTTCTTTGATCTCAATGTGGGACTGAAACAGGGGTGTGTAATGTCTCCATGGTTGTTTAATATATATATGGATGGGGTTGTAAAGGAGGTACAAGGTAGGGCCGTGGATGTGGGGGTGGCCCTAATGAATGAGGGTGAGATTTGGAAGCTTCCGGTGTTGCTGTTTGCTGATGATACAGTATTGTTGAGTGAAGATGAATGGGAGTTGCAAGGTTTGGTGAATGAATTTGGGACAGTGTGTAGGAGGAGGAAGCTGAAAGTTAATGTAAACAAAAGTAAAGTTATGGTGTTTGAGAGGAATGAAGTCACAGAGTGTGCAGTGAGGTTGGATGGTGAGGATATGGAGAATGTGAGTGCATTCAAGTACTTCGGTAGTGTGATGAGTAAGGATGGAACTTTGGGGGATGAAGTACGTGAAAGGGTACAGAAGGGAAGGAAGGTTGTTGGTACACTGAAAGCAGTGATGAGAAATAGAGAGGTGAGTATGGAAGTTAAGGAGTCACTGCATGATGGTATTGTGATCCCTACCCTGACGTATGGAAGCGAGGCGTGGACATTGCAAGAGAGGAACAAGTCAAGAGTGAGAGCAGTGGAAATGAGTTACTTGAGAGGAGCGTGTGGAGTGACGTGGAGGGACAGGTTGACGAATGAAGAAGTGAAGGAACGTTGTGGGGTAGATGTGGATGTGGTTGAAAAGATTAGGAGAAATACACTGAGGTGGTTTGGACATGTGGAGAGAATGGAGAATGAAAGACTGACTAACAGGGTGTATGTAGGTGAGGTGGAGGGAGGGAGAGGGAAGGGTAGACCGAGGATGAGGTGGAGGGATGGAGTTGAGAGGTATACGAGGGAGGGGAGGGTGAGTTGGGGGGAGGGGAGTCAAATGGTGGGTGACAGAGTGACTTGGAGGAGTTTTGTCTGCGGCCACCCTTTGCTGGATTAGGGCGTCGGGCTATAGATAGATAGATAGATAGATATTTCTAGAAAAAGGTTATTGACTTTCTATCGATCATGCACTATTTATTTGCCATGAGTTTTAGCTTGTCCGGCGGCATAAGACCTTAGCAGTTGCGCAGCCAGTTTCTACTACAATCAATCAATCAATCAATCTTAAACACTCAGATGCCAGCTCTCTTTTCGTGTCAACCGATTTCTTGTTATATATTTCTTAATTGTAATTTTTCACCCTAGGATAGAACTTCTGAATTTTGGAAATAATTGAGAGTTTATCTCAATCACTTCTGAGTACATTTGTGGAAGTTGCATATATATATATATATATATATATATATATATATATATATATATATATATATATATATATATATATATATATATATATATATATGTATATATATATATATATATATATATATATATATATATATATATATATATATATATATATATATATATATATATATATAGCGATATCGACCAAAAATAAAATAAACACCTACTGTTTCAATAGCCTCGTGCTCCCCACTCAGGTTTATTCCAAAGATCTGAGGTGACGTATAATGGAGGTTTATTCCAGAGAGAAATTGTATACCTGTGCTCTGTTAGATGTCTAGCTCCATACTGACTCACAGCGAGCAGCGGACGTGTGAACCTTAGCTTAAGTCAGCAGTTTAGAGAAGTGTGCTCATTTCATCAATGGTACTGGTTACATATACATATATATATAGGTTTTAGGTGTACATAGTATGGGTACAATACTCCCCCGGTAAAAATGGAATTGGTGTCTCCTGACACAATGAAGGTAGGAATGCAGTGGAAATTCAATAATTGAAAAAAAAAAAAAGTGTGAGGGGTGTTTAGTAGGTATATAAGTAAATGAAATAATTATTATTGGTTGATAAAAAACAATCCATAGGAACTGTGGCAAGGCACAGGAATATAGTATATACAATACATGGCCATGTGAAAGAAGAAAAAAAAAAAGAATGTAAATACATAGGAGTAATATAACAATGGGTATATAGACATATGATGTATATGCACAGTACGTAGGTACAATAATAAAAGAATAGATTGAAGGGTAATATATCATTTGTGGAGCACATATGTGTAGAGATCAATATATTTATAAGGATCCCATCCGACTATATGATGCACACACCCCACTGTAGGGGGTCACCTTGACGTGGTGGTGGGGCTTGAAGCATGGTTGGCAGTACCACCCACTTGGGAGGCAAGCCTACCTTTGTAGGGTTTGGCATTTGTCGGCCTTGTGGACCAAGGACCCCCTAAATCACTGGTAGAGGAGGCCTACTGGTGATGCCAGTCCCTGCCCATTTGCCATCTAGGGCTGGACTATTGCCTCCCCACGTGTTTGCCGTGCGTGGCGTCCCATAATGCTGGGAGACGGGAGTCCTGGAGGTTGAGCGATGCTGCATGGTGCTCCCTGCAGCTAGCAATACACCTCTTTGGTCCCTTATTCTGGCTAGACGAGTGGCCTGGTTGGGCCCGACCAGGTCAATCGGCTGGTCGCTGGCTAGCCATCCAGGCTAGTCACCTAGTGGCCCTAAGTCAAGCGGGCACTGGGGGACCTGGTGGCTCCTATCGTCCTGGAGTCACCCTTGTCAGGGTCCCTTGGTGGTTACCTGCGTATACTTTCCCAGTACCTCTGGGGTCCCCAGTGGTGCTTTCCCTGGCATATGGCCTCCCTTTGTTGGGCTCCATGGTGGGTGGAGGGGTGGGGGAATGAAGGTGTTTTTTTTTTTTTAATATGGCATCTTCCAAAATTTTTACAGCTGACGACCCTAGTTCCGTCCCTGACCATCCTTCAGAGTCTCCCTCCTGTGCGCCTCATGTGCATCTGGCTGGTGAGGCCCACATTGCCACCTTGGAACCATAACTGCCTGGTTCCAGTGGTTTGCGGTCAGTGGCCACTACAAAGAAGAAGAGCCGGCAACAGACAACAACATCTTGTGGACATGCCCGTGAGGTCCTGCCAGGTGTCTATGAGAGGGTTGATTTCCCAAGGTACTACACCATTCGTACTTTGGATGGTTAGCCTATTGGGAATCTGGACATTTTTACAGTTCATCGGCGCATTGTGTCAATCTGTGGGAGAGAGCCGAAGATTTCACCTCAGGGGGATGGTAGCCTCCTAGTGGAGGTTACATCCCCTGAAGAGGGTTCCCGGCTGGCTGCCCAGTGTAAGGACCCGGATGCACTGTTCACTTGTGTTCCTCATGCCTTTCTTAATCATAGTCGAGGTGTTGTTTTCTCCAAAGACTTATTGCGTTACAGTGAAGAGAAGCTGCTTGAAGAACTCCAGGTCCACAGGGTTGTTAAAGTGGAGAGGTTTCAGAAGAAGGTTGATGGTGTTCTTACCCCAACTCCATCCTTGTTGCTGACGTTCGACTGTACTGTTCTCCCTTCATCCATCAAGGTGGCTTGGTTGTCCCTTAGGCTCAAACCCTTTGTACCAAATCCACGACGCTGCTACCACTGTCACATGTACGGCCATGTTGGGCGAGTCTGTCGTCGTTTGCAACAGGGCCTCCCAGTGGTGTGTGTCAGTTGTGGAGCATCCACTCATGCAGGACAGGACTGTCCTGGACCTGTTTGTTGTTTGCACTGTGGCGAGGCACATCCTGCTTCATCTAAAGACTGTGCCCGGTTTTGCTTGGAGAAAGAGATCCTCCTCATCCGTAATCGTGATAAAATAAGCTTTCCTGACGCCAGGAGTAAAGCCATGTCATCTGTTTTCCGTAACGGAGTGTCTTATGCGTCAGTTTTGTCCGGTCATAGCCGTCCTCGTCGTCCTGTCCAGCAGCAGACCCGAGTTCGTCCTGTTGTGTCAGCTCCTATGCCTTCATCTGCTGATTCCATGTCAGTGCAACAATCTCCCGCACTTGAGATGGTTGCCGCTACAGTTCAAGACTCGACCTCTACATCTATGGTATCCCCTGGTAGTCATGGTGCACATTCTTCATTTGCTAAACGTCATCTTGGTTCCTCAGAGTCTTTGAGTCTTGAAGATCCTCCAAGCAAGGTGTCGGTCGTGGAGTCCACATCCTCTGTAGTTAGTCCATCTGTGCAACAGCCCTCGGACCCTGCTTCTGGGTCTTCGGGGGCTTCTGGGGTGTCAGGTCAGTCTGGCACCTCTTCCTCCGGGGTATCGGATGTTCCTCCTCCGGTTACCTCTGAGGATCCTGTCCTGCCCCCTCCACGTTTGGAGGCCAGGACCCCAATCCCTCCTGCTCGACCTCTTGGTTCACTGGGGGCCCCGGGCAGGGTTCGGAGTAGCTCTTCCTCTCCTGCTGGGCAGCAACGGGTGTCTGTGAAGTCTCCCAACACTTCGCAGGCCCCAGGCCCTCGTTCTAGCCATGCTGCTGCCCGTGACAAGCCCCTTAGTGGGCGTATCCGCATTCCCAAGAAGATTGTCTCCCACGGTTGCTCAGTGGTTTCCACTAAGTGATCTTTTCTTTTGTGTATATAGTTCCTCCATTTTAATATTTTTAGTATTTTTTTATGGTTTTCTGTTTGTCCCTCTCCCCTGCCCCTTTTTATTTCAATAGTTTTAATGGCTAATATTATTCAATGGAAATGCCATGGTTTACGAGCCAACTGGGAGGAACTCCGTTGGTTTCTGGCTGAGTATTCACCTGTGTGTGTTTGCCTACAAGAGACAATGGTTGGTGATGCTGCACCTCCCAGTCCACCTGGTTACCAGGTTTTTTTATTCAGATCCTCTTCCTGGACAGGGTCATGGTGGGGGTGTGGCTATTCTAGTACGCAGTGACATACCTTTCACTGCTGTGAGTCTTAACACTCCACTGCAGGCTGTTGCTCTCCAGATTTTCCTTCCCCGTCGTTATACTGTGTGCTTTTTGGACCTCCCTCCTAGTGCCAGTATTGAGAGGGTTGATCTTGAAAATCTTATTCGTGCACTTCCCTCACCCTATTTCTTGCTGGCCGACATGAACAGTCATCATCCCCTGTGGGGTGGCTCCACAGCTGATGCTAGAGGGACTATGTTAGCCTCCATTGTGGAGGATGTGGACCGGTACATTTTAAATTCTGGTGAAGTTACTTACTTCCATAGTCAAACGGGTATTTTTACTTCTATTGATTTGTCTCTGTGCTCTGCAGGGGTAGCTCTGAATTTTACATGGGCTGTGTTACCGGACTTACATGGCAGTGACCACTTCCCAATTTTGTTAAGATCGCCACACAGTGCGCCTCGGCGTCGTCTTCCCCGCTGGCGCTTGGATAGGGCGGTCTGGCCGGTTTTTGAGGAGCTGTGTTCCCCGAACCGATGTGTGGAGGATTTTGTCAGCACTGATGCTGCTGTTGAGTATTTCACAGACTTACTACACTCGGCGGCACTGCAGAGTATTCCGAGAACAGCTGGTCAGTTTCCATGCCGTCCAGTTCCCTGGTGAACTAATGTGTACTTCTGCTGTTCGGGCTAAACGTGCTGCTTTCTCCTGACTTCGTCGTCACCGAGGTGACCCTGGTTACTTAGCGGAATACAGGAGGGCCCGACCTCATGCCCGGCGGGTTATGAAGGAGGCTAGGAGGAAGTCTTGGGCATCATTTGTTTCTTCAATTTCTTCACAGACTCCTCTCACAAATGTGTGGAAACGGGTGAGGAAGATTTCAGGGAAATTTCCCGTTCCCTCTCCTCCTGTTTTATCTCATGCAGGTGTGGTGGTGGCTCATTCTTCGTCTGTTGCCGAGATATTTGCAGCTCATTTTGCTAATGTCTCTAGGAAGGACACCTCATCCCCGTCGGCACGTCGCCGACGGCACCTGGAATCTTTGGGCATTAGTTTTCCATCTACTGCGGAGGATTCATATAATGTTGCTTTTTCTGCTTCTGAACTTCAGACGGCATTGTCGCAGTGTCGCGACTCGTCTCCAGGCTTGGATGATGTCCCATATGCCTTCTTACACCACTTGCCTGATGCAGCCCTTCATTTTCCGTTGTCACTGTATAACAGAATTTGGAGCAATGGTGGGTTTCCGACCTCATGGGGTATTGCTGTGGTTCTCCCCATCCGTAAGACGGGTAAGGATCACTTGCAGGCCATTAATTATCGCCCTATCTCGCTGACATCTTGCCTTTGTAAGGTCCTCGAAAAGATGGTGAATAGTCGGCTCGTGTGGTACTTAGAGAAGGGTGGTTAATTGTCTCCAGTCCAGTGTGGGTTTCGGAAGATGCGGTCGACCACAGATGCTCTCCTTTCTTTAGAAGCTTCCATCTGCCAGGCTTTTGCAACTAACCAGCATCATATCACAGTGTTCTTTGATTTGGAGAAGGTGTACGACACTTCCTGGCGTCATGGTATATTGCAATCTCTTTATGAGTTTGGTCTCCGTGGGCAACTCCCCACTTTTATCCGGGAGTTTTTATCTAATCGTTTTATTCGGGTCCGAGTCGGGAGTGAGCTGTCTACTGCACGTCCCCTTGAGGATGGTGTGCCACAAGGGAGCATACTAAGCATTACCCTTTTCGCAGTGGCAATTAACAGTGTTATTTCTGTGCTCCCTGATGGTGTTCGTGGCTCTCTCTATGTTGACGATTTATCAATCTCTGTCACTGCCTCACGGATGTCAATGGCAGAAAGGAGGATGCAGATGGCTCTCAACCATGTCTCTAGATGGGCTGATG
The DNA here is from genome assembly GCF_032717465.1 of Coenobita brevimanus. Taxonomy (NCBI): domain Eukaryota; kingdom Metazoa; phylum Arthropoda; class Malacostraca; order Decapoda; family Coenobitidae; genus Coenobita; species Coenobita brevimanus. The sequence goes on from NC_137066.1 coordinate 10,055,158, forward strand.
AACGAGGTTTTCGATTTTCCTTCAAGAAGACTGTTGCCATGCATTTTTGCCGCATTCGTGGAGTCCACCCTGACCCAAACCTTTTTTTTACATGGACGTCGTATTTCGTGTTTAAAGGAAACCCGTTTTTTAGGGCTGATTTTTGACACCCGGTTGACTTGGGTCCCTCACTTGAGGTACGTAAAACCTGAGTGTCTCAGAGCATTGGGTCTCTTGAAAGTTTTAGCGCACACATACTGGGGAGCTGATCCTAAGACCCTCCTCCTCTTGCATCAGTCTCTGATTTTATCCAAACTTCATTATGGATGTGAAGTTTATTCCTCTGCCTCAGAAGCCCGGCTTCGTATTTTAGATTCCATACACCATGCTGGTGTTCGTCTCGCCACTGGGGCAATCCGATCTTCCCCGATTTCGAGTTTGTCTGCTGATGCTGGTGTCCTTCCTCTAGACTTGCTCTGCGCTTCCCTTTTGATGAGATGTTGGTATCGCTTATCTCGTCTCCCAGACTTTGTGACCTTTGTCAAGGTCTCTCAAGATTCTCGGTCACTTATTTTTGCCACTCGGCCATCCTTTCCAAAGCCCTTTGTTTTCAGGGTGCAGTCAATTATGTCTAGCTTCTCTGTTCCTTCTGTGCCGATCACTCCCCACCGTGTCCCGTGGGTGGGCTACTGGCTTCTCCCCAGGGTGACATTTTGTCGTTTCTTCTCATCCAGTAAGGTCTCCGTTCCTTATCAGGTTTTATTTTCTCTGTTTTTAGAGCATGCCTCTTCTCATGGGGACGCCATACCAGTTTATACTGATGGATCTAAGTCTGATGTGGGTGTGGGCTTTGGATGTACCCATGAACGGCTGAAGGCCATTGATAACTGGTCCTTAATGAAGTCACTTTCATTTAGAAAGGTTAGCATGCGCAAGTTTGCAGAGGTGATAGAGATATTATCAAATGGTAGAGTGGAAGTCATGTTGAGTGGTTGAAAGATGTCATAGGTGTGACTGCGGAAAGTTTTTTTGGTAACGAGTGGCATAAGTGATTACAGATTCAGATTTGACTGTACAATAGTCAGGTGTCTTATAGAGACCATTAGCAAGCACTGAATGAATAGAAGAACCAGGACACATGATGGTAACAGAGAAAGGAACCGTGAAAAAGAAGTACTGGACGTGGTTGAGATGAGCATGATGGACTGGAAGTTCTGGAGCCGGTGCAAAGGAACAGGCAGAGTGTACAGAATTGTTGGGAACTAAGGCAATCTCGCAGGGCGCGGCGCTACTAGGGAAAATAGTTAGAAGGTAAGCAGCACAAAGGCGTGACGTAGGGGTAGGGAAAGAACATTGGTGAGATCTGTTGAGGAGATAAAGGCAATGGAAAGGTGATCATGGGATAGGAGGAAATATTCCGAGAGAACAGATGCTTGTACTAGGGAGTTAATAAACCTGAAAGGAAAGGGAATAAGTTGGAAGAGGTTAAAGGTGATGGCAGAGCGAAGAGGAATATGAACCATGACATAGTTTGCAAGAAGGGTTGCCTCAAGAACTGGATAGTAGAATTCTAGAGAGGAAAAAGAAAGTAGTGGAGACAAGTCGAAGGTAGAGTGAGCCCATTTCAATGCAGAGCGAAGAGCAGAAATAGGTACTGAGTCCACAGTGACACGTCCATCAACAGCATCAACTAGAATACGAACCAAGGTTGAAACTTGAGAGAGGAGAAAGTCAATAGAGAGTTGGAGATTGTCGAGGTGAATTTTTAGATAGACGAGCTGAGAAACAATATTAATCTTAGAAATCTGTTGTCTGAGAATGTCTGTGAAGTTGTTCAGAGTGTAAGTGACTTCACTGAGGTGGGCTGTAATTTTTTGCAACAGTGTGTTGGACTTTAATGACTCTACCTTGAGATTCTAGGGCCGTGGCCAAGTGAGCTAGGTCGGATTTGAAGTCAGAAAGGTCACGAGCTGTAGCTACGCCAAATAAGTCACTAAGAATTTCACCTCCCAAGTCAAAGAGACCTCGTTTTACACGTGAACGACCTACTGGTGTCTGACTGGAAAACGTTATTTCGTTGAGAGAACCTGTCATAGATTTACTGTAAGTTAATTGCCAAGAAAGTGGGAGATACAGTGGGTACCAAGGTTGATTAGGATTGCGTTTCCCCACGATGGTCGACAATTGGGCCCTGATCTCGTCCAATTGGCGTGCGAAGTGAGGAAGGGCGATGGCTACGTCGGCCAGGGGCTCTAAATCGTAGCGCAAAGAGACTACGTTCTCAATCACCATTACATCGCCTCCTGAGCCGACTAAGGCCCCGGGACGTACTCCACCATCGTCCTCACCCAACCCAGACCCTATGAGGGTCAGCACTGCCATCAGGTAGACCGCTAACATCTTACCTAGAAAATAATTTTAAATTAATGAGAGAGATCATGAAGATGTTTATGTGCGGAGCGCAGCTTTGACCGATAATGATTGGATGAAGAAGGTTCAGACTGAGCAGCAGGTGGAGAAGGAGAAGTAGTGATAAGTTGTGCAAGGGACTCTTCCAACACCAGGCCTCGAGGTGCACGCTTTAGGTCATCTGCATGTACCCACTTGGTGTCTATAGTTGACAATTCTTGTAGTTGAAATTTGTTACCTTGTTTATTTATGACGCGGTGGGGGCCTGTAAATTTGTCATCCAATTTGGAGGTGCGAGTATAGGAACGAGCAAAGACTAGATCTCCAATGTTGATACTGATAGGTGAGGCAGACTTATGTTGGCGTCCTCCTGAGATTCGGCCAGATTTGCTGTGACATACTGATGGATTTTCTGGAAGTTCGTTATTTTCACTTTCATGTAATCATCCACATTATAGATGGGATCAAGCTTTGAAGATAGGATGGAATAGGGAAGGTCTTTATCGAACCCAAATAAGACAAACAAGGGAGATTCACCAATGGATGAATTGATGGAACTATTTATAGAAGCTGCTACTTGGGGTAGCCATTCATCCCAGGAGGCACTATATGACCCTAAATGTCTGAGACACTCCAAAACGTTTCGGTTGTGTCGCTCTACGAGGCCATGTGAAGCTGGATGGTTAGGAACAACATTGCATTTGTTGATATTGTACTGTTTACAGATTTCCTCCAGAAGACTGTTGTTAAACTCAGTTCCATTTTCTGTAATTATTGTGTTGGGTGTAGTAAATGAGCAAATTACGTAGTCGATGAAGGCACGCGCTACGTTTTTCGCGGTCTTATCTGCAAGTGGAACTAGGTCACAGTAGCGAGAGATATGATCAGCAGCTACAAATAAATACAGAGCGCCTGATTCAGTAAGCGGAAGTTTTAGAAGGTCAATAGAAACAGTTTCCCACGGAATTGGGTATTGTAAGAGCGGTGCAGGTTGATCCTTTGTGACGGTGGCACGAAATACAAGAGTCACAGTGTACATTGATATCTCGACGCATAGTTGGCCAATAGTATGCAAGACGTGCCTGTTGCAAGCATCGATCTTTACTGGGATGGGATGCATGAGGTGTGTTATGAACTATTTGAAGTACCGCAGATATTAGATCAGTAGGGACAACAAGTTGGTGGACTTCCTTATTGGGCAATTCCTTCCCTGTTAGAAATGTTTTCCTGTATAAGATATTATCTTTTAGAATGAACTCATCAATTGGTACTGGCAGAGTAGGAAAGGTAGAATTATCTCCCGATTCCAGGAAATAAATCACTTTGGACCAGACAGGGTCCTTGCGCTGATGATGTTGAACGACTTCTGGTGTTAGTGGGGTGTTATCAGTGTTGTTTGGCCGCACTGATGTGACAGCCACTGCCACAATGCCTGAAAGTGCGTCCGCGACCACATTCGATTTTCCTGGGAAATAGTGAAAAGTCGGGTAGAAGTCCTGAATGATGACAGACCATCTAGCTAGCCTACCTGTGAGGTTACGTCCTTTGAACAGATCGCATAGAGGTAGGTGGTCTGTTTGGATATTCACTGGGTAACCATATACCATATCTCTGAAGTGTTTCAAGGACCAGACCACTGCCAGAACTTCGAGATCTGTAACACTATAATTACGTTCGGCAGGGTTGGAGCAAATCTCCAAAGTCATCAAGGGAAATCATAAATGTTTCCTGAACGTCTTTGACCCACTGGGTGCCACGCAACAACTGGCGCATCTCAGAACTAGTGGCTTTCATGCCACTGCTGCCTCATACAATTTTGCATCTTTAGGTGGGACCTTCATATCCTTCTCCTTTTGGGATAATAAATTGGTAAAACCTATGAGTGAGGCGGCATTTGAATGTTGACAACAAAGCTGAATTAATTCACGACGCAAGGCATCAAATGTTTGACAGTCCTCAAAATGGCCTGAACGAATCGCGGCTCCTATTGGGGACCTACCTTGGTTTAGCCTCCCCATAAGGTAGGAGACTTTGAGGGGTTCATTTGTGATTTGTCCGTTTCGAATGTCCGTTTCTACTTCTCTGAGGAAGTCGTAAATGGACACCGAGTTATCTTCGCCGGTATGTTTAGGGCGGTTAGCATCGTCCAAATAGATTGACTGTGGAGCGGGTGGGGTGTTTGCCATGGTTGGAAGAGGGTGAGGTTGGATACGTGTGGAAGTAACTGAAGTAGTAGGTTGAGAGGTAGCGAAAGTAATGGTAGTTATGTGTGGCTGAGTTGGGAGCTGAAGTGTTGTATTGGAGACAACTTGGGAAGTGGAAGTAGTAGGAGGTGAAGGAAGTTCTAGAGAGTCATTTAAAGATGAAGGTGTATCTGGATTTATCTGGGAGAAAGATATCTGGGTCCTCTAGAGCAGAAGTAGTAGTAGTAGTAGTGGTAGTGGTGGTAGTAGTAGTAGGGGTGATGGTGGTGAGAGTAGTATGAGAATGTTCAGTTTTAGTTGTCTGGGTGGATGAAGAATATTTTTGGTACGATCGACCGCTCCGAAGAAGAGTCACTGAATCGTCATTATCGGGAGTTACCGGCTCACTTTCAGTTGCTTGTCGCTGGAGAACGGGAGAGAGCTCGGTTTTTTCAAAGTATGACATGTAGTGAAGGAGAGAAAAAAAATTGTTAAATGATAATGAGAATGAAAATTTTTATATACAATGTGAGAATGAGGGCATATGAAATATGTACAATAGTAATGGGAGTAAATATTTACAATGGGGGCGAAATGAACAAGGGAAATCAGATGAAAAGAAATGAGGTGAGAGGTGAGCGTGGTGGGTGGTGGTGCGGAGAATGAAGGTAAATATAAGCGATGCACGATAGTGAATAAAAGACAGATGAATGGTATTATGAGGTACAATCTGTAGAGAAAATCCTTAGAGTAATCTCTATAGAAAGACAGGGCTTGAACTGATTAGCATAAACTATACAAGTACATATAAGGAATACCGAAGCTGTGAGAATGAAGGGAAGTCTTGTTTGGAGGAAGGGAAGTTGCGACGGTACTTGAATGAAGGAGCTCTCCCCGGTGGCGAAGGTGGCGGGGGTGGGGTGGCGATGACGTCACAAGCTCAGGCGACGAATGGGAGGCCAGCTGAGGGTCAGATGATCACCAGCGAGACGGTGATTGAAGAGAGCCAGCGATGACGTGGAGACACGTGCCCTGGGCAAGATGCCGGTGGCCGCAGTTGCCAGGCGGTGCGGGTGGGGCTGCTGGGGCAGGTTCTGCTTGGTCAGCAGTGCGGAAGGTGTGGGTGAGAGGGGGCGGTTGGGGTGTGGTGGGGTGAGCCGGGATGGTAATCATAAAATAATGAAAACAATGAGGACGGAAGGGCTGACACCTGATAGTTCCTTACTGAGTTTCAGTAGAATAGCAGCTGTTGAGAAGCGATGTGGCCCGCACGTCGGTGACGACACGTCAGGGAAGTAGCAGGAAGCGTTCACTACGGAAGACGTAGGTGTCCCAAACACAAGGCAGGCAAAAGGCAGACGTGCGGCAGGTGTGGAGAATGCACAAGCAGGTGTAGGAATCACTCCCGTCGTGGCACTAAATCACGGTAGAGGCGAAATGAGGTCCGATACACCGCTGCTACAAATTGTTTTAATAGCCCCGTGCTCCCCACTCAGGTTTATTCGAAAGATCTGAGGTGACATATAATGGAGGATTATTCCAGAGAGAACTTCTATACCTGTGCTCTGTTAGATGTCTAGCTCCATACTGACTCATAGCGAGCAGTGGGCGTGGGAACCTTAGCTTAAGTCAGCAGTTTAAAGAAGTGTGATTTCATCAATGGTACTGGTTACATATACATATATATATATATATATAGGTTTTAGGTGTACATAGTATGGGTACACCACCTTGTGAACTCCTGTCGTCAGCTCACTGCAGGGAAAGGGTGGTTGGAGAGGGTGGGGGTCTGGTGGTTATTGCTGTGTTCTTGCTTTTCGTTTGCTTGTTGTGTAGCAATCGTTGATAGATGTATGTCGCTATTTCGTTGTGGAAAATAAAGTTATGAGGCGTCGTGGGGCTATAATTGTAGTGTCGTTTTACATATCTTGAAAATGTAGACCCAACTGTAGACTCGTAGAGCTTGTTTTCCCTCACTCGTAACTCGTCAATTTTATAGTTTGATTGTAGATAAGATGGTTTCTAGTCGTAGGCCGTTCGTTACTGCCACCAACTATGTGACTCTTTAGTCTTGTAATAAGTAAATCTTGAGATTTGGTTAAAGTTCTTGTGCTAGTCGAAGGCAGGAGAAGTTAAAGATTAATACAGGGAGTTGATCTTGATTTATTATCTTCAAGGAAATCTAAGTTGAGCGGTGTATGGATTACACAGGAACGTATTTTATTGTCTCGTCGGACCCTCTTCTTATTTCCTCTGTCCACGACCTTTCGCTTCTATGGCTAGCCCCTTTGTGCCCTCTAATCCCTACATTCTTATTTAGCAGGGCTCGTGTCACGTGGGCTACACTGGCGTTGGAAGATTCTAGAACCTTGTTTGTCTGTGTGTAAGTAGTGCTTCCTGTACCCACGTGCATACTGTTGATTAAGTCTTGCTGAACCTTTGGTCGATTCTCGTTAACACACTTCCTATTCTCACACCCTGGCTGGTGCTTCTATCTAACTATCTATCTATCTATCTATGAGTTGTATTATTATAATATGGAGTTCTGACAATTTTAAAGTACTTCCACTGCAGACAAACAAGAATACGAATCCAAGTCTCGCTTGTTTCGGTGACCCCCACATCAGTTGAATCTTATTCTTAAACCATCAGATACCAGCTCTCTTTGCTTGTCAATTGATTTCTTGTTTTTTTTTCCCTAAATGTGATCTTTTCACAATCAGGAATACCTTATGAGTTTTAGAAGTAACTGGGTGTTTCGCAATCAATTTTGAATACATTTGTGAATGCTCCATATTTAGCGATTTCGACCAAAAAAAGGTCTATATACCAATCACTCCAGTAATATAGTTTTGTACACCAAAAGCGGGTGCTATCAGCCGTAACTAGTTCACAATTGGCACTAACTTTTATCTATGAAATCACGGCGATGATGAATTAAAGAAGGCATAAAAAGCCAAGAGACTCACCGGAAATTAAAAACCCAAGTAATCTCAACACGACAGACACATCAGTTCCGGTCGATGCTCCGGCAGCTTGACTTCTGTCGACCCATCATGAACAATAAAACTGCGTATAGAGGGAACCAAGTAATGTTTAAAAATTGTATCTCATTGATACTATGTATTTAGTTTTTACTAAAAAAAAAAAAAAATGCATCCCATTTAATCAACACCTGAACAACTTTCTTATAAGCAGTTTACTGCCTCTTGGGGTGATTTTGCCTTGGTAAATATTGATAATGATGTCACACGAACCGTCATAATGGGAAAATATTGGATTGTTAAAATTTTATCAGGAGGCTAAGATACCGTTTTAAAGCCCTAGTTATACAAACAAAAATAATATCCGTTTTATCTCTACATTTCCAAGTTGTTTGCACGTCTCTACTCAAACGAAACTCTTTTGAGCATAAATTCCTCAAATGCTAACCTTCTTTACCTTTTATTCAATTTCATCAGAAGTTTTACCTTATTTCGGCTTCTTACTGATTTTTTTTTTCTAAGCGAAATTTTCTTACCAAAAATGTTTTCTGAATTTTAGATACGACTGGGAGAGTTTCCCAACGAATTTAGAGTACATTTGTGGAAGATGCATATTTAGTGTTTTCACCCTCAGTTATGCGAATTTAGGATCACTCGAATATATTAGGTTTGAATTATTCGGATGCTTTTACCGTAACAAAAACGACAAAAAAAAAAACAAAGTGAAAAAAAAAGTCAGACGACCCTGTTTTAATCGTAAAATCCAAACAATCTCCATTTGACATTAATACAGTTCATTTAATGTTCTACCAACCTGCATTTTTTGTAGCTGTTATATCTAAGGAGATGAGGGGTAAAGTTATTCCTAAAGAGGGTGGGGTGTGGCCGGAACAAGTTGGTCTTCCAGAACAGTCTGTGCCTCGGGCTCATTCTGACGATGGACGGGACCGGTCTCGAGGTAAGGGCCCTTCCATCTATGGAAACTCTAAATCTTCATTGTCTTCTCGTTTGGTAAGGCAGAGCTCCACGCCTAGGAAGAAGGGCTTTCACAAACTTCCCACTGAGGTTGCTACATAGCCTTGATATTTCTCATTTCATATTATTTATTACTACTCACTATGGCTCAATCAGTACCAATTTGTCTCCAATGGAATTGTAGAGGTGCCATGGCGAATTGGGAGGAACTGCAGTTATTACTCTCTGCTCTGAGCCCGCTCTGTCTGTCTACGGGAGACAATGATGGGGGACAGACAGTTCCCTTCTATTAGGGGGTATGAGGTCTTCCATGCGTCCCCTCCTGGCGGTCACAGAGGTGGATGTGCAATTTTGTGCCGTTCTGATGTCCCCTTTATTTCCTTTGAGATACAGTCTCCCCTTCAAGTTCTAGCAGTACAGATGCACATTGGGAGGTGCTATACAATCTGTTGTCTGTACCTTCCACCTTCCATCCCTGTTAAGCGTGCTGATCTGGAAACCCTTATCAGCCAACTTTCACCCCCTTTTCTTCTCCTTGGTGACCTTAATGGCCGGCATCCTTTCTGGGGTGACTCACTTTCAATTTCCCGGGGTGATCTTCTTGCCTCTTTGGTTGGAGATTTAGATTTGGTTGTCCTCAACGATGGGAGGTCGACCCATTTCCATGTTCAGACTGGCACGTACTCTGTCATTGACCTCACCATCTCCTCCTCTGATTGTGCCCTTGATTTTTCTTGGGAGGTTTTGGATGATCTGCATGGTAGTGACCATTATCCCGTGTTGGTCCACACTACTCGCTCTGTTCCTGCAGCCCGTATGCCACGCTGTTGTCTGGATAGGGCTGATTGGTCTCTCTTTGAGGGACTATGTGTATTTGCCTACAGGGTTACTGATTTTTCAACTATCGACGCCCCACTGTAGGGGGTCACCTTGACGTGGTGGTGGGGCTTGAAGCATGGTTGGCAGTGCCACCTACTTGGGAGGCAAGCCTACCTTTGTAGGGTTTGGCATTTGTCGGCCTTGTGGACCAAGCACCCCCTAAATCACTGGTAGAGGAGGCCTACTGGTGTTGTCAGTCCCTGCCCATTTCCCATCTAGGGCGGGACTGTTGCCTCTCCACGTGTTTGCCGTGCGTGGCGTCCCGTAATGCTGGGAGACGGGAGTCCTGGAGGGTGAGCGATGCTGCATGGTGCGCCCTGCAGCTAGCAATACACCTCTTTGGTCCCTTATTCTGGCTAGACGGGTGGCCTGGTTGGGCCCGACCAGGTAAATCGGCTGGTCACTGGCTAGCCATCCAGGCTAGTCACCTAGTGGCTTTAGGGTCAAGCGGGCACTGGGGGACCTGGTGGCTCCTATCGTCCTGGAGTCACCCTTGTCAGGGTCCCTTGGTGGTTACCTGCGTATACTTTCCCACTACCTCTGGGGTCGCCAGTGGTGCTTTCCCTGGCATATGGCCTCCCCTTGTTGGGCTCCATGGTGGGTGGAGGGGTGGGGGAATGAAGGTGGTTTATTTTGAATTTTGAGCCGAAGATCTCACCTCAGGGGGATGGTAGCCGCCTAGTGGAGGTTACATCCCCTGAGGAGGGTTCCCGGCTGGCTGCCCTCATCCCCGTCGGCACGCCGCCGACGGCACCTGGAATCTTTGGGCATTAGTTTTCCATCTACTGCGGAGGAGTCATATAATGTTGCTTTTTCTGCTTCTGAACTTCAGACGGCATTGTCGCAGTGTCGCGACTCATCTCCAGGCTTGGATGATGTCCCATATGCCTTCTTACACCACTTGCCTGATGCAGCCCTTCATTTTCTGTTGTCACTGTATAACAGAATTTGGTGCAATGGTGGGTTTCCGACCTCATGGGGTGTTGCTGTGGTTCTCCCCATCCCTAAGCCGGGAAGGATCACTTGCAGGCCACTAATTATCGCCCTATCTCGCTGACATCTTGCCTTTGTAAGGTCCTCGAAAAGATGGTGAATAGTCGGCTCGTGTGGTACTTAGAGAAGGGTGGTTAATTGTCTCCAGTCCAGTGTGGGTTTCGGAAGATGCGGTCGACCACAGATGCTCTCCTTTCTTTAGAAGCTTTCATCTGCCAGGCTTTTGCAACTAACCAGCATCATATCACAGTGTTCTTTGATTTGGAGAAGGAGTACGACACTTCCTGGCGTCATGGTATATTGCAATCTCTTCATGAGTTTGGTCTCCGTGGGCAACTCCCCACTTTTATCCGGGAGTTTTTATCTAATCGTTTTATTCGGGTCCGAGTCGAGAGTGAGCTGTCTACTGCACGTCCCCTTCAGGATGGTGTGCCACAAGGGAGCATACTAAGTGTTACCCTTTTCACAGTGGCAATTAACAGCGTTATTTCTGTGCTCCCTGATGGTGTTCGTGGCTCTCTCTATGTATACGATTTATCAATCTCTGTCACTGCCTCACGGATGTCAATGGCAGAAAGGAGGATGCAGATGGCTCTCAACCATGTCTCTAGATGGGCTGATGAACGAGGTTTTCGATTTTCCTTCAAGAAGACCGTTGCCATGCATTTTTGCCGCATTCGTGGAGTCCACCCTGACCCAAACCTTTTTTTAGATGGGCGTCGTATTTCGTGTTTAAAGGAAACCCGGTTTTTAGGGCTGATTTTTGACAGCCGGTTGACTTGGGTCCCTCACTTGAGGTAATTAAAAGCTGAGTGTCTCAGAGCATTGGGTCTCTTGAAAGTTTTAGCGCACACATACTGGGGAGCTGATCGCAAGACCCTCCTCCTCTTGCATCAGTCTCTGATTTTATCCAAACTTCATTATGGATGTGAAGTTTATTCCTCTGCCTCAGAAGCCCGGCTTCGTATTTTAGATTCCATACATCATGCTGGTGTTCGTCTCGCCACTGGGGCATTCCGATCTTCCCCGATTTCGAGTTTGTTGGCTGATGCTGGTGTCCTTCCACTAGACTTGCTCCGCTCTTCCCTTTTGATGAGATGTTGGTATCGCTTATCTCGTCTCCCAGACTCTGTGCCCTTTGTCAAGGTCTCTCAAGATTCTCAGTCATCTATTTTTGCCACTCGGCCATCCTTTCCAAAGCCCTTTGTTTTCATGGTGCAGTCAATTATGTCTAGCTTCTCTGTTCCTTCTGTGCCGATCACTCCCCATCGTGTCCCGAGGGTGGGCTACTGGCTTCTCCCCAGGGTGACATTTTGTCGTTTCTTCTCATCCAGTAACGCCTCCCTTCCTTCTCAGGTTTTATTTTCTCTGTTTTTAGAGCATGCCTCTTCTCATGGGGACTCCATACCAGTTTATACTGATGGATCTAAGTCTGATGTGGGTGTGGGCTTTGGTGTGGTGTTTCCCACCTTCTGTCGAGGTGGGAGCCTCCCTGTGACTGCTTCTGTTTTTACGGCTGAGCTGACTGCTATTTTATTTGCCCTTCAGATTCTCTTCACTCTCTCCCACACTGCTTTTACTGTTTTTAGTGACTCACGAAGTGCTCTTTCTGCAATGGAGTCTTTTAATCCCTCTCATCCTTTGGTTTTATCCATTTTAGAGTGTCTTTTCCTTTTAGGGCGTCGTGGACGTCGTGTAGATTTCTGTTGGGTTCCAGCTCATGTAGGAGTGGCAGGGAATGAACGAGCTGATCAGCTGGCCAAGGCGGCAGCGGCTCGTCATCCTCTTGCACAGTCCCCTCTGTATCGTCTGCCTGCTGCAGATATGCGCTTCTTTATTGCCTTCAGGGTTTGGTGCTGTTGGCAGGAGCATTGGGATGCTGTGGGTGCCAATAAGTTGCGCTCGATTTGCCAGAAGGTGGGCTCATTCAGTTACCAGGGCTTCCCTCGTCAATGGGAGAATGCTTTGTGCCGCCTCTGCATTGGCCACATCCGTTTCTCTCACGGTTTTTTAATGGAGAGGGCTCCTCCTCCATTCTGTGATGACTGTCTGGTTCCCTTGACTGTTCGGCACCTGTTGGTGGAGTGTCCTAGTCTTGAGGATTTGCGGCGTCGGTTCCTCTCTGACCACCAATCGGATGGTGGTGTGTATCATCTTTCCTCCGTGCTTGGGGAGGATGCCTGTGTCCTGGGAGGGGCAACCCTCTCCTTTGTGAAGGAGGCAGGACTTCTTAAGGATATTTAGAATTTGTCTTTTTTGATTGTGTGGCTTATCCTCTGTTTTTTGTTTTTTGTTTTTTACTTTGTTATACGGCGGCATATGACCCTGGCAGTTGCGCCGCCATGATTATTATTAAAAAAAAAAAAAACTATCGACGATGCTGAACATTCTTTTACTAAGACCATTTTCTCAGCAGGGGTTTATTCCATCCCACGGACTTCTGGTGTTTTTTCCCGGAGACCTGTGCCATGGTGGAATGACGACTGCTCTCTAGCAAAGGGAGTTTACAAAGCAGCTGCTCGTCAGTATTTTGCCAATCGTAATGTTTTTCTAAAAATACAGTTTCGCAAAGCACGTGCTCACTATAGATGGGTCATGAAGAATGCTCGCCGTAACTCGTGGAGGTCGTATGTTTCTACAGTTACATCTTCAACTTCAATGTCTATGGTGTGGAAAAAGGTGCGCAAGATTTCCAGTAGGTTCTCGCCCCCCTCCCCTCCGGTGTTGCACCTTCACGGAGAACTTGTGTCTGCACCAGATGCAGTAGCCTCTGCTTTTGCAGATCAGTTTTACTCTGTCTCCACAAAGGATCCTTCTCAGCCATTTGCTACCTTTCGTAGGAATCAGGAGAGGCTGGGTCTTGACTTTCGCTCTCGTGGCGGAGAGCCATATATTTTAGATTTCTGTCTCCGTGAGCTGCGTGCTGCCCTTTCAGAGTGTCATGACACTGCTCCCGGGCCTGACGATATTCCATACGCTATGCTGCTTCATCTTCCGACTGATTCACTTCAGTTTTTATTGGACCTTTTTAACAGGGTTTGGAGTGAGGGCTCTATTCCAAGGAGTTGGAAGTTGGGTATTGTCCTCCCCTTTCCCAAGCCTGGTAAAGACCATTCCCAAGTCTCCAACTATCGCCCTATCACTTTAACATCATGTGTGTGCAAGCTGTTCGGAAAGATGGTCAATGTCAGGCTTATGTGGTTTCTGGAGAAGGGTTGTTTTCTCTCTCCGTCGCAGAGTGGTTTCCGTAAATTACGGTGCACTTCAGACAACCTTATCAGGCTCGAGGCGTCAATCTGTGAAGCTTTTGCCTCCAAGCGACATCTTGTGGCTGTGCTTTTTGACCTTGAGAAGGCTTATGACACTGCCTGGCACCATGGCATCCTCCAACAACTTCATGCCTTTGGTTTACGTGGTCGCCTGCCTGTGTTGCTTGGAGACTTCTTGACTGATGGTGTATTTCGGGTCCGTGTGGGTTCTACCCTCTCTGCGCCACTGTGCCAGGAGGAAGGTGTCCCGCAGGGGAGTGTCTTAAGTGTTTCCCTGTTTGCAGTGGCCATTAATGGTATCATTGACACTGTGCCTGCTGGAGTATCCTCATCCCTTTATGTGGATGACTTAGCTATATGGTTTTCTGGCTCCCGCATGTCTGCTATTGAGCGGCGTATGCAACTTGCCTTGGACAAGATTTCTGCCTGGGCCACTTCCAAGGGTTTTCGGTTTTCCCCTTCAAAGACTGTGCCTATGCACTTCTGTAGGATGAGAGGGGTACACCCGGACCCTGATCTCCGGCTTTGTGGCAGGAGACTCCGTTGTGTGACAGAGACGATATTCTTGGGCCTGACTTTTGATTGTCGTTTGACATGGGTCTCACACTAGGCAAATCTTAGAACATCATGTATGAAGGCTCTCAGTCAATTGAGGGTTCTGTCTCATACCTCTTGGTGTGCTGATCGAAGGACACTCTTGCATTTGTTTCAGGTATTTGTAACCTCTAAGCTGTCATATGGCTGTTAGGTATATTCCTCTGCCAGAGAATCAACACTAAAACTCTAGATGCTGTCTATCATGCTGGTCTTCGCCTTGCAACTGGGGCTTCTCGGTCCTCTCCAATTCCCAGCTTATTGGTGGAAGCTGGTGTGCCTCCCTTAGGTCTACTGCGTCAGTCTGTTGCAGTGCGGTGCTGGCTCCGGATTCGTCGCCTTCCAGACTCACTTGTCTGTGAGGGTGTGACAAAACAGTCTTGTCTTTTATGGTATAGTAGACACCCTCGTATGCCTCGTCCATTTGGCTATAGGGTTCAGGATATAATGGAGGGGTTTGGTTTGTCGGCAGTACTTGTCAGTCCTGTTCGGATCCCGAGGGTTGCACCTTGGATATTGCTCAATATAACTTTCTGCAGGCCTATTGCAGGTTCAAAGGATTTTGTCACTCCTCAGTGTCTTTTAAGGTTATTTTTAGAACATTCTTCTAGTCATGGTGGTTCTGTGCCTGTGTATACTGATGGCTCTAAATCCGCATCAGGTGTTGGTTTTGGAGTGGTATTTCCCAATTTTAGCCGTGGAGGTAGTCTTCCTTTGGTTGCCTCTGCTTTTACTGCGGAGTTGTCAGCCATCATTTTAGCCTTCAAGTTGGTGTTTGTTCACCCTGACAATTATTTTACTATTTTTAGCGACTCTCAAGGGGTGCTTTTGGCCCTGGACTCTTTTAACTCTTCCCATCCCTTAGTTTTAGCTATTTTGGAGTGGCTGTTCCTCATTCGTCGTCAGGGGAAGAGAGTGGATTTTTGCTGGGTTCCTGCACATGTTGTTGTGGTGGGCAATGAGACTGCAGATGCATTGGCCAAGGCTGCGTCTACTCAACAGCCCCCAAAAGAATGTCCGCTTCCTGCATCTCATCTAACACCTTACTTGCGGGACAGAATGCATGTGTGTTGGCAGAGACGCTGGGATGGTGTTGCTCCTAATAAGCTGAAAGAGGTCTTCCAGAGAGTGGTTGTGCCAAGGGTTCTACCTTCCATGCCTCGGTGATTGGAGGTAGCTCTTGCTAGGCTTCGAATTGGCCACTCTCGGCTTACACATGTGTTCCTGATGAGTGGTGAGACTCAACCGTACTGTGATGATTGCTTTCTTCCCTTTACTGTCCGTAACTTGCTGGTCGAGTGTCCAAGTTTGGGGACCTGGGTCGGAGTTTCCTCCATAGGCATACAGGGATAGATGGTGCCTACTGTCTCTCCTCGATGATTGGTGGAGTCCATGGCAATTTTACTGATGTTTTTGGTTTTCTTCACGAGGCAGGCCTCCTTCAGCTTTTATAAGAAATTGTTTTCTCTTCTAACTAATCTTTTATTATTTTCAGCGTTTTATTTCTAGAAAAAGGTTATTGACTGTCTATCGATCATGCACTATTTATTTGCCATGAGTTTTAGCTTGTCCGGCGGCATAAGACCTTAGCAGTTGCGCAGCTAGTTTCTACTACAATCAATCAATCAATCAATCTTAAACACTCAGATGCCAGCTCTCTTTTCGTGTCAACCGATTTCTTGTTATATATTTCTTAATTGTAATTTTTCACCCTAGGATAGAACTTCTGAATTTTGGAAATAATTGAGAGTTTATCTCAATCACTTCTGAGTACATTTGTGGAAGTTGCATATATATATAGCGATATCGACCAAAAATAAACTAAACACCTACTGTTTCAATAGCCCCGTGCTCCCCACTCAGGTTTATTCCAAAGATCTGAGGTGACGTATAATGGAGGTTTATTCCAGAGAGAAATTGTACAGTATACCTGTGCTCTGTTAGATGTCTAGCCCCATACTGACTCACAGCGAGCAGCGGACGTGTGAACCTTAGCTTAAGTCAGCAGTTTAGAGAAGTGTGCTCATTTCATCAATGGTACTTGTTACATATACATATATATATAGGTTTTAGGTGTACATAGTATGGGTACCATACTCCCCCGGTAAAAATGGAATTGGTGTCTCCTGACACAATGAAGGTAGGAATGCAGTGGAAATTCAATAATTGAAAAAAAAAAAAAAAGTGTGAGGGGTGTTTAGTAGGTATGTAAATAAATGAAATTATTATTGGTTGATAAAAAACAATCCATAGGAACTGTGGCAAGGCACAGGAATATAGTATATACAATACATGGCCATGTGAAAGAAGAAAAAAAAAAAGGAATAAATACATAGGAGTAATATAACAATGGGTATATAGACATATGATGTATATGCACAGTACGTAGGTACAATAATAAAAGAATAGATTGAAGGGTAATATATCATTTGTGGAGCACATATGTGTAGAGATCAATATATTTATAAGGATCCCATCCGACTATATGATGCACACACCCCACTGTAGGGGGTCACCTTGACGTGGTGGTGGGGCTTCAAGCATGGTTGGCAGTACCACCCACTTGGGAGGCAAGCCTACCTTTGTAGGGTTTGGCATTTGTCGGCCTTGTGGACCAAGGACCCCCTAAATCACTGGTAGAGGAGGCCTACTGGTGATGCCAGTCCCTGCCCATTTGCCATCTAGGGCTGGACTATTGCCTCCCCACGTGTTTGCCGTGCGTGGCGTCCCGTAATGCTGGGAGACGGGAGTCCTGGAGGTTGAGCGATGCTGCATGGTGCTCCCTGCAGCCAGCAATACACCTCTTTGGTCCCTTATTCTGGCTAGACGAGTGGCCTGGTTGGGCCCGACCAGGTCAATCGGCTGGTCGCTGGCTAGCCATCCAGGCTAGTCACCTAGTGGCCCTAAGTCAAGCGGGCACTGGGGGACCTGGTGGCTCCTATCGTCCTGGAGTCACCCTTGTCAGGGTCCCTTGGTGGTTACCTGCGTATACTTTCCCAGTACCTCTGGGGTCCCCAGTGGTGCTTTCCCTGGCATATGGCCTCCCTTTGTTGGGCTCCATGGTGGGTGGAGGGGTGGGGGAATGAAGGTGTTTTTTTTTTAATATGACATCTTCCAAAATTTTTACAGCTGACGACCCTAGTTCCGTCCCTGACCATCCTTCAGAGTCTCCCTCCTGTGTGCCTCATGTGCATCTGGCTGGTGAGGCCCACATTGCCACCTTGGAACCATAACTGCCTGGTTCCAGTGGTTTGCGGTCAGTGGCCACTACAAAGAAGAAGAGCCGGCAACAGACAACAACATCTTGTGGACATGCCCGTGAGGTCCTGCCAGGTGTCTATGAGAGGGTTGATTTCCCAAGGTACTACACCATTCGTACTTTGGATGGTTAGCCTATTGAGAATCTGGACATTTTTACTGTTCATCGGCGCATTGTGTCAATCTGTGTGAGAGAGCCGAAGATTTCACCTCAGGGGGATGGTAGCCTCCTAGTGGAGGTTACATCCCCTGAAGAGGGTTCCCGGCTAGCTGCCCAGTGTAAGGACCCGGATGCACTGTTCACTTGTGTTCCTCATGCCTTTCTTAATCATAGTCGAGGTGTTGTTTTCTCCAAAGATTTATTGCATTACAGTGAAGAGAAGCTGCTTGAAGAACTCAAGGTCCACAGGGTTGTTAAAGTCTAGAGGTTTCAGAAGAAGGATGATGGTGTTCTTACCCCAACTCCATCCTTCTTGCTGACGTTCGACTATACTGTTCTGCCTTCATCCATCAAGATGGCTTGGTTGTCCATTAGGGTCAAACCCTTTGAACCAAATCCATGGCGCTGCTACCACTGTCACATGTACGGCCATGTTGGGCGAGTCTGTCGTCGTTTGCAACAGAGCCTCCCAGTGGTGTGTGTCGGTTGTGTAGCATCCACTCATGCAGGACAGGACTGTCCTGGACCTGTTTGTTGTTTGCACTGTGGCGAGGCACATCCTGCTTCATCTAAAGACTGTGCCCGGTTTTGCTTGGAAAAGGAGATCCTCCTCATCCGTAATCGTGATAAAATAAGCTTTCCTGAGGCCAGGAGTAGAGCCATGTCATCTGTTTTCTGTAACGGAGTGTCTTATGCGTCAGTTTTGTCCGGTCATAGCCGTCCTCGTCGTCCTGTCCAGCAGCAGACTCGAGTTCGTCCTGTTGTGTCAGCTCCTATGCCTTCATCTGCTGATTCCATATCAGTGCAACAATCTCCCGCACTTGAGATGGTTGCCGCTACAGTTCAAGACTCGACCTCTACATCTATGGTATCCCCTGGTAGTCATGGTGCACATTCTTCATTTGCTAAACGTCATCGTGGTTCCTCAGAGTCTTTGAGTCTTGAAGATCCTCCAAGCAAGGTGTCGGTCGTGGAGTCCACATCTTCTGTAGTTAGTCCATCTGTGCAACAGCCCTCGGACCCTGCTTCTGGGTCTTTGGGGGCTTCTGGGGTGTCAGGTCAGTCTGGCACCTCTTCCTCCGGGGTATCGGATGTTCCTCCTCCGGTTACCTCTGAGGATCCTGTCCTGCCCCCTCCACGTTTGGAGGCCAGGACCCCAATCCCTCCTGCTCGACCTCTTGGTTCACTGGGGGCCCCGGGCAGGGTTCAGAGTAGCTCTTCCTCTCCTGCTGGGCAGCGACGGGTGTCTGTGAAGTCTCCCAACACTTCGCAGGCACCAGGCCCTCGTTCTAGCCATGCTGCTGCCCGTGACAAGCCCCTTAGTGGGCGTATCCGCATTCCCAAGAAGATTGTCTCCCAGGGTCGCTCAGTGGTTTCCACTAAGTGACCCTTTCTTTTGTGTATATAGTTCCTCCATTTTAATATTTTTAGTATTTTTTTTATGGTTTTCTGTTTGTCCCTCTCCCCTGCCCCTTTTTATTTCAATAGTTTTAATGGCTAATATTATTCAATGGAACTGCCGTGGTTTACGAGCCAACTGGGAGGAACTCCGTTGGCTTCTGGCTGAGTATTCACCTGTGTGTGTTTGCCTACAAGAGACAATGGTTGGTGATGCTGCACCTCCCAGTCCACCTGGTTACCAGGTTTTTTATTCAGATCCTCTTCCTGGACAGGGTCATGGTGGGGGTGTGGCTATTCTAGTACGCAGTGACATACCTTTCACTGCTGTGAGTCTTAACACTCCACTGCAGGCTGTTGCTCTCCAGATTTTTCTTCCCCGTCGTTATACTGTGTGCTCTTTGTACCTCCCTCCTAGTGCCACTATTGAGAGGGTTGATCTTGAAAATCTTATTCGTGCACTTCCCTCACCCTATTTCTTGCTGGGTGACATGAACAGTCATCATCCCCTGTGGGGTGGCTCCACAGCTGATGCTAGAGGTACTATGTTAGCCTCCATTGTGGAGGATGTGGACCTGTACATTTTAAATTCTGGTGAAGTTACTTACTTCCATAGTCAAACGGGTATTTTTACTTCTATTGATTTGTCTCTGTGCTCTGCAGTGGTAGCTCTGAATTTTACATGGGCTGTGTTAGCGGACTTACATGGCAGTGACCACTTCCCAATTTTATTAAGATCGACACACAGTGCGCCTCGGCGTCGTCTTCCCCGCTGGCGCTTGGATAGGGCGGTCTGGCCGGTTTTTGAGGAGCTGTGTTCCCCGAACCGATGTGTGGAGGATTTTGTCAGCACTGATGCTGCTGTTGAGTATTTCACAGACTTACTACACTCGGCGGCACTGCAGAGTATTCCGAGAACAGCTGGTCACTTTCCTTGCCGTCCAGTTCCCTGGTGAACTAATGTGTGCTTCTGCTGTTCGGGATAAACGTGCTGCTTTCTCCCGACTTCGTCGTCACCGAGGTGACCCTGGTTACTTAGCGGCATATAGGAGGGCCCGACCTCATGCCCGGCGGGTTATGAAGGAGGCTAGGAGGAAGTCTTGGGCATCATTTGTTTCTTCAATTTCTTCACAGACTCCTCTCACAAATGTGTGGAAACGGGTGAGGAAGATTTCAGGGAAATTTCCCGTTCCCTCTCCTCCTGTTTTATCTCATGCAGGTGTGGTGGTGGCTCATTCTTCGTCTGTTGCCGAGATATTTGCAGCTCATTTTGCTAATGTCTCTAGGAAGGACACCTCATCCCCGTCGGCACGCCGCCGACGGCACCTGGAATCTTTGGGCATTAGTTTTCCATCTACTGCAGAGGAGTCATATAATGTTGCTTTTTCTGCTTCTGAACTTCAGATGGCATTGTCGCAGTGTCGCGACTCGTCTCCAGGCTTGGATGATGTCCCATATGCCTTCTTACACCACTTGCCTGATGCAGCCCTTCATTTTCTGTTGTCACTGTATAACAGAAGTTGGTGCAATGGTTGGTTTCCGACCTCATGGGGTATTGCTGTGGTTCTCCCCATCCGTAAGCCGGATAAGGATCACTTGCAGGCCACTAATTATCGCCCTATCTCGCTGACATCTTGCCTTTGTAAGGTCCTCGAAAAGATGGTGAATAGTCGGCTCGTGTGGTACTTACAGAAGGGTGGTTAATTGTCTCCAGTCCAGTGTGGGTTTCGGAAGATGCGGTCGACCACAGATGCTCTCCTTTCTTTAGAATCTTCCATCTGCCAGGCTTTTGCAACTAACCAGCATCATATCACAGTGTTCTTTGATTTGGAGAAGGCGTACGACACTTCCTGGCGTCATGGTATATTGCAATCTCTTTATGAGTTTGGTCTCCGTGGGCAACTCCCCACTTTTATCCGGGAGTTTTTATCTAATCGTTTTATTCGGGTCCGAGTCGGGAGTGAGCTGTCTACTGCACGTCCCCTTGAGGATGGTGTGCCACAAGGGAGCATACTAAGTGTTACCCTTTTCGCAGTGGCAATTAACAGCGTTATTTCTGTGCTCCCTGATGGTGTTCGTGGCTCTCTCTATGTTGACGATTTATCAATCTCTGTCACTGCCTCACGGATGTCAATGGCAGAAAGGAGGATGCAGATGGCTCTCAACCGTGTCTCTAGATGGGCTGATGAACGAGGTTTTCGATTTTCCTTCAAGAAGACCGTTGCCATGCATTTTTGCCGCGTTCGTGGAGTCCACCCTGACCCAAACCTTTTTTTAGATGGGCGTCGTATTTCGTGTTTAAAGGAAACCCGGTTTTTAGGGCTGATTTTTGACACCCGGTTGACTTGGGTCCCTCACTTGAGGTACGTAAAACCTGAGTGTCTCAGAGCATTGGGTCTCTTGAAAGTTTTATCGCACACATACTGGGGAGCTGATCCTAAGACCCTCCTCCTCTTGCATCAGTCTCTGATTTTATCCAAACTTCATTATGGATGTGAAGTTTATTCCTCTGCCTCAGAAGCCCGGCTTCATATTTTAGATTCCATACATCATGCTGGTGTTCGTCTCGCCACTGGGGCAATCCGATCTTCCCCGATTTCGAGTTTGTTGGCTGAAGCTGGTGTCCTTCCTCTAGACTTGCTCCGCTCTTTCCTTTTGATGAGATGTTGGTATCGCTTATCTCGTCTCCCAGACTTTGTGCCCTTTGTCAAGGTCTCTCAAGATTCTCGGTCACCTATTTTTGCCACTCGGCCATCCTTTCCAAAGCCCTTTGGTTTCAGGGTGCAGTCAATTATGTCTAGCTTCTCTGTTCCTTCTGTGCCGATCACTCCCCATCGTGTCCCGTGGGTGGGCTACTGGCTTCTCCCCAGGGTGACATTTTGTTGTTTCTTCTCATACATTAAGGCCTCACTTACTTATCAGGTTTTATTTTATATGTTTTTATAGCATGCCTCTTCTCATGGGGACGCCATACCAGTTTATTCTGATGGATCTATGTCTGATGCTGGTGTGGGCTTTGGTGTGGTGTTTCCCACCTTCTGTCGAGGTGGGAGCCTCCCTGTGACTGCTTCTGTTTTTACGGCTGAGCTGACTGCTATTTTATTTGCCCTTCAGATTCTCTTCACTCTCCCCCACACTGCTTTTACTGTTTTTAGTGACACACGAAGTGCCCCTCTTTCTGCAATGGAGTCTTTTAATCCCTCTCATCCTTTGGTTTTATCCATTTTAGAGTGGCTTTTCCTTTTAAGGCGTCGTGGACGTCGTGTAGATTTCTGTTGGGTTCCAGCTCATGTAGGAGTGGCAGGGAATGAACGAGCTGATCAGCAGGCCAAGGCGGCAGCGGCTCGTCCCCCTCTTGCACAGTCCCCTCTGTATCGTCTGCCTGCTGCAGATATGCGCTCCTTTATTGCCTTCAGGGTTTGGTGCTGTTGGCAGCAGCATTGGGATGCTGTGGGTGCCAATAAGTTGCGCTCGATTTGCCAGAAGGTGGGCTCATTCAGTTACCAGGGCTTCCCTCGTCAATGGGAGACTCCATTGTGCCGCCTCCGCATTGGCCACACACGTTTCTCTCACGGTTTTTTAATGGAGAGGGCTCCTCCTCCATTCTGTGATGACTGTCTAGTTCCCTTGACTGTTCGGCACCTGTTGGTGGAGTGTCCTAGTCTTGAGGATTTGCGGCGTCGGTTCCTCTCTGACCACCAATCGGATTGTGGTGTGTATCATCTTTCCTCCGTGCTTGGGGAGGATGCCTGTGTCTTGGGAGGGGCAACCCTCTCCTTTGTGAAGGAGGCAGGACTTCTTAAGGATATTTAGAATTTCTCCTTTTTGATTGTGTGGCTTATCCTCTGTTTTTTGTTTTTTGTTTTTTACTTCTTTGTTATACGGCGGCATATGACCCTGGCAGTTGCGCCGCCATGATCTTTATTTAAAAAAAAAAAAAAAAAAAAAAAAATATTATGGTTTTCTGTTTGTCCCTCTCCCCTGCCCCTTTTTATTTCAATAGTTTTAATGGCTAATATTATTCAATGGAAATGCTATGGTTTACGAGCCAACTGTGAGGAACTCCGTTGGCTTCTGGCTGAGTATTCACCTGTGTGTGTTTGCCTACGAGAGACAATGGTTGGTGATGCTGTACCTCCCAGTCCACCTAGTTACCAGGTTTTTTATTCAGATCCTCTTCCTGGACAGGGTCATGGTGGGGGTGTGGCTATTCTAGTACGCAGTGACATACCTTTCACTGCTGTGAGTCTTAACACTCCACTGCAGGCTGTTGCTCTCCAGATTTCCCTTCCCTGTCGTTATACTGTGTGCTCTTTGTACCTCCCTCCTAGTGCCAGTATTGAGAGGGTTGATCTTGAAAATCTTATTCGTGCACTTCTCTCGCCCTATTTCTTGCTGACCGACATGAACAGTCATCATCCCCTGTGGGGTGGCTCCACGGCTGATGCTAGAGGTACTATGTTAGCCTCCATTGTGGAGGATGTGGACCTGTACATTTTCAATTCTGGTGAAGTTACTTACTTCCATAGTCAAACGGGTATTTTTACTTCTATTGATTTGTCTCTGTGCTCTGCAGTGGTAGCTCTGAATTTTACATGGGCTGTGTTAGCGGACTTACATGGCAGTGACCACTTCCCAATTTTGTTAAGATCGCCACACAGTGCGCCTCGGCGTCGTCTTCCCCGCTGGCGCTTGGATAGGGCGGTCTGGCCGGTTTTTGAGGAGATGTGTTCCCCGAACCGATGTGTGGAGGATTTTGTCAGCACTGATGCTGCTGTTGAGTATTTCACAGACTTACTACACTCGGCGGCACTGCAGAGTATTCCGAGAACAGCTGGTCACTTTCCTTGCCGTCCAGTTCCCTGGTGAACTAATGTGTGCTTCTGCTGTTCGGGATAAACGTGCTGCTTTCTCCCGACTTCGTCGTCACCGAGGTGACCCTGGTTACTTAGCGGCATATAGGAGGGCCCGACCTCATGCCCGGAGGGTTATGAAGGAGGATAGGAGGAAGTCTTGGGCATCATTTGTTTCTTCAATTTCTTCACAGACTCCTCTCACAAATGTGTGGAAACGGGTAAGGAAGATTTCAGGGAAATTTCCCGTTCCCTCTCCTCCTGTTTTATCTCATGCAGGTGTGGTGGTGGCTCATTCTTCGTCTGTTGCCGAGATATTTGCAGCTCATTTTGCTAATGTCTCTAGGAAGGACGCCTCATCCCCGTCGGCAACCCGCCGACGGCACCTGGAATCTTTGGGCATTAGTTTTCCATCTACTGCGGAGGAGTCGTATAATGTTGCTTTTTCTGCTTCTGAACTTCAGATGGCATTGTCGCAGTGTCACGACTCGTCTCCAGGCTTGGATGATGTCCCATATGCCTTCTTACACCACTTGCCTGATGCAGCCCTTCATTTTCTGTTGTCACTGTATAACAGAAGTTGGTGCAATGGTGGGTTTCCGACCTCATGGGGTATTGCTGTTTTTCTCCCCATCCGTAAGCTGGGTAAGGATCACTTGCAGGCCATTAATTATCGCCCTATCTCGCTGACATCTTGCCTTTGTAAGGTCCTCGAAAAGATGGTGAATAGTCGGCTCGTGTGGTACTTACAGAAGGGTGGTTAATTGTCTCCAGTCCAGTGTGGGTTTCGGAAGATGCGGTCGACCACAGATGCTCTCCTTTCTTTAGAAACTTCCATCTGCCAGGCTTTTGCAACTAACCAGCATCATATCATAGTGTTCTTTGATTTGGAGAAGGCGTACGACACTTCCTGGCGTCATGGTATATTGCAATCTCTTTATGAGTTTGGTCTCCGTGGGCAACTCCCCACTTTTATCCGGGAGTTTTTATCTAATCGTTTTATTCTTGTCCGAGTCGGGAGTGAGCTGTCTACTGCACGTCCCCTTGAGGATGGTGTGCCACAAGGGAGCATATTAAGTACCCTTTTTGCAGTGGCAATTAACAGCATTATTTCTGTGCTCCCTGATGGTGTTCGTGGCTCTCTCTATGTTAACGATTTATCAATCTCTGTCACTGCCTCATGGATGTCAATGGCAGAAAGGA
The DNA here is from genome assembly GCF_032717465.1 of Coenobita brevimanus. Classification (NCBI taxonomy): domain Eukaryota; kingdom Metazoa; phylum Arthropoda; class Malacostraca; order Decapoda; family Coenobitidae; genus Coenobita; species Coenobita brevimanus. The sequence goes on from NC_137066.1 coordinate 10,080,295, forward strand.
GGATGCAGATGGTTCTCAACCGTGTCTCTAGATGGGCTGATGAACGAGGTTTTCGATTTTCCTTCAAGAAGACTGTTACCATGCATTTTTGCCGCATTCGTGGAGTCCACCCTGACCCAAACCTTTTTTTAGATGGGCGTCGTATTTCGTGTTTAAAGGAAACCCGGTTTTTAGGGCTGATTTTTGACAGCCGGTTGACTTGGGTCCCTCACTTGAGGTACGTAAAACCTGAGTGTCTCAGAGCATTGGGTCTCTTGAAAGTTTTAGCGCACACATACTGGGGAGCTGATCCTAAGACCCTCCTCCTCTTGCATCAGTCTCTGATTTTATCCAAACTTCATTATGGATGTGAAGTTTATTCCTCTGCCTCAGAAGCCCGGCTTCATATTTTAGATTCCATACATCATGCTGGTGTTCGTCTCGCCACTGGGGCAATCCGATCTTCCCCGATTTCGAGTTTGTTGGCTGAAGCTGGTGTCCTTCCTCTAGACTTCCTCCGCTCTTTCCTTTTGATGAGATGTTGGTATCGCTTATCTCGTCTCCCAGACTTTGTGCCCTTTGTCAAGGTCTCTCAAGATTCTCGGTCACCTATTTTTGCCACTCGGCCATCCTTTCCAAATCCCTTTGGTTTCAGGGTGCAGTCAATTATGTCTAGCTTCTCTGTTCCTTCTGTGCCGATCACTCCCCACCGTGTCCCGTGGGTGGGCTACTGGCTTCTCCCCAGGGTGACATTTTGTTGTTTCTTCTCATCCAGTAAGGTCTCTCTTCCTTATCAGGTTTTATTTTCTCTGTTTTTAGAGCATGCCTCTTCTCATGGGGACGCCATACCAGTTTATACGATGGATCTAAGTCTGATGTGGGTGTGGGCTTTGGATGTACCCATGAACGGCTGAAGGCCATTGATAACTGGTCCATAATGAAGTCACTTTCATTTAGAATGGTTAGCATGCGCAAGTTTGCAGAGGTGATAGAGATATTATCAAATGGTAGAGTGGAAGTCATGCTGAGTGGTTGAAAGATGTCATAGGTGTGACTGCGGAAAGTTTTTTTGGTAACGAGTGGCATAAGTGATTACAGATTCAGATTTGACTGTACAATAGTCAGGTGTCTTATAGAGACCATTAACAAGCACTGAATGAATAGAAGAACCAGGACACATGATGGTAACAGAGAAAGGAACCGTGAAAAAGAAGTACTGGACGTGGTTGAGATAAGCATGATGGACTGGAAGTTCTGGAGCCGGTGCAAAGGAACAGGCAGAGTGTACAGAATGGTTGGGAACTAAGGCAGACTCGCAGGGCGCGGCGCTACTAGGGAAAATAGTTAGAAGGTAAGCAGCACAAAGGTGTGACGTAGGGGTAGGGAAAGAACATTGGTGAGATCTGTTGAGGAGATAAAGGCAATGGAAAGGTGATCATGGGATAGGAGGAAATATTCCGAGAGAACAGATGCTTGTACTAGGGAGTTAATAAACCTGAAAGGAAAGGGAATAAGTTGGAAGAGGTTAAAGGTGATGGCAGAGCGAAGAGGAATATAAACCATGACATAGTTTGCAAGAAGGGTTGCCTCAAGAACTGGATAGTAGAATTCTAGAGAGGAAAAAGAAAGTAGTGGAGACAAGTCGAAGGTAGAGTGAGCCCATTTCAATGCAGAGCGAAGAGCAGAAATAGGTACTGAGTCCACAGTGACACGTCCATCAACAGCATCAACTAGAATACGAACCAAGGTTGAAACTTGAGAGAGGAGAAAGTCAATAGAGTTGGAGATTGTCGAGGTGAAGTTTTAGATAGACGAGCTGAGAAACAATATTAATCTTAGAAATCTATTGTCTGAGAATGTCTGTGAAGTTGTTCAGAGTGTAAGTGACTTCATTGAGGTGGGCTGTAATTTTTTGCAACAGTGTGTTGGACTTTAATGACTCTACCTTGAGATTCTAGGGCCGTGGCCAAGTGAGCTAGGTCGGATTTGAAGTCAGAAAGGTCACGAGCTGTAGCTACGCCAAATAAGTCACTAAGAATTTCACCTCCCAAGTCAAAGAGACCTCGTTTTACACGTGAACGACCTACTGGTGTCTGACTGGAAAACGTTCTTTCGTTGAGAGAACCTGTCATAGATGTACTGTAAGTCAATTGCCAAGAAAGTGGGAGATACAGTGGGTACCAAGGTTGATTAGGATTGCGTTTCCCCACGATGGTCGACAGTTGGGCCCTGATCTCGTCCAATTGGCGTGCGAAGTGAGGAAGGGCGATGGCTACGTCGGCCAGGGGCTCTAAATCGTAGCGCAAAGAGACTACGTTCTCAATCACCATTACATCGCCTCCTGAGCCGACTAAGGCCCCGGGACGTACTCCACCATCGTCCTCACCCAACCCAGACCCTATGAGGGTCAACACTGCCATCAGGTAGACCGCTAACATCTTACCTAGAAAATAATTTTAAATTAATGAGAGAGATCATGAAGATGTTTATGTGCGGAGCGCAGCTTTGACCGATAATGATTGGATGAAGAAGGTTCAGACTGAGCAGCAGGTGGAGAAGGAGAAGTAGTGATAGGTTGTGCAAGGGACTCTTCCAACACCAGGCCTCGAGGTTCAAGCTTTAGGTCATCTGCATGTACCCACTTGGTGTCTATAGTTGACAATTCTTGTAGTTAAAATTTGTTACCTTGTTTATTTATGACGCGGTGGGGGCCTGTAAATTTGTCATCCAATTTGGAGGTGCGAGTATAGGAACGAGCAAAGACTAGATCTCCAATGTTGATACTGATAGGTGAGGCAGACTTATGTTGGCGTCCTCCTGAGATTCGGCCAGATTTGCTGTGACATACTCATGGATTTTCTGGAAGTTCGTTATTTTCACTTTCATGTAATCATCCACATTATAGATGGGATCAAGCTTTGAAGATAAGATGGAATAGGGAAGGTCCTTATCGAACCCAAATAAGACAAACAAGGGAGATTCACCAATGGATGAATTGATGGAACTATTTATAGAAGCTGCTACTTGGGGTAGCCATTCATCCCAGGAGGCACTATATGACCCTAAATGTCTGAGACACTCCAAAACGTTTCGGTTGTGTCGCTCTACGAGGCCATGTGAAGCTGGATGGTTAGGAACAACATTGCATTTGTTGATATTGTACTGTTTACAGATTTCCTCCAGAAGACTGTTGTTAAACTCAGTTCCATTTTCTGTAATTATTGTGTTGGGTGTAGTAAATGAGCAAATTACGTAGTCGATGAAGGCACGCGCTACGTTTTTCGCGGTCTTATCTGCAAGTGGAACTAGGACACAGTAGCGAGAGATATGATCAGCAGCTACAAATAAATACTGAGCGCCTGATTCAGTAAGCGGAAGTTTTAGAAGGTCAATAGAAACAGTTTCCCACGGAATTGGGTATTGGAAGAGCGGTGCAGGTTGATCCTTTGTGACGGTGGCACGAAATACATGAGTCAGTGTACATTGATATCTCGACGCATAGTTGGCCAATAGTATGCAAGACGTGCCTGTCGCAAGCATCGATCTTTACTGGGATGGGATGCATGAGGTGTGTTATGAACTATTTGAAGTACCGCAGATATTAGATCAGTAGGGACAACAAGTTGGTGGACTTCCTTATTGGGCAATTCCTTCCCTGTTAGAAATGTTTTCCTGTATATTATCTTTTAGAATGAACTCATCAATTGGTACTGGCAGAGTAGGAAAGGTAGAATTATCTCCCGATTCCAGGAAATAAATCACTTTGGACCAGACAGGGTCCTTGCGCTGATGATGTTGAACGACTTCTGGTGTTAGTGGGGTGTTATCAGTGTTGTTTGGCCGCACTGATGTGACAGCCACTGCCACAATGCCTGAAAGTGCGTCCGCGACCACATTCGATTTTCCTGGGAAATAGTGAAAAGTCGGATAGAAGTCCTGAATGATGACAGACCATCTAGCTAGCCTACCTGTGAGGTTACGTCCTTTGAACAGATCGCATAGAGGTAGGTGGTCTATTTGGATATTCACTGGGTAACCATATACCATATCTCTGAAGTGTTACAAGGACCAGACCACTGCCAGAACTTCGAGATCTGTAACACTATAATTACGTTCGGCAGGGTTGGAGCAAATCTCCAAAGTCATCAAGGGAAATCATAAATGTTTCCTGAACGCCTTTGACCCACTGGGTGCCACGCAACAACTGGCGCATCTCAGAACTAGTGGCTTTCATGCCACTGCTGCCTCATACAATTTTGCATCTTTAGGTGGGACCTTCATATCCTTCTCCATTTGGGATAATAAATTGGTAAAACCTATGAGTGAGGCGGCATTTGAATGTTGACAACAAAGCTGAATTAATTCACGACGCAAGGCATCAAATGTTTGACAGTCCTCAAAATGGCCTGAACGAATCGCGGCTCCTATTGGGGACCTACCTTGGTTTAGCCTCCCCATAAGGTAGGAGACTTTGAGGGGTTCATTTGTGATTTGTCCGTTTCGAATGTCCGTTTCTACTTCTCTGAGGAAGTCGTAAATGGACACCGAGTTATCTTCGCCGGTATGTTTAGGGCGGTTAGCATCGTCCAAATAGATTGACTGTGGAGCGGGTGGGGTGTTTGCCATGGTTGGAAGAGGGTGAGGTTGGATACGTGTGGAAGTAACTGAAGTAGTAGGTTGAGAGGTAGCGAAAGTAATGGTAGTTATGTGTGGCTGAGTTGGGAGCTGAAGTGTTGTATTGGAGACAACTTGGGAAGTGGAAGTAGTAGGAGGTGAAGGAAGTTCTAGAGAGTCATTTAAAGATGAAGGTGGATCTGGATTTATCTGGGAGAAAGATATCTGGGTCCTCTAGAGCAGAAGTAGTAGTAGTAGTAGTGGTAGTGGTGGTAGTAGTAGTAGGGGTGATGGTGGTGAGAGTAGTATGAGAATGTTCAGTTTTAGTTGTCTGGGTGGATGAAGAATATTTTTGGTACGATCGACCGCTCCGAAGAAGAGTCACTGAATCGTCATTATCGGGAGTTACCGGCTCACTTTCAGTTGCTTGTCGCTGGAGAACGGGAGAGAGCTCGGTTTTTTCAAAGTATGACATGTAGTGAAGGAGAGAAAAAAAATTGTTAAATGATAATGAGAATGAAAATTTATATATACAATGTGAGAATGAGGGCATATGAAATATGTACAATAGTAATGGGAGTAAATATTTACAATGGGGGCGAAATGAACAAGGGAAATCAGATGAAAAGAAATGAGGTGAGAGGTGAGCGTGGTGGGTGGTGGTGCGGAGAATGAAGGTAAATATAAGCGATGCACGATAGTGAATAAAAGACAGATGAATGGTATTATGAGGTACAATCTGTAGAGAAAATCCTTAATCTCTATAGAAAGACAGGGCTTGAACTGATTAGCATAAACTATACAAGAACATATAAGGAATACCGAAGCAGTGAGAATGAAGGGAAGTCTTGTTTGGACTAAGGGAAGTTGCGACGGTACTTGAATGAAGGAGCTCTCGCCGGTGGCAAAGGTGGCGGGGGTGGGGTGGCGATGACGTCACAAGCTCAGGCGACGAATGGGAGGCCAGCTGAGGGTCAGATGATCACCAGCGAGACGGTGATTGAAGAGAGCCAGCGATGACGTGGAGACACGTGCCCTGGGCAAGATGCCGGTGGCCGCAGTTGCCAGGCGGTGCGGGTGGGGCTGCTGGGGCAGGTTCTGCTTGGTCAGCAGTGGGGAAGGTGTGGGTGAGAGGGGGCGGTTGGGGTGTGGTGGGGTGAGCCGGGATGGTAATCATAAAATAATGAAAACAATGAGGACGGAAGGGCTGACACCTGATAGTTCCTTACTGAGTTTCAGTAGAATAGCAGCTGTTGAGAAGCGATGTGGCCCGCACGTCGGTGACGACACGTCAGGGAAGTAGCAGGAAGCGTTCACTACGGAAGACGTAGGTGTCCCAAACACAAGGCAGGCAAAAGGCAGACGTGCGGCAGGTGTGGAGAATGCACAAGCAGGTGTAAGAATCACTCCCGTCGTGGCACTAAATCACGGTAGAGGCGAAATGAGGTCCGATACACCGCTGCTACAAATTGTTTTAATAGCCCCGTGCTCCCCACTCAGGTTTATTCCAAAGATCTGAGGTGACATATAATGGAGGATTATTCCAGAGAGAACTTCTATACCTGTGCTCTGTTAGATGTCTAGCTCCATACTGACTCATAGCGAGCAGTGGGCGTGGGAACCTTAGCTTAAGTCAGCAGTTTAAAGAAGTGTGATTTCATCAATGGTACTGGTTACATATACATATATATATATAGGTTTTAGGTGTACATAGTATGGGTACACCACCTTGTGAACTCCTGTCGTCAGCTCACTGCAGGCAAAGGGTGGTTGGAGAGGGTGGGGGTCTGGTGGTTATTGCTGTGTTCTTGCTTTTCGTTTGCTTGTTGTGTAGCAATCGTTGATAGATGTATGTCGCTATTTCGTTGTGGAAAATAAAGTTATGAGGCGTCGTGGGGCTATAATTGTAGTGTCGTTTTACATATCTTGAAAATGTAGACCCAACTGTAGACTCGTAGAGCTTGTTTTCCCTCACTCGTAACTCGTCAATTTTATAGTTTGATTGTAGATAAGATGGTTTCTAGTCGTAGGCCGTTCGTTACTGCCACCAACTATGTGACTCTTTAGTCTTGTAATAAGTAAATCTTGAGATTTGGTTAAAGTTCTTGTGCTAGTCGAAGGCAGGAGAAGTTAAAGATTAATACAGGGAGTTGATCTTGATTTATTATCTTCAAGGAAATCTAAGTTGAGCGGTGTATGGATTACACAGGAACGTATTTTACTAAGTCTCGTCGGACCCTCTTCTTATTTCCTCTGTCCACGACCTTTCGCTTCTATGGCTAGCCCCTTTGTGCCCTCTAATCCCTACATTCTTATTTAGCAGGGCTCGTGTCACGTGGGCTACACTGGCGTTGGAAGATTCTAGAACCTTGTTTGTCTGTGTGTAAGTAGTGCTTCCTGTACCCACGTGCATACTGTTGATTAAGTCTTGCTGAACCTTTGGTCGATTCTCGTTAACACACTTCCTATTCTCACACCCTGGCTGGTGCTTCTATCTAACTATCTATCTATCTATCTATGAGTTGTATTATTATAATATGGAGTTCTGACAATTTTAAAGTACTTCCACTGCAGACAAACAAGAATACGAATCCAAGTCTCGCTTGTTTCGGTGACCCCCACATCAGTTGAATCTTATTCTTAAACCATCAGATACCAGCTCTCTTTGCTTGTCAATTGATTTCTTGTTTTTTGTTCCCTAAATGTGATCTTTTCACAATCAGGAATACCTTATGAGTTTTAGAAGTAACTGGGTGTTTCGCAATCAATTTTGAGTACATATGTGAATGCTTCATATTTAGGTAGATTTCGACCAAAAAAAGGTCTATATACCAATCACTCCAGTAAAATAGTTTTGTACACCAAAAGCGGGTGCTATCAGCCGTAACTAGTTCACAATTGGCACTACCTTTTATCTGTGAAATCACGGCGATGATGAATTAAAGAAGGCATAAAAAGCCAAGAGACTCACCGGAAATTAAAAACCCAAGTAATCTCAACACGACAGACACATCAGTTCCGGTCGATGCTCCGGCAGCTTGACTTCTGTCGACCCATCATGAACAATAAAACTGCGTATAGAAGGAACCAAGTAATGTTTAAAAATTGTTTCTCATTGATACTATGTATTTAGTTTCTACTAAAAAAAAAAAAATGCATCCCATTTAATCAACACCTGAACAACTTTCTTATAAGCAATTTACTGCCTCTTGGGGTGATTTTGCCTTGGTAAATATTGATGATATCACACGAACCGTCATAATGGGATAATATTGGATTGTTAAAATTTTATCAGGAGGCTAAGATACCGTTTTAAAGCCCTAGTTATACAAACAAAAATAATATCCGTTTTATCTCTACATTTCCAAGTTGTTTGCACGTCTCTACTCAAACGAAACTCTTTTGAGCATAAATTCCTCAAATGCTAACCTTATTTACCTTTTATTCAATTTCATCAGAAGTTTTACCTTATTTCGGCTTCTTACTGATTTTTTTTTTTCTAAGCGAAATTTTCTTACCAGAAATGTTTTCTGAATTTTAGATACGACTGGGAGAGTTTTCCAACGAATTTAGAGTACATTTGTGGAAGATGCATATTTAGTGTTTTCACCCTCAGTTATGCGAATTTAGGATCACTCGAATATATTAGGTTTGAATTATTCGGATGCTTTTACCATAACAACGACAAAAAAAAAAAAAAACTGAAAGGGGAAAAAAAGTCAGAGACGACCCTGTTTTAATCGTAAAATCCAAACAATCTCCATTTGACATTAATACAGTTCATTTAGTGTTCTACCAACCTGCATTTTTTTGTAGCTGTTATATCTAAGGAGATGAGGGGTAAAGTTATTCCTAAAGAGGGTGGGGTGTGGCCGGAACAAGTTGGTCTTCCAGGACAGTCTCTGTGCCTCGGGCTCATTCTGACGATGGACGGGACCGGTCTCGAGGTAAGGGCCCTTCCATCTATGGAAACTCTAAATCTTCATTGTCTTTTCGTTTGGTAAGGCAGAGCTCCACGCCTAGGAAGAAGGGCTTTCACAAACTTCCCACTGAGATTGCTACATAGCCTTGATATTTCTCATTTCATATTATTTATTACTACTCACTATGGCTCAATCAGTACCAATTTGTCTCCAATGGAATTGTAGAGGTGCCATGGCGAATTGGGAGGAACTGCAGTTATTACTCTCTGCTCTGAGCCCGCTCTGTCTGTCTACGGGAAACAATGATGGGGGACAGACAGTTCCCTTCTATTAGGGGGTATGAGGTCTTCCATGCGTCCCCTCCTGGCGGTCACAGAGGTGGATGTGCAATTTTGTGCCGTTCTGATGTCCCCTTTATTTCCTTTGAGATAGTCTCCCCTTCAAGTTCTAGCAGTACAGATGCACATTGGGAGGTGCTATACCATCTGTTGTCTGTACCTTCCACCTTCCATCCCTGTTACGCGTGCTGATCTGGAAACCCTTATCAGCCAACTTTCACCCCCTTTTCTTCTCCTTGGTGACCTTAATGGCCGACATCCTTTCTGGGGTGACTCACTTTCAAATTCCCGGGGTGATATTCTTGCCTCTTTGGTTGGAGATTTAGATTTGGTTGTCCTCAACGATGGGAGGTCGACCCATTTCCATGTTCAGACTGGCACGTACTCTGTCATTGACCTCACCATCTCCTCCTCTCATTGTGCCCTTGATTTTTCTTGTGAGGTTTTGGATGATCTGCATGGTAGTGACCATTATCCCGTGTTGGTCCACACTACTCGCTCTATTCCCCACTGTAGGGGGTCACCTTGACGTGGTGGTGGGGCTTGAAGCGTGGTTGGCAGTGCCACCTACTTGGGAGGCATGCCTACCTTTGTAGGGTTCGGCATTTGTCGTCCTCGTGGACCAAGCACTCCCTACATCACTTGTAGAGGAGGCCTACTGGTGATGTCAGTCCCTGCCCATTTGCCATCTAGGGCGGGACTGTTGCCTCCCCACGTGTTTGCCGTGCGTGGCGTCCCGTAATGCTGGGAGACGGGAGTCCTGGAGGTTGAGCGATGCTGCATGGTGCGCCCTGCTGCTAGCAATACACCTCTTTGGTCCCTTATTCTGGCTAGACGGGTGGCCTGGTTGGACCCGACCAGGTCAATCGGCTGGTCACTGGCTAGCCGTCCAGGATAGTCACCTAGTGGCTTTAGGGTCAAGCGGGCACTGGGGGACCTGGTGGCTCCTATCGTCCTGGAGTCACCCTTGTCAGGGTCCCTTGGTGATTACCTGCGTATACTTTCCCACTACCTCTGGGGTCGCCAGTGGTGTTTTCCCTAGCATATGGCCTCCCCTTGTTCGGCTCCATGGTGGGTGGAGGGGTGGGGGAATGAAGGTTGTTTTTTATTACATATGGCTTCTTACACCATTCTTGCGGCTGACGACCCTGGTTCCGTCCCTGACCATCCTTCACAGTCTCCCTCCTGTGTGCCTCGTGTGCCTCTGGCTGGTGAGGCCCACATTGCCACCTTGGAACCATAACTGCCTGGTTCCACTGGTTTGCGGTCAGTGGCCACTACAAAGAAGAAGAGCCGGCAACAGACAACATCTTGTGGACATGCCCGTGAGGTCCTGCCAGGTGTCTATGAGAGGGTTGATTTCCCAAAGTACTACACCATTCGCACTTCGGATGGTCAGCCTATTGGGAATCTGGACATTTTTACTGTTCATCGGCGCATTGTGTCAATCTGTGGCAGAGAGCCGAAGATTTCACCTCAGGGGGATCGTGGCCTCCTAGTGCAGGTTACATCCCCTGAAGAGGGTTCCCGGCTGGCTGCCCAGTGTAAGGACCCGGATGCACTGTTCACCTGTGTTCCTCATGCCTTTTTTAATCAAAGTCGAGGTGTTGTTTTCTCGAAAGACTTATTGCGTTACAGTGAAGAGAAGCTGCTTGAAGAACTCCAGGTCCACAGGGTCGTTAAAGTGGAGAGATTTCAGAAGAAGGTTGATGGTATTCTTACCCCAACTCCATCCTTGTTGCTGACGTTTGACTGTACCGTTCTGCCTTCATCCATCAAGGTGGCTTGGTTGTCCCTTAGTGTCAAACCCTTTGTCCCAAATCCACGATGCTGCTACCACTGTCAGATGTACAGGCATGTTGGGCGAGTCTGTCGTCGTTTGCAACAGAGCCTCCCAGTGGTGTGTGTCAGCTGTGGAGCATCCACTCATGCAGGACAGGACTGTCCTGGACCTGTTTGTTGTTTGCACTGTGGTGAGGCACATCCTGCTTCATCTAAAGACTGTGCCCGGTTTTGCTTGGAGAAAAGAGATCCTCCTCATCCGTAATCGGGATAAAATAAGCTTTCCTGAGGCCAGGAGTAAAGCCATGTCATCTGTTTTCCGTAACGGAGTGTCTTATGCGTCAGTTTTGTCCGGTCATAGCCGTCCTCATCGTCCTGTCCAGCAGCAGACCCGAGTTCCTCCTGTTGTGTCAGCTCCTATGCCTTCATCTGCTGATTCCATGTCAGTGCAACAATCTCCCGCACTTGAGACGGTTGCCACTACAGTTCAAGACTCGGCCTCTACATCAATGGTATCCCCTGGTAGTCATGGTGCACATTCTTCATTTGCTAAACGTCATCGTGGTTCCTCAGAGTCTTTGAGTCTTGAAGATCCTCCAAGCAAGGTGTCGGTCATGGAGTCCACATCCTCCGTAGTTAGTCCATCTGTGCAACAGCCCTCGGACCCTGCTTCTGGGTCTTTGGGGGCTTCTGGGGTGTCAGTTCAGTCTGGCACCTCTTCCTCCGGGGTATCGGATGTTCCTCCTCCGGTTACCTCGGAGGATCCTGTCCTGCCCCCTCCACGTTTGGAGGCCAGGACCCCAATCCCTCCTGCTCGACCTCTTGGTTCACTGGGGGCCCCGGGCAGGGTTCAGAGTAGCTCTTCGTCTCCTGCTGGGCAGCGACGGGTGTCTGTGAAGTCTCCCAACACTTCGCAGGCACCAGGCCCTCGTTCTAGCCATGCTGCTGCCCGTGACAAGCCCCTTAGTGGGCGTATCCGCATTCACAAGAAGATTGTCTCCCAGGGTCGCTCAGTGGTTTCCGCTAAGTGACCCTTTCTTTTGTGTATATAGTTCCTCCATTTTAATATTTTTAGTATTTTTTTATGGTTTTCTGTTTGTCCCTCTCCCCTGCCCCTTTTTATTTCAATAGTTTTAATGGCTAATATTATTCAATGGAATGCCGTGGTTTACGAGCCAAATGGGAGGAACTCCGTTGGTTTCTGGCTGAGTATTCACCTGTGTGTGTTTGCCTACAAGAGACAATGGTTGGTGATGCTGCACCTCCCAGTCCACCTGGTTACCAGGTTTTTTATTCAGATCCTCTTCCTGGACAGGGTCATGGTGGGGGTGTGGCTATTCTAGTACGCAGTGACATACCTTTCACTGCTGTGAGTCTTAACACTCCACTGCAGGCTGTTGCTCTCCAGATTTTCCTTCCCCGTTGTTATACTGTGTGCTCTTTGTACCTCCCTCCTAGTGCCACTGTTGAGAGGGTTGATCTTGAAAATCTTATTCGTGCACTTCCCTCACCCTATTTCTTGCTGGCCGACATGAACAGTCATCATCCCCTGTGGGGTGGCTCCACAGCTGATGCTAGAGGTACTATGTTAGCCTTCATTGTGGAGGATGTGGACCTGTACATTTTAAATTCTGGTGAAGTTACTTACTTCCATAGTCAAACGGGTATTTTTACTTCTATTGATTTGTCTCTGTGCTCTGCAGTGGTAGCCCTGAATTTTACATGGGCTGTATTACCGGACTTACATGGCAGTGACTTCCCTGTTTTATTAAGATCGACACAGAGTGAGCCTCGGCGTCGTCTTCCCTGCTGGCGCTTGGATAGGGCAGTCTGGCCGGTTTTTGAGGAGCTGTGTTCCCCGAACCGATGTGTGGAGGATTTTGTCAGCACTGATGCTGCTGTTGAGTATTTCACAGACTTACTACACTCGGCGGCACTGCAGAGTATTCCAAGAACAGCTGATCACTTTCCTTGCCGTCCAGTTCCCTGGTGGACTGATGAGTGTGCTTCTGCTGTTCGGGCTAAACGTACTCCTTTCTCCCGACTTCGTCGTCACCGAGGTAACCCTGGTTACTTAGCGGCATATAGGAGGGCCCGACCTCATGCCCGGCGGGTTATGAAGGAGGCTAGGAGGAAGTCTTGGGCATCATTTGTTTCTTCAATTTCTTCACAGACTCCTCTCACAAAAGTGTGGAAACGGGTGAGGGAGATTTCAGGGAAATTTCCCGTTCCCTCTCCTCCTGTTTTATCTCATGCAGGTGTGGTGGTGGCTCGTTCTTCGTCTGTTGCCGAGATATTTGCAGCTCATTTTGCTAATGTCTCTAGGAAGGACACCTCATCCCCGTCGGCACGCCGCCGACGGCACCTGGAATCTTTGGGCATTAGTTTTCCATCTACTGCGGAGGATTCATATAATGTTGCTTTTTCTGCTTCTGAACTTCAGACGACATTGTCGCAGTGTCGCGACTCTTCTCCTGGCTTGGATGATGTCCCATATGCCTTCTTACACCACTTGCCTGATGCAGCCCTTCATTTTCTGTTGTCACTGTATAACAGAATTTGGTGCAATGGTGGGTTTCCGACCTCATGGGGTGTTGCTGTGGTTCTCCCCATCCCTAAGCCGGGTAAGGATCATTTGCAGCCCACTAATTATCGCCCTATCATGCTGACATCTTGCCTTTGTAAGGTCCTCGAAAAGATGGTGAATAGTCGCCTCGTGTGGTACTTAGAGAAGGGTGGTTACTTGTCTCCAGTCCAGTGTGGGTTTCGGAAGATGCGGTCAACCACAGATGCGCTCCTTTCTTTAGAATCTTCCATCTGCCAGGCTTTTCCAACTAACCAGCATCATATCACAGTGTTCTTTGATTTGGAGAAGGCATACTACACTTCCTGGCATCATGGTATATTGCAATCTCTTTATGAGTTTGGTCTCCGTGGGCAACTCCCCACTTTTATCCGGGAGTTTTTATCTAATCGTTTTATTCGGGTCCGAGTCGGGAGTGAGCTGTCTACTGCACGTCCCCTTGAGGATGGTGTGCCACAAGGGAGCATACTAAGTGTTACCCTTTTCGCAGTGGCAATTAACAGTGTTATTTCTGTGCTCCCTGATGGCGTTCGTGGCTCTCTCTATGTTGACGATTTATCAATCTCTGTCACTGCCTCACGGATGTCACTGGCAGAAAGGAGGATGCAGATGGCTCTCAACCATGTCTCTAGATGGGTTGATGAACGAGGTTTTCGATTTTCCTTCAAGAAGACCGTTGCCATGCATTTTTGCCGCGTTCGTGGAGTCCACCCTGACCCAAACCTTTTTTTAGATGGGCGTCGTATTTCGTGTTTAAAGGAAACCCGGTTTTTAGGGCTGATTTTTGACAGCCGGTTCACTTGGGTCCCTCACTTGAGGTACGTAAAACCTGAGTGTCTCAGAGCATTGGGTCTCTTCAAAGTTTTAGCGCACACATACTGGGGAGCTGATCGCAAGACCCTCCTCCTCTTGCATCAGTCTCTGATTTTATCCAAACTTCATTATGGATGTGAAGTTTATTCCTCTGCCTCAGAAGCCCGGCTTCGTATTTTAGATTCCATACATCATGCTGGTGTTCGTCTCGCCACTGGGGCATTCCGATCTTCCCCGATTTCGAGTTTGTTGGCTGATGCTGGTGTCCTTCCTCTAGACTTGCTCCGCTCTTCCCTTTTGATGAGATGTTGGTATCGCTTATCTCGTCTCCCAGACTCTGTGCCCTTTGTCAAGGTCTCTCAAGATTCTCGGTCACCTATTTTTGCCACTCGGCCATCTTTTCCAAAGCCCTTTGGTTTCAGGGTGCAGTCAATTATGTCTAGCTTCTCTGTTCCTTCTGTGGCGATCACTCCCCACCGTGTCCCGATGGTGGGCTACTGGCTTCTCCCCAGGGTGACATTTTGTCGTTTCTTCTCATCCAGTAACGCCTCCCTTCCTTCTCAGGTTTTATTTTCTCTGTTTTTAGAGCATGCCTCTTCTCATGGGGACTCCATACCAGTTTATACTGATGGATCTGAGTCTGATGCGGGTGTGGGCTTTAGTGTGGTGTTTCCCACATTCTGTCGAGGTGGGAGCCTCCCTGTGACTGCTTCTGTTTTACGGCTGACCTGACTGCTATTTTATTTCCCCTTCAGATTCTCTTCACTCTCCCCCACACTGCTTTTACTGTTTTTAGTGACTCACGAAGTGCTCTTTCTGCAATGGAGTCTTTTAATCCCTCTCATCCTTTGCTCTTATTCCTTTTAGAGTGGCTTTTCCTTTTAGGGCGTCGTGGACGTCGTGTAGATTTCTGTTGGGTTCCAGCTCATGTTGGAGTGGCAGGGAATGAACGAGCTGATCAGCTGGCCAAGGCGGCAGCGGCTCGTCATCCTCTTGCACAGTCCCCTCTGTATCGTCTGCCTGCTGCAGATATTCGCTCCTTTATTGCTTTCAGGGTTTGGTGCTGTTGGCAGGAGCATTGGGATGCTGTGGGTGCCAATAAGTTGCGCTCGATTTGCCAGAAGCTGGGCTCATTCAGTTACCAGGGCTTCCCTCGTCAATGGGAGACTGCTTTGTGCCGCCTCTGCATTGGCCACATCCGTTTCTCTCACGGTTTTTTAATGGAGAGGGCTCCTCCTCCATTCTGTGATGACTGTCTGGTTCCCTTGGCTGAACTGTTTGGGGCCTGTTGGTGGAGTGTCTAGTCTTGAGGATTTATGGCGTCGGTTCCTCTCTGACCACCAATCGGATGGTGGTGTGTAACATCTTTCCTCTGTTCAGAGGATGCCTGTGTCCAGGCACTCTCCTTTGAAAGGGAGGTGACTTCTTAAGGATATTTAGGAATTTGTCCTTTTTTTTTTGATTGTGTGGCTTATCCTCTGTTTTTCGTTTTTGTTTTTTTACTTCTTTGTTATACGGCGGCATATGACCTAGCAGTTGCGCCGCCATGATTATTATTTAAAAAAAAAAACTATCGACGATGCTGAACATTCTTTTACTAAGACCATTTTCTGCAGGGGGGTTTATTCCATCCATTTTTTCCTGGAGACCTGTGCCATGGTGGAATGACGACTGCTCTCTAGCAAAGAGAGGGAGCTTAGCAAAGCTGCTCGTCAGTATTTTGCCAATCGTAATGTTTTTCTAAAAATACAGTTTCGCAAAGCACGTGCTCACTATAGATGGGTCATAAAGAACTCTCGCCGTAACTCGTGGAGGTCGTATGTTTCTACAGTTACATCTTCAACTTCAATGTCTATGGTGTGGTGCGCAAGATTTCCAGTAGGTTCTCGCCCCCCTCCCCTCCAGTGTTGCACCTTCACGGAGAACTTGTGTCTGCACCAGATGCAGTAGCCTCTGCTTTTGCAGATCAGTTTTACTCTGTCTCCACAAAGGATCCTTCTCAGCCATTTGCTACCTTTCGTAGGAATCAGGAGAGGCTGGGTCTTGACTTTCGCTCTCGTAGCGGAGAGCCATATATTTTAGATTTCTGCCTCCGTGAGCTGCGTGCTGCCCTTTCAGAGTGTCGTGACACTGCTCCCGGGCCTGACGATATTCCATACGCTATGCTGCGTCATCTTCCGACTGATTCACTTCAGTTTTTATTGGACCTTTTTAACAGGGTTTGGAGTGAGGGCTCTATTCCAAGGAGTTGGAAGTTGGGTATTGTCCTCCCCTTTCCCAAGCCTGGTAAACACCATTACCAAGTCTCCAACTATCGCCCTATCACTTTAACATCATGTGTGTGCAAGCTGTTCGGAAAGATGGTCAATGTCAGGCTTATGTGGTTTCTGGAGAAGGGTTGTTTTCTCTCTCCGTCGCAGAGTGGTTTCCGTAAATTACGGTGCACTTCAGACAACCTTATCAGGCTCGAGGCGTCAATCTGTGAAGCTTTTGCCTCCAAGCGACATCTTGTGGCTGTGCTTTTTGACCTTGAGAAGGCTTATGACACTGCCTGGCACCATGGCATCCTCCAACAACTTCATGCCTTTGGTTTACGTTGTCGCTTGCCTGTGTTGCTTGGAGACTTCTTGACTGATGGTGTATTTCGGATCCGTGTGGGTTCTACCCTCTCTGCGCCACTGTGCCAGGAGGAAGGTGTCCCGCAGGGGAGTGTCTTAAGTGTTTCCCTGTTTGCAGTGGCCATTAATGGTATCATTGACACTGTGCCTGCTGGAGTATCCTCATCCCTTTATGTGGATGACTTAGCTATATGGTTTTCTGGCTCCTGATGTCTGCTATTGAGCGGCGTATGCAACTTGCCTTGGACAAGATTTCTGCCTGGGCCACTTCCAAGGTTTTCGGTTTTTCCCTTCAAAGACTGTGCCTATGCACTGTAGGATGAGAGGTACACCGGATCCTGATCTCCAGCTTTGTGGCAGGAGACTCCGTTGTGTGACAGACGATATTCTTGGGCCTGACTTTTGATTGTCGTTTGACATGGGTCTCACACTAGGCAAATCTGAACATCATGTATGAAGGCTCTCAGTCAATTGGTGTTGTCTCATACCTCTTGGTGTGCTGATCGAACTTGCATTTGTTCAGGTATTTGTAACCTCTAAGCTGTCATATGGCTGTTAGGTATATTCCTCTGCCAGAGAATCAAGACTAAAACTCTAGATGCTGTCTATCA